>NC_090941.1:820273021-820576051 GCF_040938575.1 Ambystoma mexicanum | reverse complement strand
TTAGTAATCCAAAATGACCTGCCACATTTAGGCGTTAGACAAGACGCCTGTTGTAAGTTTGCAGTGTCTTTATTGTCAGACCTTTTATTTTTGAATTATTTTGTTTTCATGTTGAAAAGTAAAAGACCCTCTACACGTATTTCACTGTAATTATTTTGTTGACAGATCTTCAGGAGGGATAGTCTCTCAATAGACTTCAATTGTACTCAACTAAAAAGAAACAATAAAAAATAAAAACAAATATATAATAATGGATACTGATCATGTCATAAACAAATATTACTTGTCTTTGTCTTGTCTAACATTTGTAACACTTTTTTTTTTAATAAAAGAACGAAACCAACACAAATCTCTTTACTTAGTTGGTTAATGAGTGAGGTCACCCTTTTTGAACCAGGGGCTTGCACCAAAAAGTTAGTTAAATACTTACATTATATAATGGATTTTGTTGTGAACGTGAACAAATGAGGAAACTGCTCTTCTCCATGTGGGGTGACCAAATTCAAAGCGGCCTAGAATTGAAGAAATGTTCAGTTAGCTTGCATGTGCCTGTTACACCACCTCCAAATGATTTTGGATCACTTTCAAGAAGAAGCCCCAAGCATTAAGGTGCACAGTTCAGTGATTAGAGCAGATGACTCACAATCGGTCCGCTGATATTGCCATTCATGCAGTGAGTCTCAGTCATTCCTTACCGTTATGTTCCAAAGACACTTTGACAATGAGTTACCATATCCATTGTAGAGTACAAGATAATGTGTCCAGTGCTACAACAGGCTTGTAAAAACAGTCAATAAAGGGCTCAGTGATTGGGCACCAGAGGTCACACTGAGGGTTACTGAAAGCCAGCTTTTGCACAGGCACCTGTGTATACCATGAATGTTTTCCTAGATTTCCACGCCTCAGTTGACTGCAGAGCTTGTGGTATCAGGCTGACACAGCTGTCCTGGAGGTCAGACAGTTGCAGTTTGATACATGCTCTCTACACTACAGCTCAGAAGACTTTCAAAGTTTCCATCTCTGTCTCGGGAGTCTGATATACTGCCATCAATGTGGAATTAGGACAGTCAGTGCAGGATTTCAATAGCCACTCCGAACTCCACCAGAATCTGACATGTCTGGTCCTCTGGCTATTCCTCTTCCGCCACACTGACCCGGTCAGCTGCCTTCACAATAGCAGTTGTGAGAGTGATATCAGGGATTGGCTCGCCATCAACGCTGTATGGCAAGCAATGGATCCCTAGGGCAGGCATTCCATGCACCCATGCCTGTGGGTTTCTCCTGTGAAGCCCCACTCCATCTCTCACTACTCCACCCAACTGCTGCTAAGCCAGTGGTGCCTCGCCCGCACACCGTGCATACGTTCTTATTGTGTGCCTAATGTAACTATGTATAATACGTCTCCCACTATTAAAGGCAATTAACTCTATGCATATAAGCAGCCGATTTACCAATACTCACACATTTGCACAAGTATTGCTAAATTCAAATTCACTCTGACATGATTATTTTTATAATAATTGCTCCTTCACCACTATGTTAACCTGCGTGTCTAGTATATTCTGGGAGTTTTCTTCGTTCCCCTTTGTTTGCACTCCAGAATATATTTTAATGAAATACAATTGTGAAACCAGTATGACAGATTTTTTTTAGAATCACTACAGTATTTACTTGGAAGTAAGCATATGCAATACTGCGCTATATTTCCTTAAAATAAAACGTCTTTCTTTACTACACCGTCATCTTAACAGTCAGAAAGTGTCGTTTTAGAAATGACAATAAATAGAGTTTCTTTTCACAGAAAATACTTTTTCAGTCCATTTAGCATTGTAAATATACCAACACGGATCTGATGGTAGGTAATTCCCAGCTTCAAGATCCCATAATAATTGGATGCGGCAGAAATGGAGAAGGTGCTGTTCAGAACTCATTTTAAATTCAGCAAACCTGAAGGTGGGAAAATTGAGCTTTTCCCAGAGGGAAATAATGAAACTGCATTATACATACAGATACAACTTTTCAAACTATCTGAACTCCAGTGAACTCCCGAAGACATGCCTCGTCTGCAATAACTAGTGATCCGTATCCATCTGCTTCTAAAAAAGTATATTTATTTATTATTAGGGTATATTGTCTCCCATACATTGTTTATTGTGGCAAAGTCAATTCTTTACATACATTTTTGAAAATAAAGATTTTGGAACCTTGAACTCATGAAGAAAATTACGAGTCTGTTTCCTTTTTCAGCTGCATAGATATACATAATTTGTAACATTCCCAGGTGTTTATTGCAAAACAAAATATGTAAAATTGGCACACATAATTAAATGGTTTTATAATATATATGTATATATATAATATAGGGTGGCGTAAGGTGCCGTATAGTTAAGGTGAGTCAGACTGCCATAGGAAACCTGAAAAAATGAATTGTTAATAACTTTTGACTCGTGCAACAGATTGGCCAAAATTCTGAAGACAATTAGGGACACGCGGTCTCCCCCGGACTGCAAAGGTTAAGACATATTTATAAAAAAAGAACAAGATATTAAGAAAACAAAAACAAAGAAAAATACAAAGTTGCGGCCTACTTTCCATTCATTTTCCCATAGACAAAAAGGTACATGTTAGCCAGAATGAATAGCCCAAACCGCTGGATAGATATGGACCAGGTTAAAAACAATTCAGACACAATGAAATGACTCAAAGGGCCTCATTCCAAGGTTGCCGGGCCAGTAAAATTGATGCCGGTATGGTATTACCAGCATCGTTTACCGGACCGGAGCATTAGGAGCCGTGATGGCGGTGTCACCGGCATCGGCAGGGACCGCTGTGACCAGCCTCACCCTTGCTGCTATCAGCGTTGACACGAGGTAGCCACAGTTAAGTGCACATTAAAAGGTACACGGACATGCTCTTACCTGCATGGAAATGCCGGTAATAACAGATACAACAATGCCGTTAACACTGGCATCACCAGTCAGGCGGTAACAGGAATCTGGTGTGCAGAAACCTGCCACAGGTGGTCACAATCAGCACAGGTGGAGGCAATGGAGTCAGGAACAGCACAAAAGGATCACACCCACACACCACACCCTTCCCAAAGCCAAAATGCTACCATTAGCACTAGCTTTACTTGAGCAGGAGTACATGCCTATGAGGAGGCAGTGAACCAGAGCATGCAGCGTATGCACAGGAGAAGGAGGGCGAGAATGTGCCAGCACATGCCCAATGTGCAGGCAGTTGCACCCTGCATGCAGCCACCAATCCCCCGCCTAAAGGCCAAACCATTCAACCTGACCGCTGCCCAGATCCACATCCTGTACCGGCTGGACAGGGACACCATCACCACAGTAGTGGACCTCATACACAATGATCTGGTGAGCGTACTCAACATCTGGACAGCCACCCCCCCATGATGAAGGTAGTGTGTGTGCTACTTATCAGCACACAGTGGGACATCTTTATGGAATATCACCACCCTGCTTCTCCTGTGTGCTCACCAAGGTTCTAGAAGCACTCCTGAACCACATAAGCATGCCACAGACTGTAGAGGAGGTGAACGCCACCAAAGTTGCCTACCATGCAATTTCAGGCATGCCAAACGTCATAGGTGCGCTTGACTGCACACATGTTAAGCTGGTGGTCCGGCATGCTGTGGAGGTAGTGTACCGTAACAGGAAGCTGTACCATTCCTGGAATGTACAGATGGTGTGCAATGCACGCAAAATAATAAAGCATTACTGTGCAAGATTCCCTGGCTCCACACATGACGCCATGGTGCTGCGGAACTCCACACTGCCCCGCTACATGGCACGACATGCTGGACCTCATACATGGCTGTTGGGTGAGTCTACCTACAGGGGAATGAGGGGTGTTGAATGGGGGGTGAGTTAACAGCATAAGCAATCTGTCTGCTGGGTGGGCCATGAGGGGCGTGGGAACATATCATAGTATTGCATCAATGAGGAGCACAAGTGCACACTACATGCATGAATGCGTCGTTACTCCTGCAAAACCCATTAAAATAACCAGGAATGCAATGAAGTGCAGAGAGAGTAGGTAGGCCAATAGAATGCTCAGTCAGATGTGGAAATGGCTCAAGCAACCTCACCATAACCAACATACACACCATGCACCCTCACACATTGATCAGTTGAAGACCACCCACAGTCACGTTCCCAGAAGCATGATATCTGTAAATTTCAAGATTCTGCAGCACAGCTGATGCATTCAGATATGCAATGCCTTCACAGCTGTCTCTACAATAAAAAAATACCTTGAGTTTACAGCAGAACATGTATCAGGCACATCAGAAGACCTGAACCACATGTACCATATTGCACCACCCTGTGCTGACAATGCATGAAATGGGAAGTCTGGAAATGAAATCACCAGTCAGTATGCTCTGCCAGGAAGAAAACCATAAGTCACACAAACAAAACCCGGGGCTGCCCTCAGTCCACTGGTGTACCGCAGATCAGTATGCCATTCCTGTTACCTTAAGGGACACCCACAAATACAATGGTTTGAATATAGAAACACAGAAACACACCATTGTTCACTACACACAGATATGGCAGTGAGATGCGGGACACATCCAATGTAGCACCATTCCACCCAGACGTATTACAGTACGGTCACTCTTCACCCGTGCCACATACTACCTATGGACATCTGACCTTGTCACATGGGGGTATGTGTCGATGCATTTGTACATGGATACCTATGTATGTATAATGCATAATGTGGAAAGCCCTGTATCATGACAATGAGAGCAGGCAAATGTGTGAGTAGGCATTGTATATGCACACTCCTTTTCCATTGGTAACACATCCTGAAAGGTGAAACCACAGTGGTCTGTAGGACATGATTTGTGCATGTGTAGGTTCACATTCAATGGGCCATGTGGCAGCAACTGCACCTACCCCACACCCCACAAGGATTCAGCCCTACATACACTTTCCGGGCAACAGAGAATGAGAATTGCCATGTACTGTCATATCCTCTTGTGTTTCTGTTTTTATTTGAGAACAACACTCTACAGCCTGTGGTAACATGGAATGACCAAAATCATCACAAGTACCCTTCTCTTGCTCACATGCAGGTGATGCCGGTATCCCTTGATGGGCTTGCTCTTGACCCACATCAGACCACCACACAACAGACTTGAGGAGGACTACAACCGCGCACATGCACGCACTCGCGTGACCATTCAACAGACATTTGGCCGTTTGAAGGCCCTGTTCCGCTGCCTCAGCCGGTTGGTGGGAGAACTCATATACAGTCCCGTGTTGTGATGCTGCACAACATGTGCATCCGGCGTAACATTTCCCCTGCCCCCTGACATGGACATGATGCCACCTGAGTATCAGGATGATGAAGATGCTGGGATTCCTCAGCAACACCATGTGGAAGACATGGAACTCTGCGTGGGTCACAATGGGTGGTGGACACTGTGCATGATTAAATTGATACACACTCAAGAATCAATGTCCAGGCATATGGTTTTTTGCTACACCAGGTGTATTTAAAGATGAAGAACTATGTACAGTTACTATTTGTTGAACCTTACACACCCATTCCCCTGAATTTAGACTACACTCCCTCCCCACTAGCCCCACACACAACGCCCCAACACCCCCTCCCCAACTAACCACACACACAATGCCCCAACACCTCCTCCCCCACTAGCCCCACACACAATGCCCCAACACCCCCTCCCCCACTCGCCCCACACACAATGCCCCAACACCCCCTCCCCCACTAGCACCACACACAATGCCCCAACACGCCCTTCCCCAACTAACCCCTATTCCACCACCACCTCCCCCACATCCCCTTCCCAAAGACTCCATCCACACATGCACTGGTTACATTGCCTATTTGTGCCTCCTTTTTGGTGGATGGGGGTGAGGTCCCTGTGGCCGATTCAGTCACTGCAAGCGATGCACAGGGCTTCCTTGCATGGAGCTGCTTGGTGTTGCGCTAGCAGATGGACCAAGTGGTGTTATGATTGGGGTCACCAGCATGATTTTCAACTCTGCCATTGATGATATCACCTCATTACCCTCACACACGCGCCTTGCCAGTTGGTATACACCCTTGGTTGCCCTGTTGAGCATATGCACATTGTTACGAGAGGTGTCCTGCATTTTCTTGCGTTTTCAACTCAGCCTCGGTGAGGTATCAGCTGACCAGGGCTTGCATAGCCTCTTGCTGCTCCTCCGTTCAACTGAGGCAGCCCTCAATGTCCCCAATGTGGCGCAGTCCGGGCAGTGGCAATGGTGGTAGGCTGCAGGGGCCAGGGGGAGAGAACATATCTTCTTCATCCTGTGCCACATCATTCTGTGTGCCTGCCCCAGTGGCCTTCAACGGTGTTGCATGCTTCTGTGTCATCTGTTGCACTTTCTGGGTGGGGCATCTGGTTGGGTGGGGAGGTATCCAGCTGTTCAGGAAGACTAAGGACAGGAGATTGTGGATCTTCTGGCAGGCTCCAGACAGAGGATTGTGGGTCTTCTAACAGGCTCATGACTGGGGAATCAAGATAGTCCTGGTGATGTGCCACCTTTAAAACAGGTGTTTTTGGCTAATGTGCCAGCTTGGCCATTGTTGGTGTTGGTTTGCGGGGTTGCTTGGCCGTGGGTGTTGTGGACTTGTGGTCCTGCTGGCGAGCAGGTGTATGGTGATGGCGGGGGGATGAGCAGTAGATGTAGAGGCACACTATTGTCTTGTGGTACTTGTGCCTGGTTCCTGGCTAGTGATGTTAGACTTTGTGCACTGGCCACTTGCTGCAGTGAAGGTGGGTGTTATGGCTTGCTCACCCTTGCTTTCAGATAATATGCCTGTGGGGCAGAGTGAAGTAGGTCATTATTGATGTGTGTGAATCCACGTGAAATACCTCCAATATAGTACATTCATAGTCATGTGCATTGTCATGGTCAAGGTGTAGGACATGGCATGGTGCACACATGATTGTGTGGGGGAAGCAGTGTGGGGACATATTTGCAGTGTGGATATGGATGGCACAGTGTTTGTTGGCTGAGGTACTGGTGTGTAGTGGCTTGGGTGTTGTGGCCTGCAGCCGTGGCTCTGTGACATATACAGTTTGATTATGATAAGGATGTGGTCAACTTGTGTACTTTGCTGCATTGATGTTGAGTCTGCGGGAAGGGACATGGTGGGGGTGACGGATGGTCGACTGGTGTCAATGATGTGTGCATCTTGCCATGAGGTGGATTGGGCCATGTGGTGGCACAGCGCTGACGGCAGCTGGTGGACAGTGATGTGTGTCTGTGCATGCTGATGGTTTTTGTGTGTGCATTACATGGGACATGTGGGTGTGTCAGTAGGGTTTGTTGCCTGTCTTCCTGGCAGTGTGGGATGTCTTAACCCACTTTTGCTCTGCCATGCGGCATCACTGTGTTCTGATGGTGCCAGAAACATCCAAATGGCCGCAAAACCCTTGTCCTTGCCAAAACCTCTGAAAATTGCGCGTTGCAAAACACAAAAAGATGGCTGCCCAATCTGCCATGCATGTTGTCAGTGGTGGAACAGAGATCTCACTCCTGAAACATGACACTGGGCTCCACAACATGTGAAAATGGGGTACAGAAGGAAAGGCAGTGCTTTGCCCCAAAATCTTGCTTCAAATCACTTTTTCTTTGTTGCTGAAACTGCAGAATGCCGGTACAAAACGCCCTCAAATCTCCAGAATTCTTGCTGGGTGCTACAATTCACTTAGTATATGAAATCATGGTGAACATACAATGTCCTGAAAAGCTAAAAGTATCAAAGAAACATCCACAGCAAAAGTTGCCTGCCTGTGCAATCTGTCAAAATCTGGGCGCAGTACCCTCGGCCGCCTGAATGACAGCTGTCAGAAGCCTGATTAAAACTTTAAAACCTGTATAAACTGAAATCAAATGTTGCAATCTAAGTGGCCTGTTGCAGAGAGTAGCCTATGTTGTAACTGTTTTTATCCCATGGTTTAAAATCTTGAATAACTATTCTAGCTGATATTTGGAAATCACAAGTTTGTTTTAAACTCAGGTAAAATGCAAAAGAAATAACATTTAAATTTAAGCCTGGCTAAAACCACCCAAACTGGAATAACAGCTTTCCTCACAAAAGGAGGACACTTCCCCAGCTGAAACTCAAGGGGAGGTGTGAATTGCTGGTGAGCTCAGGACTAAACAATGGGCATCATCCAGCTAAAGGACATGCCAGGTGTTGAACAGTCGTAAAATGGCATCTGCCAAGGAAACAGGGAGGAGACTGCTCATGAACTGAAGGGAGACAAAAAGAGGCAGAGATAAACAACCATCTGTGGCTGGACATTCACAAACAACATTTTGTTTAAATACATATAACGTGCCACTGAAAACTGTCAAGAACACAAAATAACAGAATGGTAAATCTAATTTTTGGCTGCACATTTCAAGAGGCGGCAAGATCGTGTAACATAATTTGTAAGGAAATGGCAGAAAATGTGATTTTACACTAAATGTATTTCTACTAGAAGTATGGAACTTTATACACTTATGCCCACGTTATATGCACACACTTGTAGAAATTTGCTGATAAATGGAACATTGTGTTCCTGATGAAAAGGGTGAAATTCTGGGAAAAGCAGACACAAGATCTTACAGCTAAGGAGTTTGGAGGAGTAGCTGCTGAACAAAATATGTAATCTGTATATGTGGTTGTTATAGAGGTTGCAAATGTGGAAATATGTATTGTATCAAAAGTAGATTTTGTGTTCAAGAGGCCAGGGGTGGACTCTAAGCCTCATAAACCCACACCATAAAGATGACACACAGTTTTCTCCTCCTATCAAGGCTGAGAGGAGATCCTGACCAATCCCTGACAAAGGGGCGAGCTTTGGCTAAACCAGCAAACACACCCCCTTTATCATAAGCATAAATAGAGACAGCAGAGGGCAGAACAAGACAGACAGATTCACCCATTATCTGAATGCGGGAGGAGCACCCTGCTGCAGACCTATCCATTTTACTTGCTCCAGACTCCAGAAACTTGGCAAGGCAGAAAGGCCCATTGCATAGCTGAACCATTTTCAGCTAGGCCTTAAATTTCCAGAACCAGAACCAACCCCATAAACATAAGGGGAACATCAAACATACAGCCAGGCTGTGCTCTCCTGCTTGCCTGCTGAACTAATTATCATGAAAACCAAAAGATCCAATCCAGTCCTGTGCCGTGCTGTGACCAGGGCCATTGCAGATCCAATGCAGTCCTGTGCCGTGCTGTGAACAGACCCAGTCCAATCCGATGTGCCCAGCTGTCTATCCCAGAACCAGATTCCCTTCCCTAGCCAGAAATCTTGATGGACCAGAATCCTGACGGTTCCGTGTAAAAACATATCTAGTAAGTATCTATAGATAGAACTGTGTCACTAGCATATGGACTGTCCATAGTCAATCCCTATCTTAAATCCATCCTATTTTGTATTCAGAACCTGTATTGTTAGGAGTACTTTTGAATTGCCTGAACTCTCTCTCCTATCCCTCCTATCTTCTTCTTGTGCTAGTATTGCTAGAACTATCTTTGCGCTAATATTTTTCATCTGAAGAAGGCGGGACTACTGCAGGCAGTTGCCCTGATCAAGTGGCTGTGTTCTTGTGTGGTATGCGTTTATTCATAGTCATCCTCTAGTTTAAGAAATCCTTTTTGTCCTTTTAAAAGCACATTCCCATGTTCCCAACCTTGCACCTATCTCTAAAAAACAACCTCCACTAAAACCCCAATAACTCCCTCAATGTTTGTGCTAGAAACAACATTTCCATTCCATATAGTTCTCCCGTAATCGCGATTACCACACACTGAAAAGTTTGCCACAAATTTAGTTTTAGGGAATATTCTGACACGTGTAAAACAGTTTTTGGTTGCTTCCGACCTTAATTTTAAGATTTCACATTGTTTCTTAGTATGAAATCATTGCTAGTGTTTGCAACTATGCAAAGTGGCTCTCATAAGAATTTAAACAATTTCAGCAATTTAAACCATATTTAGTGTTTTTACCCAATCCATTCTCAAGATAACTTTAAAACCATTTTGACCGCTTGCCAATCAATTCTGTTTTTCTCTTGTGTTGCTGTGGGGGAAATTGGGATTGATATTTTGTATGAATTCTGCCATTCCTGAATACCTTCTCTCTCTTCTCCTATCTCTTTATATTGCCTATTGGGGGGTTGAGGGGAGTGCAGGGGGAAATAGTAACCACACTGTTAATTGATCTGAACACACACAAAGGTATTATTTCTGTGCTGAATTGTTTTGCTAACAATTACTCCTTGTGTATTAAAGAGATTGGTGATCATTGTGTACCCATTAAAACATAGTGTGATTGAATTGTAACTACATAAATAAATATTTTAACTTTGCAAACCACCCTGATTCCTGGTTCAGTGTGACCGGGGGAGTTCCAGGAGAGGGGTGTGATATGAGTGATACATCATTCAGAATAAAATAACTTTTAGACACAAATAAATAAGGATTTCAGTTGTGCATTACAAGGCGTTGACTTGGGTGTGTGCCGGATTGAAATCACTTACAGCAGGTAAATACTTGCGTGCTGTCGGTGTGTGGCAAGGCAGCAGGGATCCGGTGGCACTGATCTGTCATTAGGACTTGACCATTGGCATTGGGGAGACATTTGTGTGATTTGGGTTTGGAGACGCAAGTCGTGCCACCTCTTGCAACAGTCTTTCACAGTCCAGGGTATTGTCCCCTCCGCAGACACTTTGGTGGCCACTTCCACCCACATCACCTTCTTCCAAATCTGAGCGGTGCATATCTCCTCAAAACTCAACATCTGCATGCTCTACTAGAGTGTCCGCAAGCATGTTGAGCTATGCCTCACTAAAGTGTGGTTTGCGCCGACAGACGGTTCCTCGTGTTGCTGACATAATCCTCAGTCTAGCTGTGCACTTTGCATTTCAGTTGCACTCCTGTAGGACGAGAATTGTAATGGATTCTGATTTTAAAGATGGCCACCAGTGGATTTCCCATTCCGGCGCAATGCCGTTGCTTCCGGTGCCGGTATTACCGGTGCCGGGATTACGGCCTCATTGTGCCGGAGTCAGTGTCTGTGGCATCGAGGATGCTGCTATCGGGGGTTTAAGGGCCATAACCAGCATGCCGGTACTAATGTTACTGGCATGCCGGTATGCACGTGCACACTGACTCGGAATCTACCGTAGATTCTGGCAGCAGTGCTACACGAACATGGCAGCACCGGCATGCCGGTCATTTTCTTTTTTTACCAGCAACCTTGTAATGAGGCCCAAGGACTTTTTGTGGTTTGGGGTTATTCCATGCAGTAGGTTTTTAAATATTTGATGGAGAAAGGGGTGCCCTCTTCTCCCCCACAAAAAATGTATATCACCCATGGTGCATTGCAGGATCATGGTTTTAAGAAATGAAAAAAGCTGCCATCTTTTTTTTTACTCAATGCAAGCGATAGCCGTGGATATGGCTCAGGGTATTGGAAAAATGAAACGCTGAAGAAAGGCTTTTTCAGGTCACAAAACTTGCATTTGCCATTATTTTAGAGTTGGGAGGGTATCAAGAGGACACCAAGTGAAATATGGGAGTTGGAGTGGGTCTTGGGATAAAGTGTGCAACACAAAGCTTTTCTGTATCCTCGGCTATTGGCGCAAATAGCTGATATCTCAATGCAAACCGCACCAGAGAAACACTGTGTTGTGGGGGGAATGGATGAGGGCAGGGGAGGTGAGGAGGCAATCATTGAAGTGGGGGGAGCTGGCACAGATGAAGGGGTACTTGGTGAGGGCCCTAGGGGGCAAAAAAGCCATTTTCTTTCTGCCGTTTTTCCAATATTCTTGGCTATAGGCTATCTGTAGTCCATACTAAAATAGGCATCCAGGTCTCCCATCCTTGCAGTACGCGGGGCAGGCCCCTTCAGGCCATATTCCCTAATAAATAAGCATAAATTACAATGCCACTTAGAGTAACATGGCCTGAGGAGGCCAGCCCTTTGCTCGCTTTGAAGATAAGCAGGGTGGGTCCCGGTTAATGCATGGATAGGAGAGGGCCCACAGTCCTGGATGCCGAGTGTTTTCTTAGTTTTAAATATCACATAACACACTGAGTAAACACACAAGATCTGCATTATTTGATTGTTTACTTTGCTACTGTCAGTCTTTGAAAGTATTTCACTCTAATGGCCAAGCTGTCTTAAGGACATTATGAAAAGAGCAACTCTCTCTGGGTAAACAGCTGCTAATACTTGGGGAATTGCAAATCAGGCTTGAATTTCAAGGGTTTTTCGGTTTTACTTGGAACCATAACGTCCCTTTAACAACATTTTTTCACTGAATTTCATAGGTTTTTAGTAGCACAACTTAACCATAAGTCCCTTTAACAACGTTTTAGTCACTGAATTTCATAGGTTTTTAATAGCGCAACTACCATAACGTCCTTTTAACAACGTTTTTTCACTGAATTTCATTGGTTTCTATTAGTGCAACTTTACCATAACGTCCCTTTAACAAAGTTTTTTCATTGATTTTCATAGGTTTATATTAGTGCAATGTTACCATAACATCCTTTTCAATGGATGAAGACCACTAGCATCCTGGGTTCTCAAAGTGGGAACCCGGGGTGGTAAAAAAAAGATTTTTCTTCCCAAACTGGAACGCCTCCGGCGTCCCGCTGTAGGAAGGAAAATCATTTACCAAGATGGACACCATGGAAAGGGAAGGCGGGGTGTATAAAGAGAACACAACAGGGCATGGGTAGGGGGGACCAGGAGGGAGACACGGGGTATGAGAGGGGGGTGGGGGTAACAGGAGAGAGACACCGGGCATGAGCGGGGGGTGGAAGGTAACAGGAGAGAGACATGGGGCATGAGTGGGGTAGCAGGAGAGAGACACGGGCATGAGCAGGGGGTGGGGGGCAACAGCAGGGAGAAACGGGACATGAGCGGGGAGGGGGGCAACAGCAGGGAGACACAGGGCATGAGCGGGGGTGGGGGGAACACGAGGGAGACATGGGGCATGAGAGGGGGTGGGAGGTAACAGGAGAGAGACACGGGGCATGAGCGGGGGGTGGGGGGCAACAGCAGGGAGACATGGGGCATGACTGGGGGCAGGGGGCAACAGAAGAGAGACACGGGGCATGAGCGGGGGTGGGGGGCAACAGGAGGGAGACACAGGGCATGACCGGGGGTGGAGGGCAACAGGAGAGAGACACAGGGCATGACTGGGGGGTGGGGGGCGACAGGAGAGAGACACGGGGCATGAAATGGGTGTGGGGGTAACAGGAGAGAGACATGGGGCATGAGTGGGGTGCAACAAGAGAGAGACACGGGGTATAAGCGGCTGTGGGGGGCAACAGCAGGGAGACACAGGGCATGAGCGGGGGTGGGGGGAACACGAGGGAGATACGGGGCATGCTAGGGGGGTGGGGGGTAACAGGAGAGAGACACAGGGCATGAGCGGGGGGCAACAGCAGAGAGACACGGGGCATGACCGGGGGGTGGGGAGCAACAGAAGGGAGACACGGGGCATGACCGGGGGGTGGGGGGCAACAGGTGAGAGACACGGGCCATGAGAGGGTGGTGGGGGGTAACTGGAGAGAGACACGGGGCATGAGATGGGGGGTGGGGGTAACAGGAGAGAGACACAGGGCATGGGTGGGGGGAAACAGCAGGGAGACATGGGGCATGATCGGGGGTGGGGGCAACAGGAGAGAAACACAGGGCATGAGAGGGGGTGGGGGGTAACAGGAGAGAGACACGGGGCATAAGAGGGGGTGGGGGGTAACAGGAGAGAGACACAGGGCATGAGCAGGGAGTGGGGTGCAACAGCAAGGAGACACGGGGCATGAGCGGGGGGTGGGGGGCAACAGCAGGGAGACACGGGGATGAGGGGGGGTGGGCGGAACACGAGGGAGACACAGGGCATGAGAGGTGGGTGGGGGGTAGCAGGAGATAGACACGGGGCATGAGCGGGGGGTGAGGGGCAACAGCAGGGAGACATGAGGCATGAGCAGGGGGTGGGGGGTAACAGGAGAGACACAAGGCATAAGCGGAGGGTGGGGGGAAGAGGAGAGAGAAACGGGGCATGAGCAGGGGGTGGGGGGCAACAGGAGGGAGGCACGGGGCATGAGAGGGGGTGGGGGATAACAGGAGAGAGACACGGGGCATGAGCGGGGAGTGGGGGGCAACAGCAGGGAGACACGGGGCATGACCGGTGGGTGGGGGGCAACAGCAGGGAGACACAGGGCATGACCGGGGGGTGGGGGTAACAGGAGAGAGACACGGGGCATGAGCAGGGGGTGGGGGGCAACAGGAGGGAGGCACGGGGCATGAGAGGGGGTGGGGGATAACAGGAGAGAGACACGGGGCATGAGCGGGGAGTGGGGGGCAACATCAAGGAGACATGGGGCATGAGCGGGGGATGAGGGGGGACAGGGGAGACACGAGGCATGAGCGGGGGGTGGGGGAACAGAAGAAAGACACGGGGCATGAGCGGGGGGTGGGGGGCAACAGCAGGGAGACACGGGGCATGACTGGGGGTGGGGGCAACAGGAGAGAGACACAGGGCATGAGCAAGGGGTGGGGCACAACAACAGGGAGACATGGGGCATGACCGGGGTGTGGGGGGCAACAGGTGAGAGACACGAGGCATGAGAGGAGGGTGGGGGTAACAGGAGAGAGACACCGGGCATTAGATGGGGGTGGGGGTAACAGGAGAGAGACACGCGACATGAGTGGGGGGTGGCGGGAAACAGCAGGGAGACATGGGCCATGATCGGGGGGTGGGGGCAACAGGAGAGAGACACGGGGCATGAGAGGGGGTGGGCGGTAACAGGAGAAAGACATGGGGCATGAGAGGGGGTGGTGGGTAACAGGAGAGAGACACAGGGCATGAGCAGGGGGTGCGGTGCAACAGCAAGGAGAAACGGGGCATGAGTGGGGGGTGGGGGGCAACAGAAGGGAAACATGGGGGATGAGCGGGGGTGGGGGGAACACGAGGGAGACACGGGGCATGAGAGGGGGGTGGGGGTAACAGGAGATAGACACGGGGCATGAGCGGGGGGTGAAGGGCAACAGCAGGGAGACATGGGACATGAGCAGGGGGTGGGGGTAACAGGAGAGACACGAGGCATGAGCGGAGGGTGGGGGAAGAGGAGAGAGACACGGGGCATGAGCGGGGAGGTGGGGGGCAACAGCAGGGAGACACAGGGCATGTCCGGTGGATGGGGGGCAACAGCAGGGAGACATGGTGTGTGACCAGGGGGTGGGGGGTAACAGGAGAGAGACACGGGGCATGAGCAGGGGGAGGGGGACAACAGGAGGGAGACACGGGGCATGAGAGGGGGGTGGGGAGTAACAGGAGAGAGACACGGGGCATGAGCGGGGAGTGGGGGGCAACAACAGGGAGACACGGGGCATGAGCGGGGGGTGAGGGGGAACAGGGGACACACGAGGCATGAACGGGGGTTGGGGGAACAGAAGAAAGACACAGGGCATGAGTGGGGGGGTGGGGGGCAACAGCAGGGAGACACGGGGCATGACCGAGGGGTGGGGGTAACAGGAGAGAGACACAGGGCATGAGCGAGGGGTGGGGCACAACAGCAGGGAGACACGGGGCATGACCGGGGGTGGGGGGCAACAGGAGAGAGACACGGGGCATGAGAGGGGGGTGGGGGTAACAGGAGAGAGACACGGGGCATGAGAGGGGGGTAACAGGAGAGAGACACAGGGCATGAGAGGGGGGTGGGGGCAACAGCAGGGAGACACGGGGCATGAGCAGGGGTTGGGGGGAACACAAGGGAGATATGGGGCATGGGAGGGGGGTGGGGGTAACAGGAGAGAGACACGGGGCATGAGTGGGGGGTGGAGGGCAACAGCAGTGAGACACAGGGCATGAGTGGGGTTGGGGGTAACAGGGGAGAGACACGGGGCATGAGCAGGGTTGGGGGGCAACAGCAGGGAGATACGGGGCATGACCGGGGAGTGGGGGCAACAGGAGAGAGACACGGGGCATGAGAGGGGGGTGGAGGGATAACAGGAGAGAGACATGGGGCATGAGCAGGGGGTGGGGGGCAACAGCAGGGAGAAACGGGGCATGAGCGGGGGGGTGGGGGGAACAGTGGAGACACGAGGCATGAGCGGGGGGTAGGGGGAACAGGAGGGAGATATGGGGCATGGGAGGGGGGGTGGGGGTAACAGGAGAGAGACATGGGGCATGAGTGGGGGGTGGGGGCAATAGCAGGGAGACACGGGGTGGGGGGCAACAACAGGGAGACACGGGGCATGACCGGGGGTGGGGGGCAACAGGGGAGAGACACGGGGAGGGGGGTGGGGGTAACAGGAGAGAGACATGGGGCATGAGCGGGGGGTGGGGGGCAACAGCAGGAAGACACAGGGTGGGGGGCAACAGCAGGGAGACACGGGGCATGACCGGGGGTGTGGGGCAACAGGGAGAGACACGGGTAGGGGGTGGGGGTAACAGGAGAGAGACACGGGGCATGAGAGGGGGGTGGGGGGCAACAGCAGGGAGACAATAGGAATGAACGGGGGGCGGGGGGTAACAGGAGAGAGACACGGGCATGAGCAGGGGGTGGGGGGCAACAGCGAGGTAGACATGGGGCATGACCGAGGGGGTGGGGGGAACAGGAGAGAGACATGGGGCATGAGAGAGGGGTGGGGGGTAACAGGAGGGAGACACGGGGCAGGAGAGGGTGGTGGGGGTAACAGCAGGGAGACACATGGCCTGAGCGGGGGTGGGGGGAACACGAGGGCGACACAGGGCATGAGAGGGGGGTGGGGGTAACAGGAGTGAGACACGGGCATGAGCAGGGGGTGGGGGACAACAGGAGGGAGACACGGGGCATGAGAGGGGGGTGGGGGGTAACAGGAGAGAGACACGGGGCATGAGCGGGGGGTGGGGGGCAACAACAGGGAGACATGGGGCATGAGCGGGGGTGAGGGGGAACAGGGGAGACACGAGGCATGAACGGGGGTTGGGGGAACAGAAGAAAGACAGGGGGCATGAGCGGGGGTGGCGGGCAACAGCAGGGAGACATGGGACATGAGCAGGGGGTGGGGGTAACAGGAGAGACACGAGGCATGAGCGGAGGGTGGGGGAAGAGGAGAGAGACACGGGGCATGAGCGGGGAGGTGGGGGGCAACAGCAGGGAGACACAGGGCATGACCGGTGGATGGGGGGCAACAGCAGGGAGACATGGTGTGTGACCAGGGGGTGGGGGGTAACAGGAGAGAGACACGGGGCATGAGCAGGGGGAGGGGGACAACAGGAGGGAGACACGGGGCATGAGAGGGGGGTGGGGAGTAACAGGAGAGAGACACGGGGCATGAGCGGGGAGTGGGGGGCAACAACAGGGAGACACGGGGCATGAGCGGGGGGTGAGGGGGAACAGGGGACACACGAGGCATGAACGGGGGTTGGGGGAACAGAAGAAAGACACAGGGCATGAGTGGGGGGTGGGGGGCAACAGCAGGGAGACACGGGGCATGACCGAGGGGTGGGGGTAACAGGAGAGAGACACAGGGCATGAGCGAGGGGTGGGGCACAACAGCAGGGAGACACGGGGCATGACCGGGGGTGGGGGGCAACAGGAGAGAGACACGGGGCTTGAGAGGGGGGTGGGGGTAACAGGAGAGAGACACGGGGCATGAGAGGGGGGTAACAGGAGAGAGACACAGGGCATGAGAGGGGGGTGGGGGCAACAGCAGGGAGACACGGGGCATGAGCAGGGGTTGGGGGGAACACAAGGGAGATATGGGGCATGGGAGGGGGGTGGGGGTAACAGGAGAGAGACACGGGGCATGAGTGGGGGGTGGAGGGCAACAGCAGTGAGACACAGGGCATGAGTGGGGTTGGGGGTAACAGGGGAGAGACACGGGGCATGAGCAGGGTTGGGGGGCAACAGCAGGGAGATACGGGGCATGACCGGGGAGTGGGGGCAACAGGAGAGAGACACGGGGCATGAGAGGGGGGTGGAGGGATAACAGGAGAGAGACATGGGGCATGAGCAGGGGGTGGGGGGCAACAGCAGGGAGAAACGGGGCATGAGCGGGGGGGTGGGGGGAACAGTGGAGACACGAGGCATGAGCGGGGGGTAGGGGGAACAGGAGGGAGATATGGGGCATGGGAGGGGGGGTGGGGGTAACAGGAGAGAGACATGGGGCATGAGTGGGGGGTGGGGGCAATAGCAGGGAGACACGGGGTGGGGGGCAACAGCAGGGAGACACGGGGCATGACCGGGGGTGGGGGGCAACAGGGGAGAGACACGGGGAGGGGGGTGGGGGTAACAGGAGAGAGACATGGGGCATGAGCGGGGGGTGGGGGGCAACAGCAGGAAGACACAGGGTGGGGGGCAACAGCAGGGAGACACGGGGCATGACCGGGGGTGTGGGGCAACAGGGAGAGACACGGGTAGGGGGTGGGGGTAACAGGAGAGAGACACGGGGCATGAGAGGGGGGTGGGGGGCAACAGCAGGGAGACAATAGGAATGAACGGGGGGCGGGGGGTAACAGGAGAGAGACACGGGCATGAGCAGGGGGTGGGGGGCAACAGCGAGGTAGACATGGGGCATGACCGAGGGGGTGGGGGGAACAGGAGAGAGACATGGGGCATGAGAGAGGGGTGGGGGGTAACAGGAGGGAGACACGGGGCAGGAGAGGGTAGTGGGGGTAACAGCAGGGAGACACATGGCCTGAGCGGGGGTGGGGGGAACACGAGGGAGACACAGGGCATGAGAGGGGGGTGGGGGTAACAGGAGTGAGACACGGGGCATGAACGAGGGGTGGGGGCAACAGCAGGGAGACATGGGGCATGAGCGGGGGATGGGGGCAACAGCATTGAGACACGGGCATGAGCAGGGGGTGGGGGACAACAGGAGGGAGACACGGGGCATGAGAGGGGGGTGGGGGGTAACAGGAGAGAGACACGGGGCATGAGCGGGGTTGGGGGGCAACAACAGGGAGACATGGGGCATGAGCGGGGGTGAGGGGGAACAGGGGAGACACGAGGCATGAACGGGGGTTGGGGGAACAGAAGAAAGACAGGGGGCATGAGCGGGGGTGGCGGGCAACAGCAGGGAGACACGGGCATGACAGAGGGGTGGGGGTAACAGGAGAGAGACACAGGGCATGAGCGAGGGGTGGGGCACAACAGCAGGGAGACATGGGGCATGACCGGGAGGTGGGGGGGCAACAGGAGAGAGACACGGGGCATGAGAGGGGGGTGGGGGTAACAGCAGGGAGACACGGGGCATGAGCGGGGTGTGGGGGGAACACAAGGGAGATATGGGGCATGGGAGGGGGTGGGGGTAACAGGAGAGAGACACAGGGCATGAGTGGGGGGTGGGGTGCAATAGCAGGGAGACATGGGCATGAGAGAGGGGTGGGGGCAACAGCAGGGAGACACGGGGCATGACCGGTGGGTGGAGGGCAACAGCAGGGAGACACGGGGCAAGAGATGGGGTTGGGGGACAACAGCAGGGAGACATGGGGCATGACCGGGGGTGGGGGGCAACAGCAGGGAGATATGGGGCATGATTGGGGGAGTGGAGGGCAACAGGAGAGAGACACGGGGCATGAGAGGGTGGTGGGGGTAACAGGAGAGAGACATGGGGCATGAGTGGGGTGTGGGGGGCAACAGCAGGGAGACACGGGGCAGGACCAGGGGTGGGGGTAACAAGGGAGAGACACGGGGCATGAGCGGGGGGTGGGGGGCAACAGCAGGTAGACACGGGGCATGACCAGGGGTGGGGGACAACAGGAGAGAGACATGGGGCATGAGCGGGGGGTGGGGGGCAACAGCAGGGAGACAGGGAGCATGAGCAGGGGATGGGGGAACAGGGGAGACAAAAGGCATGAGCGGGGGTGTGGGGAACAGGAGAGAGACACGGGGTATGAGCGGGGGCAACAGCAGGGAGACACGGGGCATGACAGGGGGTTGGGGGTAACAGGAGAGAGACACGGGGCATGAGCAGGGGGTGGGAGGGCAACAGCAGGGAGACACGGGGCATGACCAGGGGGTGGGGGCAAAAGGAGAGAGTCACAGGGCATGAGAGGGTGGTGAGGGTAACAGGAGAGAGACACGGGGCATGAGCGGGGGGTGGGGGCAACAGCAGGGAGACACGGGGCATGACCGGGGTGGGGGGCAACAGGAGAGAGACACAGGGCATGAGAGGTGGGTGGGGGTAACAGGAGAGAGACACGGGGCATGAGAGGGGGGTGGGGGGCAACAGCAGGGAGACATGGGGCATGAGTGGGGGGTAACAGGAGAGAGACACAGTGTTAGGCGGAAACCTGTGCAGTTCCCTCTGGGACCACTGCAAAAGATTTAGGACTACAGGTGTTTGGCAGTAAACCCACTTGGTAGCAGTCTGTACCACACAGATTTACTTGGTAGCTGTGGCTGAGCAGTCAGACTTCCCTCAAGAAGAGTTAGGCAGTATGTGGAGTATACAATATAGGGCAATTCTACACAGTAAGACAAGCAAACACGCAACAAGGCTTCGGTGTAAAGATATAAAGGTATTTATTTATAACGAAACATCTATAGAAAACACTCTGGCACTATCACGGCAAACACTTCAATTACAATTACTCTACGAAGAAAACAATTAAATCCCCCTAACAATATTTCGACAAGTCTAGGTTCTACCAGCATCACTTATTTGCAGACAGAGGTGTATGCTTCAACCTAGATGGCACTCTAGTATTCGTTAGTAGGTTAAGAAATCAACACAGTTCAATACTTCACGGGAAAATGCAAGGCAAGAAGACAAGAACCACAATAGATCATAAAGTTCAGAGGCCAGGCCCACTCGGAGAGAGGCAAGGCGATATGTCCCAAAAAGTCTCTTTGTGGAAATGCGTTCCAGTCTTTGTAGCAAATTGTTATTGGAAGATTGGACCAGTTCAGAACAACACGCTAAAGAAAGCTTGGAGGCGACCCAAAGGAAAGGCGAGGATTAAGACACCCTACTCGATCCAGCAGAAAGGCAAGCCAGGTGGACACGGTACCTTGATTGTGGAGAGACAGCTCCGGCGGGGGCAGTTGTTCCTGGTGGTGGATGCACGTCGGGTCTTTGCCAAGAGTAGAGATGATCTCGTCGTCGAAGAAAAGTGAAGTCCGGTGCACCACCAGGGAAGAGACCAGCCGCGTAGTGCTCCGTCACAAGGCACCACCTTTTGGTCGCGGTACAGGGGTAGTGGCTATCCGGTTGCCGAGGTGCTCTGCACGGGCAATTCGACCACTGCGTCCTGGAGCGAAGAAAAAGCAAAGGGGATTGGTTGTTCCCACCAGTCAGGGGAAGAGACTCTCCGGCAGGGAGATCTCCTCTGTCGTTGGGAAGTGGTGAGTCGGTTCCGCAGGGCTCCACCGGAGGTGTCGTCATGCAGGTCGGCTCAGCGTTACCCTCGTCGGATTCTTAGGTCCTGTGGCGACTTCTGAAGATCCAGTCCCAAAAGCCCTGCTTTTATGCAGAAAACCCCCATTCATTCAGCCTAACTGTCAATCAACACATACTAAGTGGTGAGCGGGAATGCTCACCACTTGGGCCAATCATACCAGAGTGCGACCGGAGTTGGCAGGGCAACTCGGTCCAGGGTGCCTAAACCCCCTCCCACACCCCTGTGGTAACCCAGAAAGAATGGCACCACTTTGGAGGGTCTCTGTACAGAAGCCCGCCAAAAGTGCAACAAAGGGCTCAACCTTTGGTTTAGGAGTCACAGAGAAGAACACAGACGCCATTTTAAAAGACGAGTTCTGGCAAAAAATACCATCCGGTAAACCTATTTAAGATAAGTAAACTGATGGTATGTAAGAGATTAACGAGAAAAAGTATCAATCTCCCACAATGGGAAGAATCCCATAGGGTTATGTTCGGGGTCGAACATAACAAGTAGTTTCCACTGCCACCTGCCAAAACTCGACGAGGGGGGACGGGACAGTGCCCCCTCGAATAACAGACCTAGGAGTAATCGAATTACCCCTACTAGCACGTCCACAATAAGATGGTGTGTACTAGTTCTGTTAGTAAATTTAGGTCTAGTAAAGCCAATGGTGACTTTACATGCCCGGGGAGACAGTAGTCAGTCCCTGGGTATGGAGTCTATGGTGGAGGTCCGCTAGGACGCCCCAGTGTTACAGCACGTAGGGTGCGGTGTAACACACATAGCAAAACATATGAGACCCTATGGAGTAAAAGACCCCATAGCCCATAGAACACATTGACATTCAAAGGAATTAAACACATTCATGTCCAAGAGTGGGAGAAAAAGAGTCTCACTCTTGGCAGGATGGAAAAAACAAACTCCAGAAATCCAGCAAAGCTGCTGGGGGACTCACTAGGTTAGGAAATTCAGCCTAAACAGAGAATTCTCCCCAACACACGGGGCATGAGCAGGGGGTGGGGGGCAACAGCAGGGAGACACAGGGCATGAGAGGGGGTGGGGGTAACAGGAGAGAGACACGGGGCATGAGCGGGGGGTTGGGGGGCAACAGCAGGGAGACATGGGGCATGACCGGGGGATGGGGGCAACAGAAGGGAGACACGGCGCGTGTCCGCGGGGTGGGGGGCAACAAAAGAGAGACACAGGGCATGAGCAGGGGGTGGGGGGCAACAGGAGGGAGACACAGGACATGCCCAGTGGGTGGAGGGCAACAGGAGAAAGACACAGGGCATGAATGGGATGTGGGGGGCAACAGGAGAGAGACATGGGGCATGAGAGGGGGGTGGGGGGTAACAGGAGAGAGACACGGGGCATGAGTGGGGGTGGGGGGCACCATGATAGAGACACGGGGCATGAGCGGCTGTGGGGGGCAACAGCAGGGAGACACGGAATGAGCGGGGGGTCGGCAGAACACGAGGGAGACACGGGGCATGAGAGGGGGGGTAACAGGAGAGAGACATGGGGCATGAGCGGGGGGGTGGGGGGCAACAGATTGGAGACACGGGGCATGACCGGGGGTGGGAGGCAACAGGAGAGAGACACGGGGCATGAGAGGGGGTGGGGGGTAACATGAGAGAGACACGGGGCATGGAATGGGGTGGGGGTAACAGGAGAGAGACACGGGGCATGAGTGGGGGGTGGGGGAAACAGCAGGGAGACATGGGCATGATCAGGGGGTGGGGGCAACAGGAGAGAGAAACAGGGCATGAGAGGGGGTGGGGGATAACAGGAGAGAGACACAGGGCATGAGCAGGGGGTGGGGGGCAATAGCAGGCAGACATGGGGCATGAGAGAAGGGTGGGGGCAACAGCAGGGAGACACGGGGCATGACCGGTGGGTGGAGGGCAACAGCAGGGAGACACGGGGCATGAGCGGGGGTGGGGGTAACAGGGGAGAGACACGGGGCATGAGCGGGGTTGGGGGGCAACAGCAGGGAGACACGGGGCATGACCGGGGAGTGGGGGCAACAGGAGAGAGACACGGGGCATGAGAGGGGGGGTGGGGGATAACAGGAGAGAGACATGGGGCATGAGCGGGGGTGGGGGGCAACAGCAGGGAGAAACGGGGCATGAGCGGGGGTGGGGGGAACAGTGGAGACACAAGGCATGACCGGGGGGTAGGGGGAACAGGAGGGAGATATGCGGCATGGGAGGGGGTGGGGGTAACAGGATAGAGACACAGGGCATGAGTGGGGGGTGGGGGGCAATAGCAGGGAGACACGGGGCATGAGAGAGGGGTGGGGGCAACAGCAGGGAGAAACGGGGCATGACCGGTGTGTGGAGGGCAACAGCAGGGAGACACGGGGCATGAGCGGGGGTGGGGGTAAAAGGGGAGAGACACAGGGCATGAGCGGGATTGGGGGGCAACAGCAGGGAGACACGGGGCATGACCGGGGAGTGGGGGCAACAGGAGAGAGACACGGGGCATTAGAGGGGGGTGGGGGGATAACAGGAGAGAGACATGGGGCATGAGCGGGCGGTGGGGGGCAACAGCAGGGAGAAACAGGGCATGAGCGGGGGTGGGGGGAACAGTGGAGACACGAGGCATGAGCGGGGGTAGGGGGAACAGGAGGGAGATATGGGGCATGGGAGGGGGGTGGGGGTAAAAGGAGAGAGACATGGGGCATGAGTGGGGGGTGGGGGGCAACAGGAGAGAGACATGGGGCATGAGTGGGTGTGGGGGGCAACATGATAGAGACATGGGGCATGAGCGGCTGTGGGGGGCAACAGCAGGGAGACACAGGGAATGAGCGGGGGTGGGCGGAACACGAGGGAGACAGGGGGCATGAGAGGGGGTGGGGGGTAACAGGAGAGAGACACGGGGCATGAGCGGGGGGCCACAGCAAAAGACAAGGGGCATGACCGGGGGTGGGGGGCAACAGAAGGGAGACACGGGGCATGACCGGGGGGTGGGAGGCAACAGGAGAGAGACACAGGGCATGAGAGGGTGGTTGGGGGTAACAGGAGAGAGACACGGGGCATGGAATGGGGTGGGGGTAACAGGAGAGAGACACGGGGCATGAGTGGGGGGTGGGGGAAACAGCAGGGAGACACCGGCATGATCAGGGGGTGGGGGCAACAGGAGAGAGAAACAGGGCATGAGAGGGGGTGGGGGCTAACAGGAGAGAGACACTGGGCATGAGAGGGGGTGGGGGGTAACAGGAGAGAGACACAGGGCATGAGCAGGGGGTGGGGGGCAATAGCAGGGAGACACGGGGGATGAGTGGGAGTTGGGGGGAACACGAGGGAGACACGAGGCATAAGCAGGGGGTGGGGGGAAGAGGAGAGAGAAACGGGGCATGTGTAGGGGTGTGGGGGGCAACAGCATGGAGACACGGGGCATGACCGGTGGGTGGGGGGCAACAGCAGGGAGACACGGGGCATGACCGGGGGTGGGGGTAACAGGAGAGAGACACGGGGCATGAGTGGGGGTGGGGGGCAACATGATAGAGACACGGGGCATGAGCGGTTGTGGGGGCAACAGCAGGGAGACACAGGGAATGAGCGGGGGGTGGGCGGAACACGAGGGAGACACAGGGCATGAGAGGGGGTGGGGGTAACAGGAGAGAGACACGGGGCATGAGCAGGGGGCAACAGCAAAAGACACGGGGCATGACCGGGGGGTGTGGGGCAACAGAAGGGAGACACGGGGCATGACCAGGGGGTGGGAGGCAACAGGAGAGAGACACGGGGCATGAGAGAGGGGTGGAGGGTAACAGGAGAGAGACACGGGGCATGGAATGGGGTGGGGGTAACAGGAGAGAGACACGGGGCATGAGTGGGGGGTGGGGGAAACAGCAGGGAGACACAGGCATGATCAGGGCGTGGGGGCAACAGGAGAGAGAAACAGGGCATGAGAGGGGGTGGGCGCTAACAGGAGAGAGACACAGGGCATGAGCAGGGGGTGGGGGGCAATAGCAGGGAGACACGGGGATGAGCAGGAGTTGGGGGGAAAACAAGGGAGACACAGGTCATGAGAGGGGGGTGGGGGGTAACAGGAGAGAGACATGGGGAATGAACAGGGGGGGTGATGGGCAACAGCAGGGAGACACGGGCATGACCGGTGGGTGGGGGGCAATAGCAGGGAGACACGGGGCATGACTAGGGGTGGGGGTAACAGGAGAGAGACACGGGGCATGAGCAGGGGGTGGGGGAGCAACAGGAGGGAGACACGGGGCATGAGCGGGGGTGGGGGGCAACATCAGGGAGACACGGGGCATGAGCGGGGTTAGGGGGAAGAGGGTAGACACAAGGCATGAGCGGGGGGTGGGGGTAACAGGAGAGAGACACGGGGCATGAGCAGGGGGTGGGGGCAACAGCAGGGAGACACGGGGCATGACCGGGGGTGGGGGGTAACAGGAGAGAGACACGGGGCATGAGCAAAGGGTGGGGGGCAACAGCAGGGAAACATGGTGCATGACCAGGGGGTGGGGGGCAACAGGAGAGAGACAAGGGGCATGAGAGGGGGGTGGGGTGTAACAGGAGAGAGACACAGGGCATGAGCGAGGGGTGGGGGGCAACAGCAGGGAGACACGGGGCATGACGGGACCAGGGAGTGGGGGGTAACAGAAGAGAGACAAGGGGCATGAGCGGGGGTGGGGGGCAACAGCAGGGAGACACGGGGCATGACCGTGGGGTGGGGGGCAACAGGAGAGTGACATGGGGCATGAGAGGGGGGTGGTTGCTAACAGGAGAGATACACGAGGCATGAGAGGGTGGTGGGGGCAACAGCAGGGAGACACGGGGCATGAGCGGGGGTGGGAGGAACACGAGGGAGACACGGGGCATGAGAGGGGGTGGGGGTAACAGGAGAGAGACACGGGGCATGAGTGGGGGTGGAGGGCAACAGCAGGGAGACACAGGGCATGAGAGGGGGGTGGGGGCAACAGCAGGGAGACACGAGGCATGACCAGGGGGTGGAGGGCAACAGCAGGGAGACATGGGGCATGAGCGGGGGTGGGGGGTAACAGGGGAGAGACACGGGGCATGAGCGGGGGGTGGGGGCAACAGCAGGGCGACACAGGGCATGACCGGGGAGTGGGGGCAACAGGAGAGAGACACGGGCATGACCAGGGGGTGGAGGGCAACAGCAGGGAGACACGGGGCTGAGCGGGGGGTGAGGGCAACAGGAGAGACACGAGGCATTAGAGGGTGGTGGGGGGTTAACAGGAGAGAGACACGGGGCATGAGCAGGGGGCTACAGCAGTGAGACACGGGGCATGACCGGTGGGTGGCAGGCAACAGGAGAGAGAAACAGGGCATGAGAGGGGGGTGGGGGTAACAGGAGAGAGACACGGGGTATGAGTGGGGGTTGGGGGCAACAGCAGGGAGACACGGGGCATGACCGGGGGGTGGGGGGTAACAGGAGAGAGACACAGGGCATGAGCAGGAGATGGGGGCAACAGCAGGGAGACACGGGGCATGAGCGATGGGTGGGGGGAAACAGGAGAGAGACACAGGGCATGAGCAGGGGGTGGAGGGAACAAGAGAGAGACACAGGGCATGAACAGGGGTGGGGGGCAACAGCAGGGAGACATGGGGCATGACCGGTGGGTGGGGGGCAACAGCAGGGAGACACGGGGCATGACCGGGGGTGGGGGTAACAGGAGAGAGACACGGGGCATGAGTGGGGGTGGGGGGCAACATGATAGAGACACGGGGCATGAGCGGTTGTGGGGGCAACAGCAGGGAGACACAGGGAATGAGCGGGGGGTGGGCGGAACACGAGGGAGACACAGGGCATGAGAGGGGGTGGGGGTAACAGGAGAGAGACACGGGGCATGAGTGGGGGGTGGGGGAAACAGCAGGGAGACACCGGCATGATCAGGGGGTGGGGCAACAGGGGAGAGAAACAGGGCATGAGAGGGGGTGGGGGCTAACAGGAGAGAGACACTGGGCATGAGAGGGGGTGGGGGGTAACAGGAGAGAGACACAGGGCATGAGCAGGGGGTGGGGGGCAATAGCAGGGAGACACGGGGGATGAGTGGGAGTTGGGGGGAACACGAGGGAGACACGAGGCATAAGCAGGGGGTGGGGGGAAGAGGAGAGAGAAACGGGGCATGTGTGGGGGTGTGGGGGGCAACAGCAGGGAGACACGGGGCATGACCGGTGGGTGGGGGGCAACAGCAGGGAGACACGGGGCATGACCGGGGGTGGGGGTAACAGGAGAGAGACACGGGGCATGAGTGGGGGTGGGGGGCAACATGATAGAGACACGGGGCATGAGCGGTTGTGGGGGCAACAGCAGGGAGACACAGGGAATGAGCGGGGGGTGGGCGGAACACGAGGGAGACACAGGGCATGAGAGGGGGTGGGGGTAACAGGAGAGAGACACGGGGCATGAGCAGGGGGCAACAGCAAAAGACACGGGGCATGACCGGGGGGTGTGGGGCAACAGAAGGGAGACACGGGGCATGACCAGGGGGTGGGAGGCAACAGGAGAGAGACACGGGGCATGAGAGAGGGGTGGGGGGTAACAGGAAAGAGACACGGGGCATGGAATGGGGTGGGGGTAACAGGAGAGAGACACGGGGCATGAGTGGGGGGTGGGGGAAACAGCAGGGAGACACAGGCATGATCAGGGCGTGGGGGCAACAGGAGAGAGAAACAGGGCATGAGAGGGGGTGGGCGCTAACAGGAGAGAGACACAGGGCATGAGCAGGGGGTGGGGGGCAATAGCAGGGAGACACGGGGATGAGCGGGAGTTGGGGGGAAAACAAGGGAGACACAGGTCATGAGAGGGGGGTGGGGGGTAACAGGAGAGAGACATGGGGAATGAACAGGGGGGGTGATGGGCAACAGCAG
Organism: Ambystoma mexicanum; assembly: GCF_040938575.1. Lineage (NCBI taxonomy): Eukaryota > Metazoa > Chordata > Amphibia > Caudata > Ambystomatidae > Ambystoma > Ambystoma mexicanum. The sequence goes on along the minus strand of NC_090941.1, from coordinate 820,547,766 downwards.
GGAGACACGGGCATGACCGGTGGGTGGGGGGCAATAGCAGGGAGACACGGGGCATGACTAGGGGTGGGGGGTAACAGGAGAGAGACACGGGGCATGAGCAGGGGGTGGGGGAGCAACAGGAGGGAGACACGGGGCATGAGCGGGGGTGGGGGGCAACATCAGGGAGACACGGGGCATGAGCGGGGTTAGGGGGAAGAGGGTAGACACAAGGCATGAGCGGGGGGTGGGGGTAACAGGAGAGAGACACGGGGCATGAGCAGGGGGTGGGGGCAACAGCAGGGAGACACGGGGCATGACCGGGGGTGGGGGGTAACAGGAGAGAGACACGGGGCATGAGCAAAGGGTGGGGGGCAACAGCAGGGAAACATGGTGCATGACCAGGGGGTGGGGGGCAACAGGAGAGAGACAAGGGGCATGAGAGGGGGGTGGGGTGTAACAGGAGAGAGACACAGGGCATGAGCGAGGGGTGGGGGGCAACAGCAGGGAGACACGGGGCATGACGGGACCAGGGAGTGGGGGGTAACAGAAGAGAGACAAGGGGCATGAGCGGGGGTGGGGGGCAACAGCAGGGAGACACGGGGCATGACCGTGGGGTGGGGGGCAACAGGAGAGTGACATGGGGCATGAGAGGGGGGTGGTTGCTAACAGGAGAGATACACGAGGCATGAGAAGGGTGGTGGGGGCAACAGCAGGGAGACACGGGGCATGAGCGGGGGTGGGAGGAACACGAGGGAGACACGGGGCATGAGAGGGGGTGGGGGTAACAGGAGAGAGACACGGGGCATGAGTGGGGGTGGAGGGCAACAGCAGGGAGACACAGGGCATGAGAGGGGGGTGGGGGCAACAGCAGGGAGACACGAGGCATGACCAGGGGGTGGAGGGCAACAGCAGGGAGACATGGGGCATGAGCGGGGGTGGGGGGTAACAGGGGAGAGACACGGGGCATGAGCGGGGGGTGGGGGCAACAGCAGGGCGACACAGGGCATGACCGGGGAGTGGGGGCAACAGGAGAGAGACACGGGCATGACCAGGGGGTGGAGGGCAACAGCAGGGAGACACGGGGCTGAGCGGGGGGTGAGGGCAACAGGAGAGACACGAGGCATTAGAGGGTGGTGGGGGGTTAACAGGAGAGAGACACGGGGCATGAGCAGGGGGCTACAGCAGTGAGACACGGGGCATGACCGGTGGGTGGCGGGCAACAGGAGAGAGAAACAGGGCATGAGAGGGGGGTGGGGGTAACAGGAGAGAGACACGGGGTATGAGTGGGGGTTGGGGGCAACAGCAGGGAGACACGGGGCATGACCGGGGGGGTGGGGGGTAACAGGAAAGAGACACAGGGCATGAGCAGGAGATGGGGGCAACAGCAGGGAGACACGGGGCATGAGCGATGGGTGGGGGGAAACAGGAGAGAGACACAGGGCATGAGCAGGGGGTGGAGGGAACAAGAGAGAGACACAGGGCATGAACAGGGGTGGGGGGCAACAGCAGGGAGACATGGGGCATGACCGGGGGGTGGGGGGTAACAGGAGAGAGACATGGGGCATGAGAGTGGGGTGGGGGGTAACAGGAGAGAAACACGGGGCATGAGCAGGGTGTGGGGGGCAACAGCAGGGAGACATGGGGCATGATCAGGGGGTGGGGGGGTAACAGGAGAGAGACACTTGGCATGAGAGGGGGGTGGGGGATAACAGGAGTGAGACACGGGGCATGAGAGGGGGTTGGGGGGCAACAGCAGGGAGACACGGGGCATGAGCGGGGGGTGGGGGGAACACGAAGGAGACACGGGGCATGAGAGGGGGTGGGGGTAACAGGAAAGAGACACAGGGCATGAGCGGGGGTGGGGGGCAACAGCAGGGGGACGTGGGGCATGACTGGGGGGTGGGGAACAGGAGAGAGACACGGGGCATGAGAGGGGGGTGGGGGTAACAGGAGAGAGACACGGGGCATGAGAGAGGGGTGGGGGGCAAAAGCAGGGAGACACTAGTATGAGCGGTGGGTGGAGGGAACAACAGGGAGACACAGGGCATGAGAGGGGGGTGGGGGTAACAGGAGAGAGACACAGGGCATGAGCGGGGGTGAGGGGGCAACAGCAGGAAGACACGGGGTGGGGGGCAACAGAAGGGAGACACGGGGCATGACCGGTGGTGGGGGCAACCGGAGAGAGACACGGGGCATGAGAGGGGGGTGGGGGGCAACAGCAGGAAGATACGAGGAATGATCGGGGGGTGGGGGTAACAGGAGAGAGACACGGGGCATGAGTGGGGGGTGGGGGGCAACAGCGAGGGAGACATGGGGCATGACCGGGGGTTGGGGGGAACAGGAGAGAGACATGGGACATGGGAGGGGGTGGGGGTAACAGGAGAGAGACACGGGGCATGAGAGTGGGGTGGGGGGAACATGAGGGAGACACGAGCATGAGCGGGGGTCGGGTGGTACAGGAGGGAGACACAGGTAATGAGCGGGGGTGGGGGGGTACAGGAGGGAGACACGGGTAATGAGGGGGGATGGGGGATACAGGAGGGAGACACGGGTAATGAGCGGAGGTGGGGGGAACGGGGTATCCGCTCCTCGGTCCTCCGCAGGCAACCATGTACCGATGGCGTGTCTCCTGCAAGTCTGCAGCAGCCTGGGATGTTCAGGAAGTGTAATCCACAGGATCCTCACACAGCCCCATTGGAGGCACCGCTGTCCTCTGATCTTATCGCATCGGAATTTTCGCTTGTTAATTTGTGATAATCACTTCAACTAAGATGGCGGGAGTCTCTGAAAATAAGACGCACTGCACGCTTTACTACAGCCAATGGGAGAGCACGTCAGATGTCCGCGGACATCACGCAAGTCGCTTGCCCAATCCCTGTCCTTTCCGCGGAACGAACAGGGAAGTGTGTCCACGAAGCGGACACAGATATCACTAATCTTTTTCACTTGCATTTTTGTCTTTTTTTAAAATCGCTGGACGGATTTACACCAAATAAAAAAAGCACGCTTTCGGGACCAAGCCTCTGCTCCTACTGCAAATTTGGTGAAAATACGTCCAGCGGTTTGGGCTGTAGGCGTGAGCAAAGTTTTTTCCCATTATGTCTATGGGGGAAAAAAAACATTTTGGGAACCCCCCTATAACTTTGACCCCCCTGGACAAAACCCCACCAAACTGCAAAAAAATTCAGAGTGGGCCATATACTTTTTTTGCAAAGTTTGGTGAGGATTCATCCAGGGGGAGCGAAGTTATAAGCCGCCCAATTAAGTGCTCTTCCTATGGAAACAGCAACTTACCATGTTATGGTTAAGTTGCGCTACTAAAAACCTATCAAATTCAGTAAAAAAACTTTGTTAAAGGGACGTTATGGTTCAAAGTAAAACCGAAAACCCCCTGAAAGTCGGCAGTTATGGTAAGATAAGCAACCATAACTCGCGCCACTGTGCACTGCTAACACTAACACCCAGGATATCAAACACTGTCCGTAGAACATCAACACACATGCGCAAAACTATGTCCGTAGATTGGGTGTCCTGCGGATGGCTGCTACCTTAGCGAACATGCTCATGAAACAATCATGTGACCGCGCCCACGCTGATCGCGTGTTCTGAATGCGGACACTGTTCGTGTCCCCGAACATATTAAAAGTACCCGAAGTACATTTCCAAGTAATCCACAATATTTCTCATTAAAAACTCAACATACCACAAATCCCACATACTAATCCTAAGTTTCCACATAGTTTTTGTGACTTTTTTAACCTTTTTTGGTATTCGATCTGTCTTGCTCATTCTCATTGTGTTTCTGGCTATTCTACAGAGCACAGAGATTTTTGCTGCAACCTGCAGATTTCCATCTTCTACCTGATGGCATCTGTGGCTCCACTGCTGCCACCTGGTGCTGTATATGCCTCAGCACCACCCCCACCCCCTCCACCACCACCACCTTCCCAAGGGCCTGAAGAGGGGAACAGGAGTGAGGATACAGAGGAGGAAGAAGAGGATGACGAGAATGAGGTACAGGAAAACCCTACTACCCGCCCTCGGTGTGATTCTTGGGTGTGGCGGTTGTTTACCATTCATGGGAATGGTCCTAAGGCTCGTGCGAACCGTGTCACTTGCAATGAGTGCAAAATGGTACTCAGTCGCGGGAGGCATGGTTCGTATAGCTTTGGGAATACGACCATGAAGCGACACCTGAACTCATTCCACACTGGGGCCATTCGCAAGGTTGTACCTTGCGAAGAGCGTAGTAGGTTGATTGCCTCTGCTTCATCCTCCGTTTCTGATCCTGTCACCACAAGGAACACCTCTCTGGGACAGCGTCTTCCTCATGCTGCCTCACAGGCCATACAGAATTCTGATGACCCTTACCTTTCAAGGGTCACAGTTGTATGTATGTGCTGTGACACAGTACTCTGCGGGGGGGAGCGACTTCGCAGTGGTTTTGAGACTATCGTCTCAGAGCACGAGAAGTCCTTCTCCCTACCCAAATAAAACCCACTCTACATCTTTTTTTCTCAGCTCGCCCTTTCTTATCCCTGTGGTTGGTGTCCCCCCCTTTACCCTCCTTTCCCTTCCTCTCCTAGTGTGTTGTGTGTAAAAAAACAAAAAAAATACAAAATAACAAAAATAAAATAAAAAATAAGGCTCTTTTCAGAGCCGCTTTCACAGTTAAAAAACAGAAGTAAAGATAAATAACGCAGGGGGCCCTTTCTATTTCTTGAAAGTCCGCGAACATAAAAAAAATTGGGATGCTACCCTTTTGTAACCATTGCATTTTTCTCAGGGAGGAAGTGGTGGCTCTGAAAACAGCCTTTGGGAGGTGTTTGTATGTCAAAAATTATAAATACTTAACACCTACTTCGAAATGCATGCTGCATTTCTAAAAAAGGTCGCAATGCATTTTGTACATTTCTCAGAAAAATCTGATTGCCAGCATAGTTAAGATGGACACCATCTCTGCGAAAAATGTATGTACTACGAAACATAATATTTTCATTGTAAAAAGAGGACATGCCAAAATCTCTTAGGAAGGCACAAACAGCCTTATTGACATTACACCTTGCTTTCACCATTTGTGGACCACATGAGAAAGAACGAAGCCACATTTGTCTCTGCGCAATCCGTGAAAAAATTACTTTGAAGTTTGGAAACATGTCCATGATCTTCTGAAGTCCTTCTTTCATTGCAATTTGCAAAGAAATTCCAGACACATGTCCTAAACTGTTCCCTCCACAATGAATTACAATTACAATTGTTCCTCTATCTTCAAAGTTGCACAGAGAGGTAGCAAGTCCAGCCACTTCATTCCACGGACTCCACGTCAGTGCACTTCCACATGTGGGAATCCAAGATCTATAGATAATCCACAGCTTTCTGCATGCACCTTCAACCAATGTATCCACGAGTATCCCAAAATCCACACAATCTGTTTTTTGAAACACTCAGCTGTAGCTATCTGTTCTTCTCTCAGCAAAAAGAATATCTGAGAAAACCTCTCCTAGCACAACACACTCACTAAACTTTACTGACCAATCCCTTGCTACATTCAATCTCATTTGCATGCCTCCCCACCTCAAATTCCCCGGATGTAATACGCGGTGTCCTAGAACTACCTCCATGTCCGCGAATATATCGTAACATGGACAGCCCTTCTACCATTTCCACTTCACTCTCTGTGCCATTCCCTCATTGGATGTAGCTAAGAAATCACATGACCATCCACCAACCAAATCCAAGACCTCTACATGTAACTGCATCATTATAGATCAGCACTGCAAATGTATGATGAATCTCTCGGACTACAAGTCTCATACCATTGGCAAGCACGATCTACGAGAAATACTAGACAAGTCTCCAAGATTTCTACTTGCAGCTTCGTCCATATCCATATGCATGAACACAAACTACAGTTATGCATATTTTCTATACAGTACAAGAACACATTTTCTAACCGACTTTTACCTTGTATAATCTGTAAAATGAATCTACGATCATTTTATCATTCTCCTAAAATGTACTGTGACTTACAAACATTTGTACCGTTTAATTTCTTTGTACACACACATACACGCAAATAATGTTAAACTAACATTTTTGAAATAAAATATATAGACTACATATTATCAAACAAAATTACATGCACACTCTATCATCAAATCTCAAAGAATAATATTTGTACAAACACATACTTGGTTTTAATTTTTTTAGTTTATATAATTACTTACATTTATATAGGACAAGCAGGCTTTGACATTGACCACCTCTTACGTGGAAAAGCAGGCTATCACATGGACTCACTATTACGTGGAAAAGCTTAGTTACAGGAATAGTGGTATACAGTGGTACATTATGATTTTGACAAGCCATAGTAAAGATATTTTCTTTCCTACAGTTAGTCATAAGATAGTTTTAATGGTTTTGAGGAAGGCGCTGAGCATTTCAATTTAAAATATCTATGTCTAAATTAAAAACAGTGCTATATACAAACCAAATTACTTATTTCTTTCTTTTACAATTGCAGTGAAGACCATTCTCCTGAAAATAAGCAGCCGAATTTGAATTACAAAGACCAACTAAGAAGCAAACTGCTCATTTTAGAAATAAAGTAAGTAGATTGCTACCTTAATATTTGAATTATTACTAAAACACACTCTAAGCTACTTCTGTGCCTAAATTAGAGATTCTGCACCATTCTGACCAAAAATCCTCCCGTCTTAAACAGATTTACTGGCAGAATGGCCCACAAATTCCTATTTTTCCCACACAAATTACCCAACTCAGCCACTAGAATTGAGATGTTGTAGAAGAAACAACTGTTTTAATTGTATAGCTTTAGATATACTATTTATACTTCTCCACACCACTGGCTTACTTTTTTCTGTCATCTGAACCCCAGTTTATTAACAAATTAATTCAAGAATACCCATCCCTAGTAGTTTTACTTCCCAATGCACAATCACACACCATTACATAAATCTTTATCATCTCACTCAAACACTCATGCACACAACACACATGCATTGCAGAACACCCCAACCCATACCTTCTGTATTTTTTCAACAGACCCTAAAGCATGCCTACTAAAAAGCAACTCTGTAGAAAGGAACGCAGAAGTAGAGCAAATGAAAAGAAAAGCCTCCAACATAAACATCCATCTATAGCAGAATTTGTAAAAAAAAGTTGAAACACAACAGCTAATACAGTCATGTAGTGAAACAGAAGAAGTTTCTAGTACAAAAACTTTGCCTCCTCTATCAAAAAGTAAAACAACCCAAAAAACAATTAACAGAAAATCAACTATCACTACAAATAAAACTTCTTCTATAAATCTTGATATAGTACAAAGTAAGCATACTAAGAAAAGTATTTTAGCCAAATGTTCCGTCACAAAATCCTTCAAAATCTTATAAAATCAGGAGAGAAACCAGGTTCAACACTTCAAACCTATTGTAGGAAAGTAATCTTAGAAGCGTTGCTAGACAGTGCACTTCTTCTCAAAAGAAAGTTATTTATTTTAGTGTTAAACATAATGAAAACACTAACAAAACTAATAACTAAATTACAAAAAAGACTTCTCAATAAACAAAATGTACACAGAAGTAACTTCTTAAATATCTGTGGAGGTGAATGGAGTCACACTGCAAGCACAGAACCATCCTTTAATGAAGAAGCCAACAAACAAAAGCAAACAAATACAATTGCCATACATAGCAGTGGTCGAGGTTATGAAAAAGTTAATAATACCATAATGGAACAAGAAGTACTCCTTACAAAAATATGCCCTGAAAACGTCGATTTACCCCTCCATTCAACTGAATCAGAACATCTAGTGTACAAATGGCCATGCACGTCAATGTGTAACATTCCCAAAAAAAAATGTCAAGTCTTTACGCCAATTCCTCAATCAATATGTGAAAAGCAAAGGCAAAATCAAAATTAAACTACTGCAAAATATGGATGCTTGTCCAGTACGCAAGTACACAGGACTACAAGGACATTCATTGGCCTGCATTACAGGACCTACTTACAAAACACCCTTCCATGATATCAAAAGGATATCAACACATCATGCAAGTATAAGAAATCTACTTTATAAACTGTACTATGCTAAAAGTCCTGCTTTAGCACTAACCAATTTAAATAACATTCTCCTACATGGTACAGCAAAAGACCTACTAGAAGAAATCGACTATATCCAGACAAAATATTTTGTAAGTGAAACCCACTTACAAGATGAATTAGCTGTAAACCAACTTCGTAACAATTCTGCACATGGCAACCTTTCACAACAATACCACAAATAAAGACTGGAGGGTTATTTAATGACCCACAAGGAATAATCCCCCTGAAAGAACATTCCAAAATGTATACAACGAATTCCTGTGGGTCAAGCCCAATTGGTGGTGAAAATAGGAACCACCTTTTCCTTTAACACCATTGTTAGATTCACTAGGTATATAGCATTATGAATGTTTTTTATAAATATTATTGTGATCTATTCAAATGGAAAGATGTATTAAATTCTCTATTTTTTTACTGATAAAAGAAGATTTATGGTTTTCTTTCTGACATTTATACTGATCCGACTACAGATGGGTTCACAATGCTTGACCCACAGGAATTTGTTGTATACATTTTGGAATAACCTTTCACTAGACAGATACAAAAAAGAAATACAAAAATTTGAAAGTACTTCAGCTGAAGTACCAAACCACGTGTGTGTATGTTGCCGCAGAAATTTTATAAAAGTAACACAAAAACTGTAGACCTATCATACAAAATATAAGAAAATGAATATTCTAAATGGTTTGAATTAGCTCTCTACCTTATAGAAGAAAACAAATACGAAATAACTGACTCCATAATACTTTGCAGTTACTGCACTACAAAACTTGACAACAACCAAACTCCTTCATGTGCTATCACAAATAACTTGGAATTATATCCACTACCAAAACCCCTTCAACAACTTAATTTATATGAGAGCATCATAATTCAAACAGTGCACCCATTTCAAGCAATAATACGCCTTCAACCAAAAACTGCAAAATGACCTCCCTCTGAATTAGCAAAAAGTATTCGTGGAAAAGTAGTGCATTTACCATTAGATCTAAAAGAAAATGTGCACACTCTAGGAGTGCAACGTCCAATGCAGCAATCTTTAATTATCCTGGTAAATGGAGTACCTACAAAAGACAAAAGAATTTGGCAACAACTGGTAGATTTACATAAAGTTAGAGAAGCCCGGCAATATCTTAAAGAGAATAATGAATATTACAAAGAAATTAATATTGAAGAACACTTGAAAGATACAACTGAAATAATTTAAGAGACACAAGAAGCTGGTCAATTTGAGCTCCTAGATCCTGCAACAATATCAAACACTTTAGACCATTATACAATTCATCCATTGCACTCTAATGACACCATAGAAGATGCACTGGAAACGTACCAAATGCGTCAAACAAAAGGATCGCCAATTAGCATATGGGAAAAAAGTATAGAAGCACGTGCTTTTCCTCTATTCTTTCCTACTGGCAAAGGAGGAAGATACGATGATAGACCTATTCAAATATCAGCATCAGAATATCGCTCATTACGAATGTATTCTGAAGATCCCAGATTTCGACAAAATGTGGAATACATATTCCACCTACTCTTTGAACGTGAACTAGCAACTTTATGTTACGGAGTTGCACACATATTAAAATCAGGATCAAACTTTCAAAATATGACAGCTACACAATTATTACAAAAAGTTCAACAAAAAGATGAGGTTTTACAAGCAAATCTTACAAATCTATTAGCAAATATGCGTGGTACTAAAGAGTACTGGTTTCGACGTCATAGAGATGTACGTTGTATGATCAGAAACCTTGGCCCACCCACTTGGTTTGTTACATTAAGTTGTGCAGACTATTCATGAGAAGATTTACTTGCTTTCCTACGCATATCAAACAAAAACAAAACAAACATAGATATACTAACACCTGGAGAACTTTGTTCCTAGGATCCTGTTAATGTTTCAAGATATTTTCACCATCGCTTCATTGCTACGCTACATTTTATTTGTAACAAAACTGTTCCTCCCCTTGGAGAAGTGCAACACTTCTTTTGGAGAAAAGAATACCAAGCCAGAGGAGCACCACATGTCCACATGCTTTTATGGATTAAAGATGCTACTAAATTTGGTCAAGACAGTGATGCCACTGTTTTACAGTTTATTGAAAAATATGTCACTTGTGAAATTCCATCAGAAGCCACAAATAGTGATCTTCATGCAAACATTTTACAATTCCAAAGACACAAATGTGGCAAATATTGTCATCGCAAATACAAAAACAAAGGGAAATACTACACCAAATGCTGATTTGGTTTCCCTAAACCAGTTACAAATACAGGTCAAGTGAACAACCTCATGTTTTCAGTTAGACATAGTGTTAAAGGTAAGTCACCTAAAAATACATATTGCATAAAAAGAAAAGAAGAAGAAAAATATATAAATGATTACAATGCAATCATTGCCCACTTATGCAATGCAAACATAGAGGTGCAATAAATTGCAGACAATTCTACTGCAGTTGCACGATATGTCACAGCATACTTAACCAAATCAGAAAAGACAGAGCTCCAAGACGTCTGGAATGACCTGTCATCAGATAAAACAGTGTCTCACAAATTATACATATTGGGCATAAAAATGCTGTCCCATAGAGAAAATGGATCCTATGAAGCAGCTGATCGATTAACTGGTACTGCATTGTATGGTAAATCTGCAAATATAGTATGGCTAAGTCTTGGTCCAGCTAAATCGAGAAAAAGAGTTCTAAAATCATACGAAGATATAGAAACAATAGCCAAACATGATCCCAACAGCCAAGACATTTTAAAAAACTATTTATTGGACACATACTACCCAAACAGGAGTACCACTTTGGAAACCATGTGTCTATACCACATAGCCCAAAACTACACATACAGAATAATATAAAACCTGATGAACAAAACCGTAAATACAAAGTGCCAAACTGTGAAGGCAGCTTAGTAAAACTCACCAAACCAAATTTAATTAATCATATCAAATTGTCATTAAAGACTCCTCAACTTAAGGAAGTATATTACATGTCCCTGCTACAATTCTTTAAACCACGGAGAAAAGAAGAAGAAATACTAGATAACTGTGACTCATATGAAGACGCTTTCGAAGCAAATGAAAGCAGTATAACTGATGTAAACTTTGCACAGTACAAAACAATGTTGCACAATGAACAGCAACATGAAGAAGAACTCCAGACCCAATTAGATAAGGACACTCCTGACAGTAGTCAACCTTCTGTCACAGGAAGCCAAGAACCACTGGGAGACCCACTAATAACAAATGAGGCAGAATTAGCTATGATAGAAGTAGAAAACACCATGTGTCAGTATGAAGAAAAAGAAGACTTAACTATACCACAATCAAAGCTAAACAATGAGCAACATAGCATTTTTCAAGAAGTAACAAAAGAAATTGCACATGGTGTACAACATAAAAACAAAGAATGCACCTGTGAAAATTACAAACCTATACTTTGTATGTCAGTGGTGAAGCTGGTTCTGGCAAAACATTCCTAATCAAAATCATCAGTAAGTTCCTTCAAGAATTGACAAACAACAAACGGTCAACTGTTGTCACTGCCCCCACAGGTTTAGCTGCCTACAACATAGGTGGTGTCACTTTACACCGATTACTACTACTGCCAGTAGAACACCAAAACAAATTAGACTATTACAAACTTTCTGCAGAAGCTGCAATGGAACTACGCAGAGTATTGAAACAAATGAAAATGATACTAATAGATGATGTGAGCATGGTGTCCAACCTGATGTTGGCTTTGATTCACCTCATATTACAAGAAGTACTCAAAACAAACTATGTAGAGCTCTTTGCAGGAAAACACATTATTGTATTCGGAGATCTTCTTCAATTGACACCAGTAAAAGGTGAGCCTATTTTTAAAACATTAGGACACAAACTCTGCCATATAACTGTTGGCAGCATTGGAAATGTCAACCTTTGGCAACATTTCCAATACAGAGAATTAACAGAAAACATGTGCCAATCTGCAGATCTCACTTATGCCAACATCTTAAAAAGTGTCAGAGTTGGTATACTTTCTAAAGCAGCAGAAGCAATATTGAAAACCTGGCATATTCATGCACTTTATGGTGATAATGCATGTGCTACAGATGTTATGGAACAATTAGCCCACACAAATGTCAATTGTATGGCCTTAATGCCAACTCTTGCAAGCTGTTTCAAATTCAATGAAATAATGTTAAGTAAAGAAATGCAACCAATAATGGAAATTAGCGCCAAAGACAAACTAGTTGTACATGGAATGACACTACCCATGTGTGACCAAGCCACAACAAGACTAAATAGTTTAGAAAAATCAATCTCAAACACAGCAGGCTTGGAAAAGATGTTAAAATTATCCTTAAATTGCAGAGTAATGCTGAAACGTAACCTTGATGTGGACCAAGGACTAGTTAATGGACCACTGGGTATAGTTGTTGGCTTTCAAACATACCCGTGTGACAACAAAATTCAGTTTGTCAATATTCTCTTTGACAAACTTTCATAAGTAAAAAGAATAGGACGCCCAACAGCTCGATTCCTTCTCTTCAAAGACATGTATGTATGCAGAGAACAATTTTCTCTAACTCTTGCATACGCAGTCACTATTCATAAATCACAAGGTCTTACCCTAGACAAAGCAATGATAGACATTGGTAACACAGTCTTTAAAGAAGGCATGAGCTACATAGCACTATCACGCTTACGTACACTTGACGGTCTATGTCTAATCAACTTTGATGCAAGTAAAATAAACGCTGGTATTCCTTGCATTTTAGAATACAATAGACTTTGTTCACTATACACTCCCCATCTAAACACATATTCTGTTCCACAAAAAGTAAAACATTATAAAAGAAAAAAAAAATCAAACAGAAAAGCAACAGGATGTCACTGCAAATCCTTAAAAGAGAGTAAAAGAAAGTAATACTTCATCAAGTGCCACATGCAAAAAAGAATCAATTAGGGAAAGTAAACCAGGTACTTCTTCAAAGAAGGAAAACAAACTCCAAAAAAAGCAGTCAGATACAGAACTACCTGGTCCATTTAAACTCTCAAATATAGTTGGTGTAAGTTGCTATGCAAATGTAGCAATGAATATTCTATTTCAATTAACACCAATTGTTGAGAACATTTACTTACACAGTACAGACCCATTGTGTTTGCAAATGTTAGTACTTCACAGAAATGCAGCAAACAATCCTGACAACATGTAGAGTGTTTATGGGATAAGACAACAATTGGACTACTGTGCTGGAATGGTGAAATTCATTATAAACTCACAGGAAGATCCACAAGAATTTCTAATGTACTTACAACAAAAACATACCTATAAATGAAATCTTCCAGATTTCATACATGTGGAAATATACATGCACTTTCTGCAACAATGTGACACGAGAACAAATCCCCAATGAGCGCTTTGTGTATATATCAATACCTAATTGTGAATCTGTTCCATTTCAGCAACTTATAAAAATGCAAACCACGGTAGATTATGTTCGACCTGCAATTCAGATAATCGCTCCATGTTAGTAATAAAAACACATAGTAAATACGTATTACTAATGCTTCTACGTTACAATGCAGATGGTACCAAAAAGAACTGCAAGCTGACTGGATTCACACATGGTCAAATATCACTTGGTAGGAAAAGCTTCACAACAATAGGTATAATCTACCACGCAGGAGCCACAACCAACTCAGGGCCCTACACTGCATATATAAAAAAGAAATGTGGATGGTTTGAATGTAATGATAGCACTGTTAATCTAAAGCAGAGATCACCAGCAAATCTTACAAATGCTTATTTGATGTTCTTAAAACCAACATTTTATAACTAAACTGTACTTAAACCTTAAGTACACTTGTAGTAAAAAAATATAAACTGTCACAACATTCCAAAAGCTATATAACTGCCCAAAGATGCTACAACAACTAATCAGATAAATAAATACCACTCACATAGAGCAAAAAATAGACAGTTAGAATACGCCAATTGGTATCTAACTGTCCCAAAATTTAGAAATATCCAAATAAGAGCAAAAAATAGACAGTTAGAATACTCCAATTAGTATCTAACTGTCCCAAAATTTAGAAATATCCAAATAGATAAAGCAATACCACGAAATTATATAAAAAAATAAACAGTTAGAAAACGCCTACTGGTATCTAACTGCTCCAAAATTTTACAATATCCAAACAAATACCTAATATCTCACTGCTCCCAAAAACTGGAACAATCCAATGTATAACGCATTAGCCAGAAACAACAAGTAAACACTGAAAACAAACAAACAAATAAACTGTAGCATAACAGAAAAAGGTTTTATTTTAATCCTACGTGGATTTTTTTTCTCCCACAGACCCAATGATTTTAGCAACAAACACAGAAACTGAGCAAATTGCACAGTACTCTGGTTTGTCATCTACTAAATATGAGGGTCAAAAAAAAGAAAAAATTGTGATTGTACAATGTAATAAGTCTTTATAAAATACTAATACTAACATGCTATTTTCTTTTATCACAGAAATGAACAAGAAAAACATGGACTCCCGTTACTAAACCAAATAGTAAGTATAACATGATAAATACAACCATTGCAGCATATCACACCCATACTGGCTTATAACATTGTTCCTTATAAATTTGTTTTTGACCCAAAGTTATAAGCCACTATGAGTGTGATATGCTGCGGTGCTTGTGGCCAGTGCATAGACTCTTGGGTGCATGGCATAAGAGTGTGATATGCTGCGGTGGTTGTGGCCAGGGCATAGAGTCTTTGGTGCATGGCAAAATGGCCATGCACCCAACATTCTATACCCTGGCCACAACCACCGCAGCATATCACACCCATAGGTTCAAGCATTTCAACCATTTCAATGTCCGCGGACACAAGGAAGTTCCTAGAACACATTCAACTTGCCAGAGGACGATACGGACAGTGCCATCAGGACACCCCCATTTTCTTTATGTACGAACATTTCAGGACACCGCGAGTGTTCTTAGAACACTTTCAGCTTGACAATGAACAATACAGACAATGTCTTCAGGACACCCCCTGCGAGCATTCCAAGACCCCACGCGTCTTCTTAGAACACTTTCAACTTGACACCGAATCCATTCTGTTTATTTACAAACATTTCAGAACAGCCATGTTGTCTGCAGACAAATCGAACACAACAAAAGCTTCTAGCACATAAAAAAAAATACAACATTGCACCTATCTCATACTCCCCCACCCTCCCCAAACACTCTTACACACCAACACACTCCACTAAATACAATTTTTAAACCAAGTTTCACCAAAAATCTGCTGCGCTCCACGCCCCACGCCGTCCAATCAGCAAACATGTCGGATGTCCGCGGACATCGCGCATGCCGCTCGGCCAATCAGGGCACTGTCCGTGGAGTGAACCGGGAAGTCTGTCCGCAAAGCGAACCGAGATATCACTAATTTTTTGCCTCACATTTTGGTCATTTAAAAAAGAAATGCTGGACGGATTTACACCAAATTTGCAAAAGCACACGTTCGGGACCAATCCCCCGCTCCTGCCGCAAATTTGGTGTAAATCCGTCCAGCGGTTTGGGCTGTAGGCGTGCAAAAAGTTTTTTCCCATTATGTCTATGGGAAAAAACAAAAGTTTTGGGACCCCCACTATAACTTTGCCCCCCTGGACCAAACCTCTCCAAACGTTGCAAAAATGTTCAGAGTTGGCCATATACTTTTTTTGCAAATGTTGGTGAAGATTCGTCCAGAGGAAGCGAAGTTATAAGCCACCCAAAAAATGTTCTTCCTATGGAAACACCAACTTAACCATAACTACACGGACGCTACCGCGTCCATGTAATATATATTGCACGCCACGGTAGTGAGTTGGTTAAGTTGCTATTTCCATAGGAAGAGCACTTTTTGGGCTGCTTATAACTTCGCTCCCCCTGGACAAATCCTCATCAAACTTTGCAAAGTATATGGGCCACTCAGAATTTTTTTGCAAAGTTTGGAGATGTTTGGTGCAGGGAGGCAAAAGTTAAAGGGGGGGTCCCAAAACGTCTTTTTTTCCCATAGACTGAATGGGGGAAAAACTTTGTGCATGGCTACAGGTCGAACCGCTGGACGGATTTTGATGAAATCTATGGCAGGTATAGGGGCTTGGTCCAGAAAGCGTGCTTTTGTAAATTTGGTGACCAGCCGTGCAGTATTTTTCTTTATAATTATCAAAAAGTAGGTCTGAAAAAATGTGTGATATCTTTGTCCGCTCCGCTGTCACACTTCCCTGTTCGGTCCACGAACAAGATACCGTTGGCTAAGGGGCTGGTGTCTGTGCCCATTGGCTGCTGCAAAACGTGTTCTGCGTCATATTGTTTCGATGCGACCGACATCTTGGATCCGCCGAAAGCGGAGCAACAACCAGCATACACATGCTCTAATCATGAATCTCTTTTGCTGTGTCACACAGCATTGGGAAAGGTTCAGACAGTAAGACATGGGTGATCAATGCATTTGTTCTGGGGGTCGGTCTTCATGATGTAATTTCTATGGACACCTGTACACACAGTAAATGTGGGGTGCAATAACAATAGCACTTCAGTCCATGCAGTGGACAGGAAACTTGTAACTGTTGAAAGCACACGCGTATTGGTAGGCAACATTGAAATTGACAACATGCCATGAATGCATTATTTTTTCTGATGGCTATTATTAAATTCATTAGTACGCCGCCATGGGTGTCAAATGCTACAGTGGTTGTGGCCAGGGACTAGAGTCTTGGATGCATGGCCGTCGGCCGAAGGCCTTACTTCCAAGACTGTAGGCCCTGGCCACAACCACCGGCGCATGTGCCACCCATGCATACACCCGTAGTGTTGCGGTTTGATTGTCAAGTTGTGGGGAGTGCATGCAGTCTTGGGTGCATGGAACAAAGTGATAAGTACTAGACGTTGAAGCCACTGCACACCCATCCCATGTAAGATCTACAGACGTACAGCTAGGAGTGAAGCCTCTGGGCAGAAGCACTGAAGGATAACACACCTATAGAATAACCCCCACTACCACACATCACTGAGGTGGTTGTGGAGAGACCCTGCAATCTTGGGTGCATGGCCGAAGGCTACTAATACCTTCTTAATGACGTATGTTCAATGGCCTCCTTGTACGCACAGAAAATGAGGGGTCCAATAAGGCCAGTATTTCAGCCCGTGCAGAGCAGAGGGAAGTTGTTACATTTGTAAGGACACATGTGGTGTTAGGGAATATTGAAATTGACACTATGCCATAATTGCTTTACTTTTTCCTAAATTGTTACTGTTGTGAGGCCACGTGTGGTGTTACGGAACATTCGAATTGACAGCATGCCGTATTTTCTATACTTTTTCCTAAGGTTATTGAATTCATCAGTACGCCGCCATGGGTGGCACATGCTACAGTGGTTGTGGCCAGGGCCTAGAGTCTTGGATGCATGTCCGTCGGCCGAAGGCCATGCATCCAAAGAACAAAGTTATAAGTACTAGACGTGCAAGCCACTGCACACCCTCCCATGTAAGATCTATGGACATACAGCTAGGAGTGAAGCCTCTTGCCAGAAGCACTGAAGGATATCACACCTATACAAAAACCGCCACTACAACATATCACTGAGGTGTTTGTGGAGAGACCCTGCACTCTTGGGTGCATGGCCAAAGCCCATGCACCCAAGACTGAAGTCATAAGCAGTGGAGTTACAAGTCAATATGGGTGAGGTGTAATGCGTAAATTGTGTTGATGCCCTAGTGTCTTAGCTTCATGGCTGCAGACGATGGTCCGAAAAGTAAATTTATAAGTAGTTAATTTACAAGGACCATGGTTTTGATATGCAGCGATGGTTGTGGATAGGAACTATACTCCTTGTACCTTGGTCGTAAGGCGTAGGTGGTAGGTTACTCACCGAAGATGCAAGGGCCAGAGTACAGGCACTGCAGCATATTAGTACCATGGATTAGACATGTAGATTCCCATGTGTAGAAAATGACCTCCAATACACTGTCCACATAACTACAGGAAGCAAAGAGCTCGAAGGAACAGGAAATCAGTTTGTTACAATTGCCACTGTATAAGCGAGCCATTGTGTAGTGAGGGAGGAGATGACATGATTGATTCTGATTGGAGCAGCGTCATAGCAAGTATCATGCTAGAGGCTGTGATTAGAGTTTTGCTGGGGAAGCTTTAGGAGAGGGGGGGATCAATCGAGATCTTGCAGAGCTGGGAGAAGGACCTGTTTCCTGGCTGAGGCATTCCTGCTGCAAAAGCTGAGAGTTCCAGGCACTTACAATAACCCCGGTTTGAGAACGGCAGGCGCTTGTTTTCACTGGGGTTAATCTTCAAGGGGGCCAAATTCAGAAAGAGAATAGCCGGAGAAAACTCATGCTGAATAGATAAGAAAATTAACATTATTTGGTCGGAGGTTCCGGGATCAGAGGCCACGGGAGACGATGGAGTCCTGGAGCCCACGTGGACGGATTCCGGGAAAGCCCCAAAGAGGGGTGAAGACCAAGGCTGCAAAGCGATCAGCATTGAAGATGATACCGATGATATGGTTAATGATGATGATATTTGGAGGGATCTTCAAGAATTCAGAAGCACAGGTTGTCATTGAACCTGGACCAGCATCTGGTATCACGGTGGAAGAGGCACCAGGATTCATCATGAGTGATAGAAGGATGATTTTCCAAAATATATACATACCATTGAATCCTGAGATTTTGATTGAAAAACATTTGAACAATACCGGAATTAAGATTGAACAGACTAAAGAGTGGCTGGAAATAAGAAAAGAGGACACTAAGCAGTCAATAAGAGATATATTAATGCAGTTGGAAAAAAACATTTGTGAATTCAGCAGACATTAAGGAGAGGAGAGGAAAGAGAGGTGCAGTGATGCTCGCGATATCATTGGTAATGTCTATAGTTGGAGCCATAATAGGTACCACAATATCAACAGCCAATTCTATTTTGGTAGGAACACTGAGTACTAAAGCGCAACAACTGAGTATTGACCTAGAAATAATACAAAAAACATTAGATGGGATTAGAGGGGGACTGGATGAACAAGTAAGATTCATAAATGAAACTGCAATCATTCTAAATGAACAAGCAGATGTGATGCAACGGGCGACTAAAATAATACTTAAGCATGACAGAACTTTAAATGAAATATTGAACATAATGAGTCCTGTTGATAGACTATTAACGAATTATATGAGAGAAGTTCAAACTGCAGTTTCACAATTGATTCAAGGACATATCCCCTTGTATTTTGTTTCGCAGGATATTATTCGTCAAATGATAGAAAGATTGACCAGGAGGGAAATTGATATAACACAGGTAAAAATTGCATTCGAAATGGGTAATGCAATGCCGTTATATGTGGACTTGGAAAGACGAGAGATCGGATTTTTGCTATGCATCCCATATGTAGCCCCTGAACTTATTGATCAAACGAAGTGGGTACACAATGTGGGATTTTGGCAAGAGGACACATTTATTAAGATTAAGACTCCAGAAGTGGTGGCATTTCAGTCATGGGAACCTGAAGTTTATTTAATACCAAACCTGGAAACATGTGTCAAATTTAAAGAACAAAATTATATGTGTCCAGGTAAACCGTTTGTTCCTGATGCCACAGATGCTATTTGTGGTTTGAAATCTGACCCAAGTATATCAGAAGGATGTGAAGTGATTATTAGCAATATGGGGAGTGAAGAACTGGCACAGGCTAAGATGGTCAGAGGTAAATGGTTGGTCAGCACCTGTTTAAAGAACATGACGGTAGTACATTTAAACCATGGAACATACGTGGTTAAACAGGTGAAATATAATGTTTTTTATTTACAGGTTCCAAAGGATACAATTGTGTCAATTGGGGGGTTAACATTGTTTCATGTAACAAATGATGTTTGGGAAAGCCAAGTGGAAAATATCAATTTTTTTCAAAGGGATACTTTTCCAATAGATCCGGATGTGGAATATTTATTGAATCACAAAGAAAGACATGTTATAAAAATAAATTTGACAAAAAACAATATTACAATTAGTAATCTGGGGAAAGATTTAATTGGGGAACCTGGGGGGACGCTCAATAGTGGGTTTGGCTGTCCTAGTGCTCATCATGGGTGGATGGTTGATTGTGCTATCAGTAAAAATGAAAATGTTACTGATTTTAGTAGCTACGTCAGGAAGAGAATGATATCCCAATACACATGCATTTTAAAAGAAAAAAAGAACAAGTTGTTTTTAGGAATTGGCTTGGATCGTAGCCAAGTTCTAAAAACAAAAGGAGGGTATGTAAGGATATTTGGCGTGTTACAGCGCAGAGTACAGCACTACTGCACAGGTAGCAATTTTTTTTGTTGATGCGGCACCACCACATGGGTGTGGTGCATTGCTATATGTGTTGCCAGAGTAACATGGACATATAAGTAAAGACAGGCTATTCAATCAAAAACGATTTTTACATATAAGATGCAAATCTATTTTTACAGTTAAAAGCACACATGTGCACATTCAAAATGCACACTATTTTTCACCTGAAATGCCTATGTTGCAAGAGACACATTTGAAAATTAATAACTAACCTTATTAATAACTAACCTGACTAATAAAACTTCATTTAACATAACCCACTAATAAAAATGTGTCTCCACTGCAGAATTAGGCCTACTCTGAAAGTGAACTTTTAAACGCACATTCATTTTTTTTTCTCTGCTGCTCTGTCCACATAAATACAGGAAGCAAAGAGCTCGAAGGAACAGGAAATCTGTTTGTTACAATTGCCACTGTATAAGCGAGCCATTGTGTAGTGAGGGAGGAGATGACATGATTGATTCTGATTGGAGCAGCGTCATAGCAAGTATCATGCTAGAGGCTGTGATTAGAGTTTTGCTGGGGAAGCTTGAGGAGAGGGGGAGATCAATCGAGATCTTGCAGAGCTGGGAGAAGGACCTGTTTCCTGGCTGAGGCATTCCTGCTGCAAAAGCTGAGAGTTCCAGGCACTTACAATAACCCCGGTTTGGGAACGGCAGACGCTTGTTTTCACTGGGGTTAATCTTCAAGGGAGCCAAATTCAGAAAGAGAATAGCCGGAGAAAACTCATGCTGAACAGATAAGGTAATTACAGAAGCATGTGGGAGCTGTGCGAAAGTGTGCGAAACTGTTCAGTCAGTGTATTCGAGGGAGTCCCAGTCACTTATCAGCATATTTAATGTTACCAATTGAATATATTCTCGCAGCTCTCTGTTCATTTTATCACAAATAATGTTGTACCATTTCATTTATTTCTGTAAAAAAAGTTAAACTGTGTTTAAATTTTTTTTCTATAATACAAAAATATCTGAAAACAGATAGCTAGTGTGTATTATTTCTCTCTTTCATTTTGCATGGGAAAAGGTTTAAACGTGGGTAGATTTTTAAACAGTGCAATTGTCATTTTAAAACAGATGTGTGCATGATTATATTCAGTATGGACAGTTGTGAGTGACTGTTTATAGCATACCCTGTTGGAGGTACATGAGCCAACGGGAAGAGAGACTCTCTGGACATAGTTCCATACCGTATATAAGGTAGTGGAAATGACCACAAAAATACCACAATAGCCCATGGTGGCACACAACACTAACACTGAAAATGTGGTATCCCTAAAATGTAGGCCTGAGGTCTCTCTAGTGATCAAGAACAATCTAGATAAAAAACAAGGGATGTTGGATATTGGGGCCACAAATAAACCAACCACGCAAATTACCGCGCACATCATCTAAATAGGTCTGAATTCTGAAATAATGCAATGTATTATTGTTATGTGTGACCCAATATGAATACAGAGAGTGATTATTGCTAAAGGTATTTTTGCGGTAAGAAAGTACAGCAAAGCCCCAAATATCCACAAAAAACCCAACACTCCTTACTTTGTTCAAAATCCACATCCATTTTTTAAGTGACTACCGTACTTGGCAGAAGTATCACTTTTTCCATGTCTGTGATGAAAGAAAAAGGTGTGTTAGTGTTTGCATTTTCTGAAAATGTACTACATTGCATAATAGACAGTTAACCTTTTTATTTGACCCTCATATTTAGTTTACAAACCAGTGTACTGTGCATTGCACTCAGTTTCTGTGTTTGCTTTTCTAATCCTTGGGTCTGGGGAAAAAAAATCCTTGTCGGATTAAAAAAAGAACTTTGTTTCCTATGGTACTAACTACTTCCTTGTTTCCTTTGAGTGTTTCCTTCATCTTTCTGATAAATGTTATGTTTGTTGCCTTCCTGCCCATTTTTACAACAGTTAGATACCTGTAGGCATATTCTAACTGTGCATTTGTTCCTACAGATTTGTGATACTCATTAATTTGTGTTGTTGTTATATCCTGTTTCCTTCATCTTTCTCATTCATGTTTTGTTTGTTGCCTTCCTGCCGATTTTTAACAACAGTTAGATACCTGTAGGCATATTCTACCTGTGCATTTGTTTCCAATGATTTGTGATAATTATTTATTTCTGTCATTCTTCCATCCTTTTAGGTAGTTAGATACCTGTGGGCGTATTCTAACTGGTTGTAGTCTTTCACATAATTTGTTGACAATATTGAAGTACACATTATTTCGTAAATGTTGGCTTTAAGAGCATTAAATACGCATTTGTTAGGTTAGCTGTCAATCTCTGCTTTAGAGTAATGGTGCTATCATTACATTCGAACCATCCAGAATTCTTTTTAATTTATGCAGTGTAGTGACCTGCATTGGCTGTAGCTCCTGCATGGTAGATTATTCCTACTGTTGTAAAGGTTTTCTTTCCTAAAGGTAAAGGTAAAGGTTGTGAATCCAGTCAGTTTGCAGATGTTTTTGGTGCCATCTGCATTATAACGTAGAAGCATAAGTATTATGTATGCACTATGTGATTGTATCAGTAAGGTGGAGCGATTGTCTGAATTGCAAATACTACATAATCTGCCATGGTTTGCATTTTGTACAAGTTGCTGAAATGGAATGCTCTTACAATTTGGTATGGAAACATACACAAATCGCTCATTTGGGATTTCTTCCTGTATCACTTTGCTACAGAGAGTGCATGTATGTTTCCACATGTATGGAATTTGGAAGATTTCATTTACAGGTATGCTTTTGTTTTCCAATGTTAATAGTATGTACATTAGAAATTCTTGTGGATCTTCTTGTGAGTTCATAGTGAATCTCACCATTCCAGCACAGTCGTCCAATTGTTGCCTTACTCCATGAACACTGTATGTGTTGTCAGGACTGCTTGTTGCATTTCTATGCAGCACTAACATTTGCAAACACAATTGGTCTGTACTGTGCAGGTAAATATTGTTAACAGTTGGTGGCAATTGAAATAGAATATTAATTGCTACATTTGCATAGCAACTTACCCCCCATTCATTTGCAAATTTAATTGGCCCAGCAAGTTCTGTATCTGATTCCTTTTTTCCGTTTTTTTGTTGCTTCTTTGCCAACGTCCTTGGTTTACATTCCCTAATGGGTTGTTCTATGTTTGCGGCAATTGATGAAACGTTACCTTCTTTTATTTTCTTTGCAGAATTTGCTGTTGAATTCTGTTGCATGTCTGTTTCATTTACTTTTCTTTTACCACGTTTCACTTTATCTGGAACAGGGTATTGTTCCAGATGAGGGGTGTACAGTGAACGCAATCTATTGTATTCTAAAATTCAATTAATATCAGCTTTGACTTTACTTGAATCAAAGTTTATTAGCAAAAGACTGTCAAGTGTACGTAAGCATGATAATGCTATGTAGCTCATGCCTTCCTTAAACACTGTGTTTCCTCTATCTATCAATGCTTTGTCTAGGGTAAGACCTTGGGATTTATGAATGGCAACTGCATATGCAAGAGTTAGAGAAAAATGCTCTCTACGTACATACATGTCTTTGAAGAGAAGCAAATCTATCTCTATCCTTTTCACTTCTGAAACTTTATCAAAGAGAATATTTAAAAACTGAATGTTGCTATCACGTGGGTATGATTGAAAGCCAACAACTGTGCCCAGTGCTCCATTAACTAGCCCTTGCTCTACGTCAAGGTTACGTTTAAGCATTACTCGACAATTTAAGGATAATTTCAATATTTTTTCCAACCCAGCTGAGTTGGAGATTGAATTTTCTAAACTATTTAGTCTTGTTGTGGCTTGGTCACACATGGGTTCTGTCATACCATGTACCTCTAGTTTGTCTGTGGCGCTAATTTCTATTATTGGTTGCATTTCTTTCTTTAACGTTGTTTCATTGAATTTGAAACAGCTTGCAAGAGTTCGCATTAAGGCCATACAATTGACATTTTTGTGCGCTATTTGTTCCATAACATCAGTTGCACATGCATTATCACCATAAAGTGCATGTATGTGCTGGTTTTTCAATACAACTTGTGCTTCTTGCGATAATACACCAACTCTAATACTTTTAAAAATGTTGGCATAAGTGAGATCTGCAGATTTCTGCATGTTCTCAGTTAATTTTCTGTATTGGAAATGTTGCCAAAGGTTAACATTACCTATGCTAGCAACATTTTTCCGGCAGAGTTTGTGGCCTAAGGTTTTAAAAATCGGTTCACCTTTCACTGGTGTCAATTGTAGAAGATCTCCGAAAATGATAATGTGTTTCTCTGCAAAGAGTTATTCATTATTATTTTTAAGTACTTCTTGCAATCTGAGATGAATCAAAGCAAAGATTAGGTTGGAGACAATGTTCACATCATCTATTAGTAGCATTTTCATTTGTTTCAATACTCTATGTAATTCCATTGCAGCTTCTGCAGAAAGTTTGTAGTAGTCTAATTTATTTTGATGCTCTGATGGAAGCAGTAATAATCGGTGTAAAGTCACACCACCTATGTTGTAAGCAGCTAATCCTGTGGGGGCCGTTGCAACAGCTGACAGTTTGTTGTTTGTCAATTGTTGAAGGAACTTGGTGATGATTTTGATTAAGAATGTTTTCCCTGATCCAGCTTCACCACTGACGTACAGCAGTGTGGGTTTGTAATTTTGACAGGTACATTCTTTTATTTTGTGTTGTACACCATGTACAATTTGTTTTGTTATGTCTTCAAACATGGTGCGCTGATCGTTGTTAAGTTTTGCTTGTTGTGCAGTTAAGTCTTCTGTATCTTCTTGATACTGAAACATGGTGTTTTCTACTTCTGCCATAGCTACTTCAGCCTCATTTGCTATTAGTGGTTGTCCTCGTGGTTCTTGACTTCCTTTTACAGAAGGTTGACTACTGTCGGAAGATTCCTTATCTAGTTTGGCCTGAAGTTCTTCTTCCTGTTGCTGCTCAATGTGTAACATTGTTTTGTACTTTGTAAAGTTCACATCGGTGATAGTGTTTCATTTGCTTTGAAAGCATCTTCATAGCAGTCATAATTATCTAGTATGTCTTCCTCTTTTCTCCATGGTTTGAAAAGTTGTAACAGAGACATGTAATATAGTTCTTTCTGTTGAGGAGTTTTTAATGACAATTTTACATGATTAATTAAGCTTTGTTTGGTAAGTTTCACTAAGCTCCCTTCACAATCGGTCACTCTATATCTACGTTTGCTTTCATCGGGTTTTACATTATTTTTGTATGCAAATTTTTGAGCTATGTGGTATAGACACATGCTTTCCAGAGTGGTACTCATGTTCGGATAATATGTCTCCAGTAAATAGATTTTTTAGATGTCTTGGCTGTTGGGATCATTTCTGGCAATTGTTTCTATGTCCTCATATGATTTTAACACTCTTTTTCTAGATTTTGCAGGACCAAGACTGAGCCATATTATGTTGTCTGATTTTCCATACAAAGCAGTGCTGGTTAAACGATCTGCTGCTTCATAGGCCCCACATTCTCTATGAGAGAGAATATTTATGCCTAGGCTGTACAATTTCTGTGATATGTTTTGTCTGATGCTAGGTCATCCCAGATGTCTTGAAGCTCTGTTTTTTCTGCTTTTGTTAAGTAGGCTGTAACATATCGTGCAACAGCAGTTGAATTGTCTGCCATGTACTGCACATTTATGTTTGCATTCCATAAGAGGGCAATGATTGCATTGTAATCATTGATATATTTTAATTCTTCCCTTCTTTTTATCTAATACGTGTTTTTAGGTGATTTACCTTTAACACTATGTCGAACTGAAGACATGAAGTTGTTTACTTCACCTGTTTCTGTAACTGGTCTAGGGAAACCAAAGCAGCATTTGGTGTAGTATTTCCCATTGTTTTTGTATTTGCAGCGACAATATTTGCCACATTTGTGTCTTTGAAATTGTAAAATCTGCCCATGCAGCTCACTATGTGTCTGTTGTGAAGGGATTTCATATGTGACATATTTTTGGTTAAACTGCAAAACAGTGCTATCACTGTTGTGCCCAAATTTCGGTGCACCTTCAGCATGTGAATATGTGGTGCTCCTCTCGCTTAATATTCTTTTCTCCAAAAGAAGTGCTGCACTTCTCCAAGCGGAGGAACAGTTTTATTGCAAATAAAGTGTAGCATGGCAATGAAACTATGATGGAAATATCTTGAGACATTAACTGTATCTAGAGAGCAAAGTTCTCTAGGTGTTAATATGTCTATGTTGTTTTTGTTGCTGTTTGCTATGCGTAGGGACTCATGTAAATCTTCTGATGCATATTCTGCACAACTTAGCGTAACAAACCAAGTTGGTGGTCCAAGGTTTCTGATCATGCAACACACGTCTCCGTGCTGTCTGAACCAGTATTCCTTTGTACCACGCATGTTTGCAAACAAATTTGTTATACTTGATTGTAAAACCTCATATTTTTCCTGTACTTTTTGTGTTAACTGCATAGCTGACATATTTTGAAAGTGGGTTCCCGATTTAAGAATGTGTGCAACTCCATAACATAGTGTTGCTAACTCACTTTTATAGAGTAGGTGGAATATGTATTCCACATTTTGTCTAAATCTGGGATCTTGCGAATACATTCGTAATGAGCGGTATTCTGATGCCCCAATCTGAGTGGATCTATCATCATATCTTCCACCTTTGCCAGTAGGAAGTAGCAGTGGAAAAACATGTGCTTCTATACTTGTTTCCCAAATACTCATTGGTGACCTTTTGGTTTGTCGCATTTGGTAAGTTTCTAGTGCATCATCTATGCTTTCATTGGAATGCAATGGATGAATTGTGTAATGGTCCAAAAGAGTGGATACTGTAGCTGGATCCAGAAGTTCGAATTGTCCAGTTTCTGATGGCTCTTGAATTATTTCAGTTGTTTCCCTTAAACCTTCATCAATATTTATTTCCTTGTAGTACTCATTATTGTCTTTTAGATATTGCAATGCTTGTCTAACTTTGTGTAAATCCACTCATTGTTGCCAAATTCTTTTGTCCTTTGTTGGTACTATTAACAAATGCTCTATTGAACTTTCCACTCCTAGAGTGTGTACATTTTCCCTTAGATCTAATGGCAGATAAACTACTTTCCCACAAATTCCTTTCACCAATTCAGAGGAAGGTAGTTTTGCTGTTTTTGGATTAAAGCGTATAATTGCTTGAAATGGGTGAACTGTTTGAATTATTATGCTCTCATACAAATTGAGCTGTAGCAGGATTTTTGGTAATGGAAACCATTCCAAATTATTTGTAATAGCACGTGAAGGAGTGTGGTTGTTGTCTAATTTTGCAGTACAGTAACTGCAACATATTTGGCGTTCAGTTAGTTCATATTTGTTTTCAGCTAAAAGGTACAAAGCTAATTCAAACCATTTAGAGTCTTTATTGTCTTCTATTTTGTATGATATGTCCACATTTTTTGTGTTCCTTTTGTAAAATGTTCTGCGGCAACACACACACACATGGTTTGGTACTTCAGCCGATGACCTTTTAAATTTTACTATTTCTTTTCTGTATGTGTGTAATAGAAGGTTGCTATGTGCAGAATTGTTGCTACTATGTTCTAAAACTGTTGCATTTTGTAAGTGGCTCTCACTGCCAAAATACTTTTTCTGAATACGGTCAATTTCTTCTTGTAAGTATTTGGGTGTACCATGCAGAAGAGTGGTATTTAAATTGCCTAATTCTGAAGCTGGACTTTTTGCATAGTATATTTTATACACTAAGGGCCTCATTACACGTTGTGCGGTAATGGAATACCGTTACCGGTAATGAATTACCGGTACCGTTAATTCCCTAAGCAAATCAAAACCCGGACCCACCGCTATCTGCGCACAAGTTAATTGCGGTGCCACTAATAGCGGCAAGGCCGCGGGCGCGCGACCCACATGCCGGAATTAGCGCCATGGCGCTAATACCTGGCCATCACAAGCCATGCGGACATGGTATTAGCGGCATGTAAAACACCCAAAAACCCCTTACCGGCATGGCGCTAATAACGGCATCGAAAAGCACCCGTTAAGAGACCTGAGCAGTGTACCCCACAACTACAGGTGGACACAATTAGCACAGGTGCATGCAATGGAGACAGGCAGCACAAAAGAGCACACCACACCCCTACCCACACCCCTTCCCACACCAAGATGGTCCCAATAGCAGCAGCATGACATGACAGCCTTGACTACATGATAGCAGTGCAGCACCTAACACAACAGCCAGCACCAGAGGTGAGTCGTAACAGGCACCCATTCCTCACACCATACATGCGAAGACAGCCATCCACTGAGGAGGTGGCTCCTAACCCCTGTACGTAACCATCAGGAAGAGGACAACAATATAGTACATCCTTCCAATGACAGTGCTCCGCTGCCTAAGTGGCCTAGGTGTGGCACTCCTGTACGGCCGTTTCAAAGTGGCAAAGACAACCATGGCATGTGTAGAGCATCACAAAATGTGCATATGATGGAATGTTCCTATGCCACTTGAATTTGACATGCAACCACCAGAAGAGTATGATGTGGCTGGGGATGAGTGCGGGTGGAATGCCCCGGCAGGACATGAAACAGGCAGTTCCAAGGAGGCACACGATGTGCATCAGCATCTGATTCTGTAATGTCATCATGCACCAAGGTGAAATAGCATGGACATAGATGGGAATTGTTGCCCTGGTGCATGTTTCGAGGCCCACAAAGGACCCTGTCCACAATGAATGACACATACACAATAATGGAGACCACGCTTGGATTTCAAACTCTGAACAGTGTATATTGAACATATTGTGGTACTAAAGTGCATAACCCAAACTCCCAAAATACACCCTTACCCCCCTCCCCCCTCAACACACCCAAATACACCCTTACCCCCCTCCCCCCTCAACACACCCGAATACACCCTTACCCCCTCCCCCCTCAACACACCCAAACACACCCTTACCCCTCTCCCCCATCAACACTCCCATGTGAGTCTCATGACGTGAATGTGTCCATTGCCACATGTGGCACACAAATCCTGGTGGCCCTATTTGCCAGTGCCTGCATCGTCATCTGGTGGTTGTGAAGCCGTGCGCCGCAAGTTCCGCATAGACCGGCGCAGGGGACTAGTCTGGCGTGAACTCCCAGACGAGGAGGGGCCTGGTTCTTCCTGGGCCGTGAGTGGGCACCGACGCTCAATAGCGTCTGCTATGCGGTTCATGGCCTGCCGCAGTTGGGCCATTTCACTGCAGATTCGGCTGGTGCATGCCTCCATGCCCTCCCTTGTCTGCTGTGCAAGTGTAGCAATGTCCTCCCTAGGCAGGCTGTCTCTGTCACATGTT
The DNA here is from genome assembly GCF_040938575.1 of Ambystoma mexicanum. Classification (NCBI taxonomy): domain Eukaryota; kingdom Metazoa; phylum Chordata; class Amphibia; order Caudata; family Ambystomatidae; genus Ambystoma; species Ambystoma mexicanum. The sequence continues at coordinate 820,517,961 of NC_090941.1, read as the reverse complement.
GACCTACTAGGCCACTCATCTCGGTCTGCCTCTGGTAGATGGTCGAGAGGTCATGTCGCATGGTGGGTGCTGGTGGGATGGCTGATGCACCTGGTCCCATTGCACTTGCATCAGGAGAGGATATCTGGGGGCTCCATATCCCTTCAGGGGTGGGTGAATCTCCATGACTACCCGGACCTGAGGAGTACCTCGGGCTTGCCAGTAAGGGGCTTGTTGGTCTGGGGCCCTGGCTATCAGCATCAATGGCAGGTGTGTCCTCCTCATCTGAAGGTGGGGCCGTGGCTGCTGCGTCACCCGTTGAGCTGGTGGCAGCAGAGTGCATTCCCTCAATGTTGCCCTTACCTGCTGGGAGACACACTTCCGTGGGTGCCACGACGGGAGCAGCCATGGCCTGTGGATGCGTGCAACGGGTGTTCCGGCTGCTTTTGTCCCTGTGGTCATGGACACTCATCCTGGCTGCCCTTGTGGATGTGGCGGTGTCCCCTGTGGCATCCCTCCTTTGCTGGATGTGGGAGCAGGTGTGGAAGTGCGTGCCTCCTCAGTGTCAGTGTGTGATCCTGCAAGGGTGAGAAATGTTGACAACCATCAGTAATGGGTCGACCTGCCTTGAGCAAAATGAATACGTCATGCCGTTCTATGCATTCCGGGCTCTTTAGTGTGGATGCAGGTAATGGAGATGTTGGGTGGGTCATGCATGAATGGGTCTGTGTTGTACGGGCATGTGGTGATGCATGCATGTCTGTTTGTGGCTGGAGCCACGGCATTCATATGGACACATGATTGGGGGGAACATCACACTTCACTGTGCATTGTTTGATGCATACACTCACCTCCATCGGACGAAACGGCCACGCCATGCTCCATTTGTCCAACTCCCTCAATGCATTCCACCCCGATGGTTGATGCACATGTCTCCTCCCACTCAGTGAGCTTGATTGGCGATTCACTGCCTCCTCCTGTGCCCGTAGCCAGGTTGCGGTTCACGGATAGAATGTTCCGCACACGGAGCCGGAGGTCATCCCACCTCTTTCGGCAGTCTTTGACTGTGCGGGTTGTGGTGCCTACACCGCTGACCATGTGGGCTACCTCTTCCCAGATGGCCTTCTTCTTCACAATGGTCTCCCGACGCATGTCGTTGTTGAAGTCGACATGAGCATTGTCTGCTAGTGTCTGCGTTAGCATAAGGAGCTCCTCCTTGCAAAATTTCTCCTTGCGTTGCCGCTCCGACAATTTTTTAACGGCCTTGGGCATCTTCACGGTGTCCTTGGTCTATTTCCCAACGTGGTTCCTGGTAAGGTGTTCTGGATAAGGAGGATGGCAATGGATTGTGTTTTTAAAGATGGCCGCCGTGCTCTTTCCCGTTCCGGTGCGATGACGCTATTTCCGGTTCCGCAATATTACGGTAACCGCTATTAGCGGTGACCGCTAATGGCGGTCACCGTCATTTGCGGAAACCGCTATTTGCATGTGGCGGCAGGTCAGAAGTGCTAACAGTGCTTTCGAGGATGCCGTTAAGGGACTTTTTGGGGACTTTTGCGGCATGGCGGTAGGCTCATTACCGGCATGGCGGTAGGCTCGTGCCCGCGATCTCGTAATGGCATGCAATTTGCGGCCTCTTGCGAGGGCGGACACGCTATTTACGCCATGCCGGTAATTAGCAATTTTTACCACCTACCGTGTAATGAGGCCCTACATCTCTTACATTGGAATGATGTATTGATATTCTTTTGATATCATGAAGGTACTTTTGCAAATAGGCCCAGAAATGCAGGCTAATGAATGTCCTTTTAGTCCTGTGTCTTTCGCACTGGACAAATATCCAATTTTGCAGCACTTTACTTTCATTTTACTTTTATCTTTACGTTTTACATATTGATTGAGGAACTGATGTAAAGATTTGAAAGCTTTGTTTGGAATGGCACACATTGATGTGCACAGCCATTTGTATACTGGACGGTGTGGTTCTGCTCAATCGAGAGGTAATTCTGAGTTTTCAGGGGATAGTTTTGTAAGCAGTGTTTCTTGTTCCATAATGGTAGTATTGATTTTCTCATACCCTCGGCCACTGCTATGGATGGCAATTGTGTTTGTTTGATTTTGATTGTATGCTTCTTCATTAAAATATGGTTCTGTGGTTGTTGTGTGACTCCATTCACCACCACAAACATGTAAGAAATTATTTTTGTTCACATTCCGTTTATTGCTAAGTTTCTTTTGTAATTTGGTACTTACTTTTGTTAGTGCTTTCATCCTATTTAACACTAATATGAAGAACTTCCTTTTGAGAAGGAATGCACTGTCCACGAGAGCTTGTAGGATTTACTTTCTACAGTAGGTTTTAAGGGGTGAGGATGATTTCGGTCCTCTTCTTAGTAGATTCTGAAGGACTCTGTGACAAAACATTTTTGCCAAAATACTTTTTTACTATGGGTTCTTTTTACACTGTCAGGATTATTAGGAACATTGTTAGCTGTACTGGTAGGCGTTTTTTTGTGTTTTGCGACACTTTTTGATGGAGGAGGTACAGTTTCGGTATTTGAGACTTCCTTTATTTTGTTACCCAACTGCATTGACTGGTTTGTAGCAACATTCTGTACAAACTGTACACAGGTAGATGCTTACATTGGGCACCTTTATTTTTATTTGCTCTACTTCTGCGTTCCTTTCTACGGAGTTGTTTTTTGGTAGGCATTCTATGGTGTTTGTTGACAAAAAAATATATACTTTGGTCTGTTGTCCAATGTATGTGTGCAGTGTGCATGCGTGCATGAGTCTGATGGGGAAGCTCTTTGTCATGGTGTGTCAACGTGCATTGAACTCCTGCAATGATTTGGTAAGGCTACTTTACTGTTTGTATACTACTACAATGTGCTTCAGATGAGAGTGCAAAGTGGCCTACTTGTGACGAGAACCATTATTGATAACCAAAATGCCCAAAACTTGCTACAACAATTTCTTTTCGCAATCTAACCTTCTAAGGATTACATATGTTATTTGAGTACCAAACACACAGGGATTTGTCAGCCATTCTGCCTGTTATTCTTTGTTCAATAAATGGATATTTGTAGGTAGGATGGTTTACAAATCAATGCTTGCCTTGGTGGCCAAAAAAAAACAAATAGCACACACAACCTCTTTCAGGAGTAGTTACAATATAAAGGTTGTACTGTACTTACTTTTTTGTGCAAGATGAGCAGGTTTCTTCGGATATGTCGTCTGCACTGTAGATGCTGTTGATTCTCAGGAGAGTAGTATTCACTGTGATTCAAAAAAGAAACTCAATTACTTTGTGTGTTTGCAGCAGTGATGATACTGCACACATTATTTGTGCTTCTTTCGTCAGAGCATTTAACTTTCATATTTCAACCTAGTGCACGTGTACATTTCACTTCACTCTGTGCAGTCTTTGCATGGTACTTGCAATATGGTACTTGAAAGTCCTTCAAAATAGCTAAAACATTTAAGGGTATGGAAATGCCTTGTTGTTTACAAAGTGTACTATGCACAGGAGAGAGGTTTGTAAGCGATAGGGCATAGTACTAGATGGGGAAACATTTTCTACTTGTAAATTAAAAGCACGATGGCGAAAAATCGGGAGACCCTCAGAAGGAAATGTCACCACCGCAATCGGGTGCACTTTCTATTCTCATACGATCACATTGCAAGTAGCATTACAGTAGGCCGTACAGAGTACACAACTCCGACATTTTCACATACAAAATTGAGTTCTGCCCTAAATAGGCATGCTTGCAATGTATGTATAGGTTATGCGGACAACAGTAAGCAGTTGTGTGATTTATGAATGACAAATCAGACATCTTGCACTGTAAAGGGTGAGCATTGTCATGTATTCCCTATGGAGATTTAGCGGCATGATTTTGTCTAAATTAAATCATAAGGGTTGCACATGTTCTCTGATTAAAATATACATACCTATTCTCTATACTCATGCATGTGCACATGCATGGAGCTGTACGTAGAAATTTGTAATATTTGCATAGTAGCTTGTCAAGTAGGTGCTTTGCAATGATATGCGACTCCCATTCCGAATCATCGACAGTAATTTTGAAGTGCGCAATGTGGATGACAGAGTTAAAATTAGCGATGTTCAATGCGATTGGTGGATGATTGTGCGACTGCTTAGTTGTGTCCAATGAGGGACTCGCTTTGGTACCGCTGTAGAAAGGGTGGAAGGATTGGGTAAGAGTTACGTGCCGCACGTAGGCAACGCTTGTCTGCTGGTAGGGCGTGTCACATACAGGTTTCTGCAGCAAATCCTGCATGGAAAGGCGACTGTAGGCATCAGCCTATCAGATGTTCACATTACTATTTTGTCTCGAAAGACGGTGCGCACACTGAAGATGGCAGAGGTGGAGAGGGCCAGGGTTTTGATGCTTGGAGACATTTTTCTGCAAGGCTTACAAATCTATGCAGAGAGTAGGCATGAGGCACACCATTTCGATGTGAGAGGACTGGAGGTGGTGTGGAGAGCTGACACTGATGCCAATGCTGCAGCAATTCTGCAAGTTTGTAGAGACATGCGTACAATGACCACTCTCCTCATGTGGTAATTTTGCTGACACTGATGCCAATGCTGCAGCAATTCTGCAAGTTTGTAGAGACATGCGTACAATGACCACTCTCCTCATGTGGTAATTTTGCACTTTGGCGCTTGCCATTTGGGATACGTGACTTCACATACTTTGTTGGCAGATTTAGTACAGTTGGTTGAAGCACTCATGACCATCTTCCCAAAAACGAAAGTCATTTTTTCTGCTTTACTCCCTAGAGTACAATGGATCAACAATTCTGTTTTCTGTCCAGATCAAAGCATCGGGAGGTGTATCATCAATCGCGGCATGCGTGCATTCATTCTACAAGCTCGTATGTTTTTTGCTTCCACGATAGCATTGCTCCAAGCAATGCGTGTTACTTTGAAGGAGATGGAAATGCACTGTTCTTTTGGAACATAAGGCTTGCTTTAGAGAAGGTTATTTAATGTTTGCAAGAGTAAAGCAAAGACAAAAAATACAAATACATAAAATACCAGATGTCTGTACGGTATCTGGCCAACAAAAAAAAAAAGTCTCTTTTCAGAGCCTACCTTAAAGGGGAAAAAGGGCAATAGTATTTTAATGTACAGTCGTCACGCTCTGAACCTCTACATGTCCGCGAACATGGCGGTAGTTTGCAGCCAGCACATATCACCAATGGGGATTCAGGGGTGGAGATGTATGTAAATGAGAATGAGCGGAGCTACGGATTGATCCATGAAGTTCAGTAGGTGTGTTCTGACCGACGTACTTTAGTAAAACCGTCTTCTCCCTCACAGGAGACCACACAGCCATGGCTTTCCATGCTCGAAAACAGATTATCTGAATTTTGGGAGACTCATGAATACATTGGTTGAAGGTGCATGCGGAAAGCTGCAGTTTATCTACAAATCTCGGATTTCCTCATGTGGAAGTGCACTGGCATGGCGTGCGTGACATGAGATGGCTCGGCTTGGTACCTCTCTGTGTTACTTTACTGACAGAGCGTCCTCCAGATATACTGATCATTCATTGTGGAGGAAACAGTTTAGGCCATGTATCTGGAATTTCTTTGCAATTTGCAATGAAGAAAGGACTCGCGAAGCTCATGGACATGTTTCCAAATTGTCAAATACTTTTTCCCTTATTGCCCAAAGACAAATATGGCTGCGTTCTTCTGCGTTTGGTCCACAAATGGAGAAAGCGAGACGCAATGTGAATAAGTCTGTGTGTGCATTTTTAAGAGATGTTGCCATGTCCTCTTTCCACAATGAAAAATTTTGTTTCGCAGCACTTTCATTTTCTGCAGAGATGGAGTCTACCTCACATATGCTGGCAATCAGATTTTTCTTCGCAATGTACAAAATGCATTACAACCTCTTTTGCAATCACACTAACCTATTTGACATTCCATTTTCACCAATCCACAGTTTATGACCCACACAACACACCACCGAAAGGCTCTTTCATTGTGTTTATTCCGCTTGCACCCTCCCTTTTTTCCCCTACGACTTTTTCAGAACTCTGCGGGGTTCTACGACCGTTACTTCATAGTTCTATTGTTATACTGAGAAAGGAGACTATGAAAATAGCCTTTTCTGTAATTTGTGTTGTTTTCACCTTTATTGCTTAAAGCACACGGCACACTAGGAGTAGAGGCCAAAGGAGGTTAAGGAAGGGACATCAGCCACGGGGATAAGAAAGGGCAAATGAACAGCGAAAGATTTAGGCTGAGCTTTATTTAGGTAAGGAGCAGATCTTCTGGCGCTCTGTGACTGCAGCCTCAAAAGCACTTCAAAAACTCTCCCCCCTGCAGAGTACTGTGTCAACAGCATTGAAAATGGCTTGTGAGGCAGCTGGAGGGAGGCGCTCCCCCACAGGAGTGTCTCTTGTGGTGGGAGGATCAGGCATGGAGGATGCTGTGTAGGAACTCAATCGACTACGCTCTTCACATGGCACCACCTTGCGAATGTCCACAGTGTGGAACGAAGTGAGGTGTCGCTTCATGGTTGTCGTACCAAAACTGTACGCACCAAATCTCCCGCGACTCAGCACCACCTCACACTGGTTACACTTCACCAGGTTTGCACGTGCTTTTGGTACGTTCCCATGAACGGAAAACAACCGCCACAGCCATGACTCCCGCCGAGTGCACCTAGTGCTGAGTTTCTCCACTTCATTCTCTTCCTCCTCTTCTTCTTCGCTCTCTACATCCTCACCCATATATCTCTCTGCAGGCCCTTGGGGAGGTGGTGGTGGTGGTGGCGGGTTTGGGGGGTGGTGCAGAGGCTAATGATCCAACAGCAGACATGGAAGTCATACCGATTACTTTCCTTTTGGTCACTACAGCAGTAAAGGCAGTACACCTCAATCTGCTATAGCTAGAAGGACAATGAAGATGCCCTCTGGGGTGTGGCCATTTGTAAGGGTAGAGGGGTGTGCCTCGTGACCGTATTCATCCCTAGATAGCGGTACAAAAACTTTACACAGCAAGTCCTGAGGTCACCTATTGTCTGGGATATGTGAAATTACATTTTTATACTCTACAATACGTTGCCTTGTGTCTACAAGTTCTTTTGTACTGTAGCGTAAGCACACCAACCGCTCAAATTAGTCCCCACGCTCAGCGTGGGTGCGGTCACATAATAACATCCTCAACATATCCGCGCCAGTAATGAAAGTCCCCTGGACAGCAAATGCAAAGAATTAAAAGTGCGCATGCACGCAAGTGTCCTGTGGACAGTGTTCGGGTTCTCAAAGTAATTCAAAGTGCAGCACAAGTGAGACGGACATTTATGGACAGGTGCAATGTTCGCTATACTTAAGTTTGTACTGCGCATGTGCACGCATGCTATGTTCACTATATGGACAGTTCTAGTGTCCTTAGGACAACTTCATTTTGTTTGCCTACGTACTTGCCGCCCTCCGCGCCTGATCTACGGACGGCACCATTTTGGCTGCACCCGATACAGACAGCTATACTGTCCTTCTCACACTCCCATTTTGCTCATTTACACCCATTCCGGACATTTGGTGTGTTCTACGAACATGTATCATCTCTCTTCCAAGCGGTACGGTGAGGTATAATATCCTTTGGACACCCTTTTCTGTTTATGTACGCACAATTTCAACAGATGGTGCAGTCAAATATCAATTCCATCTTACTTAACATTAGTAAGGGTAGGTGTACTGCCTTTACAGCACCCACATTCCATTCCTTGGGGATAGATCAAACAGGCTCACCGTTCGCAAACATTTTACGTCTTTTAAAAAAATAAATAAACACAAACTCTTTCTCTACAACTACTGTACAAAAACATTTAAAACACACACACACACACACACATCTTTCTAAAGAAATACCGGGGGAAGCGGACACTGAAACAAATATGGGGGAATTAGGATTCAACACGGGCTGGTTATGAGGAGAAGATTTGTGAGGGGAAGAAGGGATGGATATTTCGTCAAAACGTCTATTTTCCTCTTGAAGGTTTGGGGATGGGTCACTAGGGAATGGAGAAGCACGGCAGGTGCAGGTGGGGCAATAGTAACAAACTTTTCCTCTCACACAGTCCTCCACAAACTCCTGTAAACTTAAATTCTCGCTCAATATGTCAATTTTCTGCTCTATCCTTTTTATCCTGTCTTCTTCTGTCTCATTTGTTGCCCTTTCCTCTTTTTTTCCTGGTCTGTTGAAAAAAAAATACATAAGTTAAATGCCTATAAAATACTGGTCTATATTTTCCATATGCAGAGCGGTGTGTACCATTATTGTCGCTGTCTTCAGACAGTTCTCCATGCGGGAAATATCCCTCTAGCCACTCCAAAGTACTAGCCATTTCTGAGTCAAAACAACAGAAAGAAATTATTACTCCTGCACCACATAGCAAAAAAAAACCACACCCATATAAAAAAAAACTGACCTACACTTATTCTTTTGCTGTAATCTCCCTTCGTTTTACTGCGTCCGTCCACTGCTGTTCCAGGCTGCCGTGTTTCTGTGAAGTGATTACGCTGGAGGCATCCTTTTTCATTTTTATGGTACCATCCTCTTCATTCTACATGGTTATTAAATGTATCGTTTTCTTTTCCCAGCTTCATTTCCATATTTACTTACTAGTTATAATGTCTTTATGTCCTTCTTCTACGTTGCACACTTTTTGTGTAAGACAATAGTACATTTTCAGCTACCCCCCACCTCTTTGGGTAATGTTGATCATGTCCGCCCCGTCCGCAAACAGGTACTCAGTCCGTCCCTTTCCAATATCATTAGCGAGGGGGTTCTGTATGTTCTATGTTAAATGTATGTCAAGTACGTACATTACACTACTTATCTCTCAAAATCATATGATTACAGTGTATATTCTGCACAACAACTTCATTGCCACAATGTCATCCTTAAGTTCCACCTTCCAAAAACCTGTACAAAAACTTTGTTGAGGGGACATTATGGTTAAGTTGCCCTAACAAAATCCTGTACACTTCACTACAAAAATACTTTCCACCTCCCCTTTATGCTTCAAATTAAAACCGAAAAACCCCTGAAATTCGACAGTTATGGTAAACTAAGCCCCCAACCCTGCCACCGCCCCTGTGCACTGCTAACACCAACACCCATACCATGAAAGATGTCGGGCCTCATTACGAGTTGTCCGGTAAAACCAGGTTCATTACCGGCATGCCGGAATGAGCGGGTCCGTGCTCGTATGAACCCGCTAATAGCAGGTGATTACAAGTGCGCGAGCACGCGCATCCCCCCCATGCCGGTAGTGGCAATAACGCCATGCCGCTAAAGGGCCTCCAACTCCCCTATACCGGCATCGCGGGACCCGCCCATAGCGGTACTGCCTCATACCAACCCCTAAATACCGGCATGGTAATACTGTGTTCGCAAAAAAAACTGACCCGGAAATTTTGTCATTGCGCAGGAACGGGAAATGGGTCGGTGGCCATCTTTAAAAGCACAATCCATTGCCATCCTCCATAACCACCGGTCGATACTCGGAGAGCACAGTGGAAATCCATAGAGGATGTCAAAGGCTACCAGTTACTCAGACGCAGAGCTCACCATATTAGCGGACACTCTAGCTGCACATGCAGACACAATACAATCCCACGACAAGAAGCGGGAGGTGCAGCAACAAAAGAGGCAAATCTGGCAGGAGGTAGTCTGCAAGGTATGAGTCGTAGGTCCCACCCCACGCAGTGTGAGGGACTGCAGGAAGCGGTGGGATGACCTCCTGTTGAGGGTACGCAATATCATGGCCACCAATCGGAGGGAGGCCATGGCCACAGGCGGGGATGCCCACCCCCCTGCCAAATTGATGCTCTGGGAGGAGACGGCCAGCAGATTCATCAGTCCTGTGTCCATCAACGAATTACCGAGATGGAGACGGGTGCGGCAACAACCGCGGAAGGAGGTGAGTGACCCTGCAGATCCCTGTAGGGGAGACCATGAAGTAGCACAAGTAAAGTGGTCTAGAGTCTAGGCAAGCCAATGTATGACCCAACACCCACATGACCATATCCAAACGCTGCCACACTGAAATGCATGCTGAGTGCCCATCCCTTAACCACCACACAACCAACACACCTGGAGCTTGTCCATGTGATACTTCACACAAACCCAAAATCAACGGCATGCCACGTGCCATGCAGTGAATGCTTACATGCCCCCTCTGAATACGCTGCGTGACACTGCGTGACACACCTGTAAGACATGAAAGTATGATCAAATGAATAATGAACAGCACCGCCACTGCCATGTCACACCATCACTGATGCCCTGCATCTCTTCTACCCCCCCAGGCACTGATGAGGAAAAAGCAACCCAGGAGACAACTGCGAGGGCATCAACCTCACACCATAAGAAGAGGGCAACCACCACCACCACCTCCGCTGGAGACAAGCAGGCCACACCCACACCTGTCCAAGGGGAGACCCTGGAAGCACCCTCCTCCACTGGGGAAGAACTTGATGCCAGTGTGGAGCCTGAGGGAGACACCGAGGTGACATGCCCAGCCACCCTGAGCCCCGTGTCCACCTCCTCGCCCCAACACCTGCAGTCACCCACCTGCAGTGAAGTTGATCCCTGCCTCCGTGACTGTGACCTACCCACCTCTGAGGAGTTCAGTCCCGAAAATGCCAACCCACCACTCCAGCCCCCTCCAGAACCCTGGAGACACGATTGTCGAAGGTGGAGGCCCAACAGGAGGCCATGTTAGACCTACTCCGCCAGTACCTAGCGGACGGGGAGGAAACCAGGCGGGGTATTGCCACAGCAATTGCAGGGACCACAGCGGCCATCGAAGCAAACACAGCCGCTGTCAATGCATCGGCTCGGCTAATGAGGGACTGCCTGGGGGCGGTGACACAGGTGCTGACCTCAATGCTGCTTCATATGCAGCGGCCATGGCTTGCAGGAGGTGTGGAACCTGCCAGCGAATCACCTACTACCTCCACACCAGCTTCATCTGTCCCCACCAGCCCAGTGCGCCACACACATAGAAGTGCAAGGCACATTGAAATGCCGCCTCTGGACAGGAAGAAGTCCCGGAAGTAGTGTGGGGGGACAATGTAGTGGGACACAAGGTTGGGGGTGCAGGCGTGCATCTGGTGGAGTCAATTGGGGTTGTTGGTGTTTGTTGGGGGGGTCAGGGAGTTTGTTGTTGGAGTCTGGGAGGCGGAAGTGGGCACATTTTTGCTGTTGTAAATAATACACACGTTGTGATAAGAAAAATCCATGGCTGGACATTGTTATTTTTGTGTGCATCCATTTAATGTGGTATAGTGTTCAGTGCCCAACTCCCAACATTCCCTTTGTGCATGTCCACATTGGCCCAGTGTCTGACTGAAACAAGTCTTTCATAGTCCCTGTGTTTCAGAAGTATTCGTGAATTAGTGCTTGGCGTACAGCATGGCCATCCCGTGCATCACATACTGGCAGGGGTGCTACTTCACCTCCGTCTCCACCCTCATCATCCTCTCCCGGCCCATGCATGTCAATGTCAGGTGGCAGTGATACATTTCTCCGGATGCACATGTTGTGCAGCATGACACAGGCCACGGTTGCCACCTTCTCAGGCCTATATAGGAGTGCCCCACCAGACCTGCTGAGGCAGCGGAACCCCCCATTCAACAGGCCAAAGGTCTGCTCAATCACAACACGGGTACGGGTGTGCACACGATTGTACTCCTCCTCATGGCTGTTCTGTGGGTTACGCACAGGGGTGAGTAGCCACGGCCTCAAGGGATATCCTCCATCACCTGCAAGCAGATTCAACTAGGTGTGTGTCACTCTGAACTGCCACATTCAGGGAGCACAGTCATGGCGGCAGCTATTTGGTGTGGCCATGCACATGTCCCTGTAAGCACGAATTTTTTTTATCTAGGTGCAATATATACTGTCATGATGTGTGGTAGTCTCAATGGCGTTCAATAGATGATGCATACCTTACCGGCATACCTCGTAATGAGGCACGTCATCTCAAATGTCAATGATGACATCAATGATGACATCACTTGTTTAGTCCCTTTCTTTTCCTTCCCTGCCATACATATATATGGACATTCAGTAAAAAAAAAATCACTAAAGGAATGTTATACTTCACAACCAAACACCACTGCACATTCCCCCATTATAGTAAGCTAAGCAACCATAACTCGCGCCACCACCGTGCACTGCTAAGACTAACACCCAGGACATCAAAGATGACATCACAAATGTCATTGATGACATCACTGATGACATCACATGTCTGGCTTCCCCTTTTTTCCTGTATTGACATATCTAGGCCACATGGCTTTCTTCAGTAACAGTCAGGAATTAAAAGTGGAAAGGGTAGTATATTTGTAGACTTATCCTTCAAGTATGTTCTTACAATAATTCCCTTAGGGTCCAGTCATATAATATGAAACATATACATAGGGGAAGACACAAGCATGAAAGACAGCAATCCTTTCTGTGCATTAAAATGATCAGTAGAGTTATCAGCACTTTCTGATAGTTCTGTTGTTTTTTTATTACTGTACTTTCCCTCTATATGCACCTATTTTTATATCTTGTATTCACACTACTTTCCTTAGGGTCCAGTCACATCATGCAATATATATATACAAAGGATAAGTAGCAGCTTTGAAACAGAGCAATCATTTCTCTGCATAAAGGTAATTAGTTAGGTAATGAAAACATTTTGCTACTACTGCTGTCTTTTTTCTTACTTCAATTTCCTTGTATATACTCATATTTGTATGTGGTGTTGTCTCTTTGTGTTTTGTCTATAATAATGCAATTATGTAGTAAGTGGGTTTTATTATCTACTTATCACATGTTTCACAGTATACAAAAGTCTAATAAGAAAACAGTTATCATTTCACTATTCAACATGGCAAGCTTATGAATATTGGACCTCCATCATGTATGCTGCACACAATGCCTATGTTTCTACATGAGCACCTTAGTATACTGGACAGACTAATTAGCCCTTGATATTTATTCCAATGATCCTTGACACTTTTTTTTATTAACATTACAATAAGAAACCTTTGTACAGACTTTTCATGAAAGGTAAATGCACATGTGATGTCATCAGTGATGTCATTAATGACATTTGCGATGTCATCTTTGATGTCATGGGTGTTAGTCTTAGCAGTGCACGGTGGTGGCGCGAGTTATGGTTGCTTAGCTTACCATAACTGGCGAATTTCAGGGGTTTTTCGGTTTTACTTGGAACCGTAACGTCCCTTTAACAATGTTTTTTTACTGAATCTGATAGGTTTTTAGTAGCGCAACTTAACCATAACGTCCCTTTAACAAAGATGTTTTACTGCATTTCATAGGTTTTTAGTAGCGCAACTTAACCATAACGTCCCTTTAACAACATTTTTTTTACTGAATTTAAGAATTTTTTAGTGGTACAACTTAACAATAATAACTTTGACTTTATGTACATGTAATATGGAACATACTGAACCCTTTCTACTGAATTTGACTGTCCGCGGACATGTTCGGACAGCAGTACCACCATCTAAAAACTCTGGGGGGCTATGTGTAATTGTTATATCATAAAATAGGAACATTTAACAAATTCACAAAGCAGCAGACATACAAAGTATATGTAGTAGTACTTTAGAAATGTAACCCATATATGTAACACACTAACCATTAATTTAAATACAATATGTTCTAAAATGGAATATACCAAAAGAAGATAAAGTGGCTTCCAACATAATTACCTCACTTACACTCCACAACTAAGAGCAAGACCAGACGTACAGACTACTCATGACATATCTTACCTGAAATAGTAAGTGCACTTCATTTTACTCATATATTTATAAACTTTCTGTATTAGATAAAAAAAATATATAACTTTTTTGTTTTCTCACAGAAATGTGTAGTACTCTGGAGTGGCTAGAGGAGCATTTCCCACAAGAGGAAATGTCAGAAGATAGTGCTCCTAATGGTACACACTTTACCATGTAAACCAATTAATAAATATTATTTTGTATACATTTAACATATACTTTTTTTTTGTACAAACCATACAAAAATTGAAACTACTACAGAAAAAGAAGCGGTGGACAACACTATGGAACACATAAACGAAAAAATGGACCAACTTATGGCACATTTTACCAATTTAAAAAACTTTGTGGAAGATCACTTAAAACTAACAAGATATCATTGTCCCACCTGTACTTGTCCCAACTCACCATATCCCACTCATTTAACCCCAAACCCTCTCCATGGACCAAAACGTTTTGATGACATTTCCATCCCTTCTTCACCTGATCCCAATTATGTTGAAATCCCTAATTCTCCTGTTTTTGTTTCCGTTTCTGCCCCACCTACTCAGTCATAAATTGCCAATATATGTCAAATAAAGTTACTTTTTTATGTTGTGTTGTAATTAGTTTCAGTTCTTTTTGTTAAAACCAATTTAGGTGTCCGCGGACAGCGCGGTTGTTCGGAAATGTTCGTAAATAGACAAAAATGTAAGTGTCCTGAGGACGCTATGGGGCCTATTCATGGAAAAAACGTGCGCCGAAAATCTTTGCGCAAGCAGGCGCAAGCGCATTAAAAAGGCGCATGCTCACACGTGCGATTCATGGAAGTCCCTGCGCGTGTTTACCTCGGGATGTGCGCCAAACCCGTGCATGGCGCACACGTCACTGCAACATCCCGAAAGGCGTGCGCGACGCGCCCAGTGAAAGCGCACAACCTCGGCGCATACACCAGAAAGTGGGCGGAACACGGGGCAGAACGCGCGGAATGATGAACAACGCGTGAAAATAAGGGCGTAACTGGGGATGTACTGCAGGGAAGCAGATGGAACGCCCACACGCACTCGAACCACACGTATTCATGGAATCGAATAGGGCAAAGCCACGCACAGCCAAAGACACGCACAAGCCGAAACACGTCCGCCACACGAAGGCAGGCGGTAGCGTCCCTGCGCATTACAAAAGTGGCAACATACAGCAATTGGGCCTGTGCGAGCGGGGCACGTGTATTTCGGGGGTGCGCAGGAAGTTACACACGCGATTGAGCGGGATACGTGTATTTCGGGGGTGCGCGGGAAGTTACACACGCGATTGAGCGGGGTACGTGTATTTTGGGGGTGCGCGGGAAGTTAAACACGCGATTGAGCGGGGTACGTGTATTTCGGGGGGTGCGCGGGAAGTTACACACGCGATTGAGCGGGGTACGTGTATTTCGGGATTGCGCGGGAAGTTACACACGTGATTGAGCGGGGTAAGTGTATTTCGGGGTTGCGCGGGAAAGTTACACACGCGAGTGAGCGGGGTACGTGTATTTCGGAGGTTCGCGGGAAGTTACACACGCGATTGAGCGAGGTACGTGTATTTCGGGGATGCGCGGGAAGTTACACACGCGATTGAGCGGGGTACGTGTATTTCGGGGGTGCACGGGGAGTTACACAAGTGATTGAGCGGGGTAAGTGCATATCAGGGGTGCGCGGAAAGTATCACACGCGATTCCATCAGGGTACGTGTATTACAGGTGTGCGCAGGAAGTTCCACACGCGAATGTCCAGGCTACATGTATTTCGGGGTGCGCGGGAAGTCTCACACGCGATTCCATCAGGGTACGTGTATTACAGGGGTGCGGGTGAAGTGTCACACGCGACATCAGCAGGGTACGTGTATTCCAGGGGTGCGTGGGAAGTTCCACACGCGATTCCATCAGGGTACGTGTATTACAGGGGTGCGCATGGGGAGCACCACACGTGAATTGCACGTGTGGGTCCTCCCAGGCCTTCCCTCTACACCCTCCACGGCCCTTGCAGGTGGCTCACACCACAGGGGCCTACCCTGCACATGTCCTGCAGGCACCCCATCCACCATGGCCATGCCCCCCAGCCAACCCACATGTCAACTTGCACTACTGCCCACCAACGCATGTCCCCCTGCACCCCCAGCCACCAGGGGCACCCTCCACCAGGCCCCCACCCATGTCTCCCACCCCCCCACTCCCCAGCAGTGCAGGGGCACCCACCACCAGGCCCCCACCCATGTCCAACTCATGTTATCCACCCCCCCACCCTCCAGCACTGTGGGGCACCTGCCAGCAGGCCCCCACCCATGTCTCCCACCCCCCCACCCCCCAGCAGTGCAGGGTCACCCTCCACCAGGCCCCCACCCATGTCTCCCACCACCCCCACCCCCCAGCAGTGCAGGGTCACCCTCCACCAGGCCCCCACCCATGTCTCCCACCACCCCCACCCCCCAGCACTGTGAGTCCCCCAGCATCTTTGCTGGATTTCTGGAGTTTGTTTTTTCCATCCTGCCAAGAGTGAGACTCTTTTCTCCCACTCTTGGACATGTATGTGTGTAATTCCTTTGAAATGTCAAGGTGTTCGATGGGCTATGGGGTCTTTTACTCCATAGGGTCTCATATGTTTTTCTATGTGTGTTACACCGCACCCTACGTGTCATAACATGGGGGCGCCCTAGCAGGACCCCACCATAGACTCCATACCCGGGGACTGACTATTGTCTCCTCGGGCATGTAAAGTCACCATTGTCTTTACTAGACCTAAATTTACTAATAGAACTAGTACCAACCATCTTATTGTGGACGTACTAGTAGGGGTAATTCGACTACTCCTGGATCTGTTACTCGAGGGGGCACTGTCCCGTCCCCCCTCGTCGAGTTTTGGCTGGTGGCAGTGGAAACTACTTGTTATGTTCGATCCCGAACCCAACCCTATGGGATTCATCCCATTGTTGGAGATTAATACTTTTTCTCATTAATCTCTGACGTACCACCGATCTACTTATCTTAAATAAGTTTATCGAATGGTATTTTCTGCCAGAACTCGGTTTTAAAATGGCGTCTGTGTTCGTCTCTGTGACTCCTAAACCAAAGGTTGAGCCCTTTGTTCCACTTTTGGCGGGCCTCTGTACAGAGACCCTCCAAAGTGGTGCCATTCTGTCTGGGTTACCTCAGGGGTGTGGGAGGGGGTTTAGGCACCCTGGACCGAGTTGCCTTGCCAACTCAGGTCGCACTCTGGAGTGATTGGCCCAGGTGGCGAGCCTTCCCGCTCATCACTTAACATGTGTTGATTGACAGCTAGGCTGAATGAATGGGGGTCGTCTGCATAAAAGCAGGGCTTTTGGGATTGGATCTTCAGAAGTCGCCACAGGACCTAAGAATCCGACGAGGGTAACGCTGAGCCGACCTGCACAACGACACCTCCGGTGGAGCCCTGCGGAACCGACTCACCACTTCCCGACGACAGAGGAGATCTCCCTGCCTGCGAGTCTCTTCCCCTGACTGGTGGGAACAACCAGTCCCCTTTGCTTTTTATTCGCCTCAGGACGCAATGGTCGAATTGCCCGTGCAGAGCACCTCGGCAACCGGATAGCCACTACCCCTGTACAGCGACCAAAAGGTGGTGCCTTGTGACGGAGCACTCCGCGGCTGGTCTCTTCCCTGGTGGTGCACCGAACTTTACTTTCCTTCGACGACAAGATCATCTCTACTCTTGGCCAAGACCCGACGTGCATCCACCACCAGGAACAACTGCCCCCGCCGGAGCTGCCCTCCACAACAAGGTACCGTGTCCGCCTGGCTTCCCTTTCGTTCGGTTCGAGTGAGGTGTCTTAATCCTCTCCGTTCCGCTGGGTCGCCTCCAAGCTTTGCTCATTCTTTGTTCTGAACTGGTTCAATCTGCCGATAACAATTTGCTATAAAGACTTGAATGCATCTCCACTAGAGACTTTTTGGGACATCGCGCCTTGCCTCTCTCCTAGTGGGCCTGGCCTCTGAACTTTATGATCTATTGTGATTCTTGCCTTCCTGCCTTGCATTGTATCCGCTTAGGATTGAACTGTGTTGATTTCATAACCTGCCTATCTTTTTCTCTCCCGTCCTAACTAATATTCGAGTGTCATCTAGGTTGAGGTATACACCTCTGTCTGAAAATAAGTGGTACCGGGAGAACCTAGAGTTGTCGATATTTTGCTAGGGGGATTGATCGTTTTCTACTCCGTAGAGTAATTGTGCTTGATTTGTTTGCCGTGATTTGCTTTAGTGTTTTCCATAGATGTTGTGTTATGAATAAATAACTTACTATCTTTACACTAAGCCTCGTTGCGTGTTTGCTTGTCTTGCTGCGAAGAATTGCCCTATGTTGTATACTCCACATAGTGATGAACTTTTCTTGAGAGAAGTCTGACTGCTCAGCCACAGCTACCAAGTGAATCTGTGTGGTACAGACTGCTACCAAGTGGGTTCACCGCCAACGCCTGTAGTCCTAAATCTTTTGCAGTGGTCCCAGAGGGAACTGCACAGGTTTCCGCCTAACACTGGTGTACAGCGGTGGGATTTTTATCGAGTATGCAGTTTAGAGTGCTTTTCGACGCTGTAGGATAACTAACCACAAAACTTAGCACTAAAAAGCAACTTTCAAAAAACATGTCTACGATGGAAACTTACAGTCAAGAGTATTTGTCAGGTGAAAATACTGAGAGTTTGCGAGCTCTCTGTAGGCAAGAGAATCTTTCTGTAAGAGGTAAGAAGTTAGAACTAATAGAGAGATTGCTGGCGAACCAAAGTCTGGGTACTGGTTCAGAGGAACCAATCTCTCCAGCAACTGTAGATAACACTAATGGTGTTGATCTGAATCGTAATTCTGATGATAGCGATGCAGAGGCTGACGAGGACGGAGAGGCTAACAAAACTGTCTCCCCCGCTCCTCTACCTGCCTTACCAGCTGTGCCTACGGGGCCCATACCAGGTCCCACAAGTAACCCTGCTTATTTTGAACTTGAAAAAATGAAGCTCGAATTAGAATATAAACGGTTCTTGGCTCAATCTGAACGAAACCAAGAGCTCGAGTTCAGACGGATGAATGCCCAGGCTGAGCAGAAGCAAGCTGAGTTGAGACTCAGAGAAATAGAACTTAATCACGAGTTAGAGATGAAAAAGTTGTCTATGGAAAATGCTTCTCTCTCCTCTGGTTCCTCTAGGAGCTCCAGTCCCAAAAGACCCCGGATGCCGAAGGTATAGTGGGCATGTATTAACCGAGATTGGATGTGTTGGATTGGTTGAAACTGTTTGAATACAATCATGGGCTCCAGGACATCACCGGGAATGCGTTGCTTCCCTGGTTGTTCTCTAGGCTCCCTCCTGTTGCAACTGATGTGGTAATGGAGTTGGGGGAGGCGGATAAGACGGATTACGAAAGTGTGAAACTAGCTTTGATAGCTAGATTCGGGAAGACCCCTTCCCAGTATCTTAAGAGGTTTAGAACCCTCAAAAAGCATGATCGTACCCCTTGGGCTACCTGGGTGAGTGAAGGGTTGAAAAACTTAGAGGGATGAATTAAGGGTTACAAAGTGAACACTTATGAGGGTATGACAAATCTTTTTATGTTGGAATCTATTTATGATGCCTGTTCTCCTGAGCTCAGACAGCACTTGGCTGATTTGAAGGAATTGGATTCCAGGGCACTAGCTAAGGCTGCTGACTTGTGGGTTGCCAACAGGGCTACTCATAAGGATTCTGGGGCAACTCAGAAAAAGGATGAGGGAAAACAGCCTAAAAAAGACTCAAAAGAGAATTCGAATAACTCACATTCCAAAGAGGGCCACAAACAAAACCAGAAGGGTAAGCCACCGGGAAAAACACAGCAGAATAGTGTGTCTTCTGGTGCCAAACCGGAAGGAGGTCAGAACAAGCCTCCATTCCAGAAAGCATTCGGTAAATGCTTTGTTTGTGGCTCGACTGACCACGTGAAAGAGATCCCAGATGTAAGGGTAAACCTTCAGGGGTCCAGCTTGTCTCCTTAGCCTTCGCTCCAGAGGAGGAAGTCCAAATGGCAAGTGGAAAACTTTCTACTGCTAGCTGACAAACCCATTGGAGTCTCAGCCAGAGTTTCTTTAGTATCTCTGGGGTTGTGGGAACAACAGAATTTAGATGTCTATAATTCTATCCCAGATAATACTAAAGAGTATTATAAGGACAGTGTCCAGGTGAATGGTCAGGAGACTCCTGCCATTAGGGACACTGGGGCCAGCATAACTGTGGTGGATACATCGTTTTTTCAGGCTGAGGATGTTGCTAAGGCACCCAAATGCCTCACCAAGTTAGCTGGAGGGCCTGTGCAGATGCTTCCCCAATTACCAGTTCTCATCCATTGTAACGACATGACTGTGAAGATACCTGTCAGCATACAGAGTGAGGTACCAGGACGCGTACTGTTGGGTAACAATTTGAAACTCTCGGAGTTGTATCGCATACTCCCAGACCTCCTAGTAAACGGTTACAGGAGCTAACCAGATCTGCAAGAGAGGACCATGCGCGGTACTCTCGGGGAGATGATGAAGAAAGAAATCACTCCTGCTCCACTGGAATTTTCGGCCGCTATCTCCAAGAAATCAGAAGCGAAGGGGAAACCTAAGACTTCTATCCCGAAACCAGCAGCCAGCATTCCAGTGCAGCCGACACGGACTTCCCCGCGGTTGTCCAACGTCACACCCGTAACTCCACCTCCAGCCGAGGCTGAGAGGGAGGTACAACCCTGTGTGGTAGAATTAGACTCTGAGGAAGAGCTAATGGAAGGCCAGGAACTCATTGGATATCTGGATCCTGTTGACCATCCTGAGCTGCAGTCTTTACTGGCAGAAGGTGGACCCAGCAGGGCAGACTTCAGTAAGGGACAGAGAGAATGTCCAACTCTGGAAGGTCTTCGCCATCAGGCAGAAGCTCAGGCTGAAGGGCAAGAGCCTGGGAAATACAGGTTGCACTGGGAAGATGGCCTCTTCTACAGTGAACCGACCGAGTCTGCACCTGGAGACTACAAACGCCTTGTAGTACCCCAAGAGAACAGACCACAGTTCTTGCAGTTAGCCCACGAGATTCCTTTGGGTGGTCACTTGAGTTTCAAGAAGACTAAGGAAAGGCTCTCGCTCTATTTCTATTGGCCAAAGATGGGGGCCAAAGTAGAAAAACACTGCAGGAGCTGGCACACCTGCCAGATCTCTGGTAAGGTTGGATCCAAGAACGTGGCACCGTTAGTGACTCTCCCGGTTGTGGGAGTCCCATTTGAGAGAGTAGGGATTGACATCGTTGGTCCCCTTGATCCTCCAACCTCCTCAGGCAACAGGTTTATACTTGTTGTAGTAGACCATGCTACTAGGTATCCTGAGGCAATTCCTATGAGGACTGTTACAGCTCCGGCTGTGGCTAAGGCCCTCCTTGGTATTTTTACCAGGGTCGGGTTTCCTAAGG
Source organism: Ambystoma mexicanum (assembly GCF_040938575.1). Lineage (NCBI taxonomy): Eukaryota > Metazoa > Chordata > Amphibia > Caudata > Ambystomatidae > Ambystoma > Ambystoma mexicanum. The sequence continues at coordinate 820,496,670 of NC_090941.1, read as the reverse complement.
AAGTAATCTCTGACAGGGGGTCAAACTTTATGTCCCACTACATGAAAGCCATGTGGAAAACCTGCGGAGTAACTTACAAGTTCTCAACGGCTTACCACCCACAAACCAATGGGTTGGTAGAACGGTTCAACCGAACCATGAAGAGCATGATAGGTGCTCTAGAGGAACCCCTTAAGCGTAAGTTGGACCTTCTATTGCCATGCCTTCTCTTTGCTTATAGAGAAGTCCCTCAGGAGGGAGTAGGTTACTCTCCCTTCGAACTACTCTATGGTCATCCCGTCAGAGGTCCATTGGCCCTGATTAAGGAGGGGTTGGAGAGTGCTCCTTCCCCCAAGCCAGTCAGAGTAACTGACTACGTGATAGGTCTCCGGAGGAGAATGTCGCACATGATGACGGAAGCAAGCGATAACTTGAAAGCTGGACAAGCATTGGTCAAGCACTGGCACAATCAAAAGGCTAACATGGTTGAGTTTGCTCAAGACCAGCTTGTTCTCGTTATGATCCCAACAAGGCAGACGGCCTTGCAAGATAAGTGGGTGGGACCCTACCGAGTAGTGGGTAAACTCGGAGAGGTTAACTATCTGGTGGACTTGGGCAATCCCAAGGAGGCTCCGACAGTCTTTCACACCAACCGACTTAAAGCGTATGTCTCACGACCTGATGTAGGAGCGTTGCTTCTAGCATCATCCGAGGAAGAAGAAGAGAGTGAAGCTCTTCCGGATCTCCTCAGAGGCTTACCTTTAGATGAACAAAATTGAAGGAGGGAATCTCTCCTCCAATATGACACCCGAGCAAAAAGAAGAGTGCAAATCTATGTTGAATCAGCTTGCCTCTCTGTTCTCGCTTTCACCAGGCTTGACCCCTTGGGGCCAACACGACATACTCACTGGTGACTGTCTGCCGGTCAAAAGCAGAGGATACCGCATGTCAGAAAACGTACGAACCCACATCAAAGGTGAGGTCAGCAAGATGCTTGATCTCGGGGTAATAGAGCCCTCTACTAGTCCATGGTCTAGCCCAGTTGTGTTAGTACCAAAGGCCGGATCTAAAGAACTTAGATTCTGCGTGGATTATAGAGCTCTTAATGCAGTCACCACGACTGATGCCCACCCTTTGCCAAGAACAGATGAGTTGGTGGATAAACTTGGCGCCGCCAAGTTCCTCAGCAAATTTGACTTGACGTCAGGCTATTGGCAAATAGCCCTGACAGACCATGCCAAGGAGAAAACTGCATTTTCTACCCCCGTTGGCTTATACCAGTTTAAGGTAATGCCTTTCGGACTGAAGAAGGCACCTGCTACGTTTCAACGGATTCCTGGGAAGAACATGTAATCCACCTGAGAGATGTTTTGCAGGCTCTTGGACGAGCCAATCTGACCATAAAAGCAAGTAAATGCCAAATTGGACAGAGTAAGGTAGTCTATCTTGGGCATGAGGTAGGCGGTGGAGAAATAAGGCCTTTGCTCAGTAAGATTGAAGCTGTGCAAAATTGGACAACACCGACTACTCAAACCCAGGTGAGAGCCTTCCTAGGCCTCACTGGGTATTACAGGAATTTCATAGAGAACTATGGGACCATAGCTTCTCCACTGAATGTCATCTCCTCGCCCAAATTTCCTAAAAAGGTTAAATGGAACGAGGAGTGCAATCAGGCTTTTGAAAACCTGAAAAAGGCTCTTTGCCAAGCCCCAGTACTCAGAGCTCCTGATTACTGCCAACACTTCATTGTGCAGACAGGCGCTTCCAATGTAGGGATAGGTGCCGTACTCAGTCAACTGGATGGGAAAGGTAGGGAGCACCCCGTTTGCTTCATCAGCCGCAAGATGAAGGATCCTGAAACAAGGTGGCCAACAATCGAAAGAGAGTGCTTTGCTATCGTGTGGGCTCTGAAGAAGTTTAGGCCGTACTTGTATGGTTCTACTTTTGTTATTCAGACTGACCACCAACCCTTGAGATGGTTAATGCAAATGAAAGGGGAGAACCCAAAACTATTGAGATGGTCGGTCTGCCTGCAAGGGTTTGATTTCACCATTGAGCACAGGTCAGGGTGTCACCACCAAAATGCTGATGGTCTCTCTATGATGTATGTCATCGACTAGAGGTATGAGATTCATCCAGGAGTGGATTAAATCCTCCTTTCCCTTAGTCTGGGGGGTGCGAGTGTTAGGGAGAATTCTCTGTTTAGGCTGAATTTCCTAACCTAGTTAGTCCCCCAGCAGCTTTGCTGGATTTCTGGAGTTTGTTTTTTCCATCCTGCCAAGAGTGAGACTCTTTTCTCCCACTCTTGGACATGTATGTGTGTAATTCCTTTGAAATGTCAATGTGTTCGATGGGCTATGGGGTCTTTTACTCCATAGGGTCTCATATGTTTTTCTATGTGTGTTACACCGCACCCTACGTGTCGTAACACAGGGGCGCCCTAGCGGGTCCCCCACCATAGACTCCATACCGGGGACTGACTACTGTCTCCCCGGGCATGTAAAGTCACCATTGGCTTTACTAGACCTAAATTTACTAACAGAACTAGTACCAACCATCTTATTGTGGACGTACTAGTAGGGGTAATTCGACTACTCCTGGATCTGTTACTCGAGGGGGCACTGTCCCGTCCCCCCTCGTCGAGTTTTGGCTGGTGGCAGTGGAAACTACTTGTTATGTTCGATCCCGAACCTAACCCTATGGGATTCGTCCCATTGTTGGAGATTAATACTTTTTCTCATTAATCTCTGACGTACCACCGATCTACTTATCTTAAATAAGTTTATCGAATGGTATTTTCTGCCAGAACTCGGTTTTAAAATGGCGTCTGTGTTCGTCTCTGTGACTCCTAAACCAAAGGTTGAGCCCTTTGTTCCACTTTTGGCGGGCCTCTGTACAGAGACCCTCCAAAGTGGTGCCATTCTGTCTGGGTTACCTCAGGGGTGTGGGAGGGGGTTTAGGCACCCTGGACCGAGTTGCCTTGCCAACTCAGGTCGCACTCTGGAGTGATTGGCCCAGGTGGCGAGCCTTCCCGCTCATCACTTAACATGTGTTGATTGACAGCTAGGCTGAATGAATGGGGGTCGTCTGCATAAAAGCAGGGCTTTTGGGATTGGATCTTCAGAAGTCGCCACAGGACCTAAGAATCCGACGAGGGTAACTCTGAGCCGACCTGCACGATGACACCTCCAGTGGAGCCCTGCGGAACCGACTCACCACTTCCCGACAACAGAGGAGATCTCCCTGCCAGAGAGTCTCTTCCCCTGATTGGTGGGAACAACCAGTCCCCTTTGCTTTTTATTCGCCTCAGGACGCAGTGGTCGAATTGCCCGTGCAGAGCACCTCAGCAACCGGATAGCCACTACCTCTGTACCGCGACCAAAAGGTGTTGCCTTGTGACAGAGCACTCCGCGGCTATTCTCTTCCCTGGTGGTGCACCGGACTTTACTTTCCTTCGACGACGAGATCATCTCTACTCTTGGCCAAGACCCGACGTGCATCCACCACCAGGAACAACTGCCCCCGCCGGAGTTGCCCTCCACAAGAAGGTACCGTGTCCGCCTGGCTTCCCTTTCGTTCGGTTCGAGCGAGGTGTCTTAATCCTCTCTGTTCCGCTGGGTCGCCTCCAAGCTTTGCTCATTCTTTGTTCTGAACTGGTTCAATCTGCCGATAACAATTTGCTATAAAGACTAGAATGCATCTCCACTAGAGACTTTTTGGGACATCGCGCCTTGCCTCTCTCCGAGTGGGCCTGGCCTCTGAACTTTATGATCTATTGTGATTCTTGCTTTCCTGCCTTGCATTTTATCTGCTTAGGATTGAACTGTGTTGATTTCATAACCTGCCTATCTTTTTCTCTCCCGTCCTAACTAATATTCGAGTGTCATCTAGGTTGAGGTATACACCACTGTCTGAAAATAAGTGGTACCGGTAGAACCTAGAGTTGTCGATATTTTGCTAGGGGGATTGATCGTTTTCTACTCCGTAGAGTAATTGTGCTTGATTTGTTTGCCGTGATTTGCTTTAGTGTTTTCCATAGATGTTGTGTTATAAATAAATAACTTACTATCTTTACACTAAGCCTTGTTGCGTGTTTGCTTGTCTTGCTGCGAAGAATTGCCCTATGTTGTATACTCCACATACTGACCAACTTTTCTTGAGAGAAGTCTGACTGCTCAGCAACAGCTACCAAGTGAATCTGTGTGGTACAAACTGCTGCCAAGTGGGTTCACCGCCAAGGTCTGTAGTCCTAAATCTTTTGCAGTGGTCCCAGAGGGAACTGCACAGGTTTCCGCCTAACACCCACTCATGTCCAACTCATGTACCCCTGCACCCCCACCCCCCAGCACTGTGGGGCACCTGCCAGCAGGCCCCCACCCATGTCTCCCACCCCCCCCACCCCCAGCACTGTGGGGCACCTGCCAGCAGGCCCCCACTCATGTCCAACTCATGTACCCCTGCACCCCCACCCCCCAGCACTGTGGGGCACCTGCCAGCAGGCCCCCACCCATGTCTCCCACCACCACCACCCCCAGCACTGTGGGGCACCTGCCAGCAGGCCCCCACCCATGTCTCCCACCCCCCACCCCCCAGCACTGTGGGGCACCTGCCAGCAGGCCCCCACTCATGTCCAACTCATGTACCCCTGCACCCCCACCCCCCAGCACTGTGGGGCACCTGCCAGCAGGCCCCCACCCATGTCTCCCCCACCCCCATCCCCCAGCAGTGCAGGGTCACCCTCCACCAGACCCCCACCAGTATCTGTCACCCCCCCACCCCCCAGCAGTGCAGGGTCACCCTCCACCAGGCCCCCACCCATGTCTCCCACCACCCCCACCCCCCAGCAGTGCAGGGTCACCCTCCACCAGGCCCCCAACCATGTCATCCACCACCCCCACCCCCCAGCACTGTGGGGCACCTGCCAGCAGGCCCCCACTCATGTCCAACTCATGTACCCCTGCACCCCCACCCCCCAGCACTGTGGGCCACCTGCCAGCAGGCCCCCACCCATGTCTCCCACCCCCCCAACCCCCGGCACTGTGGGGCACCTGTCAGCAGGCCCCCACTCATGTCCAACTCATGTACCCCTGCACCCCCACCCCCCAGCACTGTGGGGCACCTGCCAGCAGGCCCCCACCCATGTCTCCCACCACCCCCACCCCCCAGCAGTGCAGGGTCACCCTCCACCAGGCCCCCACCCATGTCATACACCCCCCCACCGCCAGCAGTGCAGGGTCACCCTCCACCAGGCCCCCACCCATGTCTCCCACCACCCCCACCCCCAGCACTGTGGGGCACCTGCCAGCAGGCCCCCACCCATGTCTCCCACCACCCCCACCCCCCAGCAGTGCAGGGTCACCCTCCACCAGGCCCCCACCCATGTCTCCCAATACCCCCAGCCCCCAGCACTGTGGGGCACCTGCCAGCAGGCCCCCACTCATGTCCAACTCATGTACCCTTGCACCCCCACCCCCCAGCACTGTGGGGCACCTGCCAGCAGGCCCCCGCCCATGTCTAAGACCCCCCACCCCCCAGCACTGTGGGGCACCTGCCAGCAGGCCCCCACTCATGTCCAACTCATGTACCCCTGCACCCCCAGCCCCCAGCACTGTGGGGCACCTGCCAGCAGGCCCCCACCCGTGTCTCCCACCACCCCCACCCCCCAGCAGTGCAGGGTCACCCTCCACCAGGCCCCCACCTATGTCTCCCACCACCCCCACCCCCCAGCAGTGCAGGGTCACCCTCCACCAGGCCCCCACCCATGTCGACCACCACCCCCACCCCTCAGCACTGTGGGGCACCTGCCAGCAGGCCCCCACCCATGTCTCCCACCACCCCCACCCCCCAGCAGTGCAGGGTCACCCTCCCCCAGGCCACCACCCATGTCTCCCACCACCCCGACCCCCAGCACTGTGGGGCACCTGCCAGCAGGCCCCCACTCATGTCCAACTCATGTACCCCTGCACCCCCACCCCCCAGCACTGTGGGGCACCTGCCAGCATCCCCACCCCCCAGCACTGTGGGGCACCTGCCAGCAGGCCCCCACTCATGTCCAACTTATGTACCCCTGCACCCCCACCCCCCAGCACTGTGGGGCACCTGCCAGCAGGCCCCCACCCATGTCTCCCACCACCCCACCCCCCAGCAGTGCAGGGTCACCCTCCACCAGGCCCCCACCCATGTCTCCCACCACACCCACCCCCCAGCACTGTGGGGCACCTGCCAGTAGGCCCCCACTCATGTCCAACACATGTACCCCTGCACCCCCACCCCCCAGCACTGTGGGGCACCTACCAGCAGGCCCCCACCCATGTCCAACTCATGTTCCCCAGCCAACATGTCATCACAATCTAGATCCCTGGTCCCTATGGTCAGCCTCCAAATGCAAAACACCCACCCGAGTATTGCATCCCCCCACTCATAATTGGCAATTACATGACAGAACACCATTTGCAGGTTCCGAAATAAACACATTTCCCTCACATACACCCAATGGGTGTCAGTGAATCTCAAAACCCATATCATGATATGCATGAAACCAATGAGATACCACACATTGAAGTTCACTAAAAAAATATGTATTAAAGGAAACATAAATAGAATCAAAAATAAAGAAACAGAAATGTGAATGTACAAAAATGAAAAGAAGCATGTCCGTGAAAAAAAGCAAAACCAAAAATCAAATTCCAAAGTAATGATGTCCAAAGTCACTCTCCACAAACCAAAATCCAATGGGAAATAAAAAAGAAATCCATTGCTCCATGGTTAAAATGTGAAAACAAAATACAATCCAACAGTGAACTATGTACATACGAACAAGCCAGGGTCCATTATCCCAAAAAAAGAAAGGAAACCTATCTAACTTCACTAACTAATAAAATAAACTATATACAAAAATGTGGCCAATGTCCGAAAGGTCCAAAATAAATAAAAAAAAAATGAAACCTAACACTACCTACATAACTATGTACAAGGGCAGCGGGCTAGTTTGACGGCTCACTTGTGGATGTCCCGGGCCAGGGCATCATCGAACTCCTGCTCAATGTCCCGGAGGCGGTCCTCCTCCATGGCCCAGAGGGTCCGCAGGGCCGTCGACGTGTCCACCTCCAAACCCCTCCGGATTGCCTCGAGGCACTCGGCACGCCTCAGGGCCCTCCGCATGGAGTTCTCCGCCCTGACCATTGTGAGCCGTGCCTCTTCCGCCCACTGCCGCTTCGCATCTATGGCGTGGCCCAACCGCTGCCACACGGAAGACACTCTCTGTCCTGGGTCCTCCTGCCCTCCGGCCGATGCCTGCCCCTCCGATGTTGAAGGCCCAGAGCCTTCATGGCTCCCACCACGTTGCTGCTGCTGTGCCTCTGCCCGTGCACTGCCTCGTGCTGCCTGCCCCTCCTCCGCCGGCTGGGGTGCAGTCGTTGATGTGGCTACCCCTGCTGGACGTCCGACTCCCGACTGTGGCAGGGATGTCTCCTCCACCAGCCTGGCCGCACCGTCAGAGGCAGCTCCACAGGGCACCCAGGTGACTGATGCGTGGGTAGATGGCACGGAGGACGACTGGCGCGTAGGGGGTTCAGTTGAGGAGGGGGGCGTAGCAAGCCCCATCATACAGAGGAATCCGGCCTGGGTGACCTGTCCCAGCAGGCTGACGTGGTCAACGAGCCATTCGAGATGACGTGCAGTCTCCTCATGAAAAGACTGCAGGTCACCTCGCATGGCCCGTTGACGCAACGCCACACCACTCAGAACAGGCTCAACCCGGACCCGGATAGCCACGTCCGCAGGCAGAGGAAGGCCAGTTGTCGTGAGCTCATCCCCTGCCTGACAACGGGTCTGGACGTAGGCATCCCTTCTGGTGCAAGATGATGCAGGGACAGGATCAGGGACAGGATTGCACACAGGCACCTCCGCGGCGGCCTGTGCTGCCTCCTGTCCATGGTCCTGCACTGCACCACTAGCACCAGTGGGATCCCCACCTCCAGACCCCGTCTCTGTTGCTTGCACAGCCTCCTCCTCCACCAAACCCCCCACCAACCTGGATGACTCCGTGCCATCTTCCCCTGTTGGGCCCTGTGGGGTCCCAGCTGCCCCTTCTGCTACCGAGGAGTCCAACTCCAACCTCCGCCTCTTGGACCTCCCCCCGGCAGCTGCGGCCTGGGATGCGGCACCGGACTCCTCACTCCCCGACGAGATGACAACATGGGAGGGGAGCCGGGCCTTGCGTCTCCGGCTGGCGGTGGGATCCCCTGCCGCTGTGCTCCACAGCACCTACTCCGCCCTCTTCATCAGTTGACGCTGCAGACAGGGAGAAATAAAACACAGGCATCAGGGCACTGTACAATGGACACATACACACATGCCAGTTGTACATGAGTGGCATTGGCAAACCTCAGACATGGCATCACAATCCCCAACACACATGTCCATACCACAGCCATATCGCAACTGCCAGCACCATCCATACACATACAACAGCATGAGCAGGCAAAGGTGAGCCAGACACCACATGCAACACAGGAAGTGCACCACACATGTACACACACCACCACACTTGCATGCATGTGTACACCTCTGCCAAGTGTCGCAGTGTTCAGATGGGCATCCATGTCACATCTGCCGATCAGGCTTCCACATACCGCTGTCACATGCATCCATGTTGCATCACTGTTGCACCCTTGTCAAATACACACACATGCACATGTACACAGTGCTGATACATCCAGATGAAAACAACATACATGTGTGACATCACGGACATGTCTACTTACATGCACATTCATCCAAACATGTGTGCCCACACAACTGCATTTGGCATGCAAGCCTACACACACAAGCACCATCCATGTCTCACACATTCCAGCCCTCGCATGTGTTAGCCCCATGGCCCTGTACACCCCCACCCATACTCGACCCCATACAAACAGATGTGCAACCTGCACACTACTGAAAAATCACCACACGCACATCTCACAATCAGGATGCATGTACACTTACCGCTCGACTCCAGACGGGTCTGCCTCTCAAGGACCTGGACGTGGAGCGCTGGGGATATGCGTTCCAGGACCCTCTTCTGTTCTTCCGACAAGTGGCCCCGGCGCCCCTTGGCATCCGCTGCCTTCAAGAGGTGCTGGGCCTTGTTCAGGGTCCTGGACCTGAAGTCCTCCCAGCGCTTCTTGACATGTTGTAAGTCGCGGACTGCCACCCCCTCCGCGTTGATGGCAGTCACGATGTCAGTCCAGATCCGAGTCTGTCCTTCCTTGTCGGCGCGGGAACTTCCGAAGAGGGCATCATACTGCCCCAGGACTTGCTCCACCAGGACACCAACTTCGGTGGCACTGAAGCTGGTGCCCCTCTGCCTCTCTGGCCGGGGGTTGTCAGTGGTCTCAGATGGTGTTTGCCCCGACATGACAACCCCAGAGGCAGGAGTGGGTGGGCAACTGGGTCCTGGGGCTGGGCTGTGTAGCGATGGAATCCCAGTCGGGAGTCTTCGGTTCCAGAAGGGGTGGTCACAGCAACAGCACCCCTGGCTGATGTGCAGGCAGCAAATGGCAGGGCACGTGGGCAGCAGGCAGTCAGGCAGCAGCAGATGGCAGGTGGGAGCGTGCTCGGGGCTCTGGGGGGCAGTAGTGATGACAGAGCACACGTGGATTTCCACCAATCGCGTGTGAAAGTTCCTGCGCACCCCGAAACACAAGTACCCAGGCCAATCGCGTGTACGCTCACTTCCCTCCGATTACACGCGATGACACTCGGACGTACAGTTTTACCACGTATCCGAATACGGGAAACCGACGCACGGCAAAAGACGTGCACAGGCGTCAACGCGTCCGCCACACGAAGGCAGGCGGAAGCGTCCCGTGCAAAGCATAAAAGTGCACGCAAACAACAAACGCGTATATACAGCTACGATGAATGCCCCATTTGTCGCAGCACTGATCGTGGGACACCGCAGGAGGAGGAGAATAGCCAGGGCACGCATTTTCGCACCACGGACAAGCCTTTTTGGGATGCTTGATGACCAGGTCTATGGCAGGTATAGGTTTCCACCCCATATCATCCTAGACCTGGTCAGGGAGTGGGAAGATGACCTTACAACCCCCACCCTTTGCTCCCAAGCATTGAGCCCCTTGGAGAAGCTGCTCAATGTCCTGCATTTTTTGGCCACTGGGTCATGTCAGCGGACCACTGCCATAGTGGGGGGGGGTCTCACAGGCCACGCAGTCACGCTGCCTACACCAGGTACTGGCAATCATGACAGTGCGCCCCTCAGTCCGCAGGCACATATACATGCCCAGAACACCCGCAGAAAGGCAGGCCATTGTCCTGGATTTTTTCAGGGTGGCACACTTCCCCAAAGTTCTCGGTGCCATAGATTGCACCCATGTGGCCCTACGTCCACCTAGGGCCACTGAGCACATCTACCGAAACCGCAAGCACTGGCATTCCATCAATGTACAGGTGGTATGCGATGCAAAGGGAATCATCACCTCTGTCTATGCAAACTACCCTGGCTCCACCCATGACAGTTTCATATACAGAATGTCCGCCCTGAGCCAGGCCCTGGGAGCTGGGCAGCATGGCGACACATGGCTCCTAGGTCAGTACAAATGCCCTTGCACATACATGCAAGTCACACACAGACAAATATCCAAACCCTAATAATCTCAACTATTATCACCTCCCCAGGGGACAGTGCCTACCCTGTGAGCAACCTCATGATGACGCCAATCCGGAACCCCACCACACCACCCCAGGTAAGATCCAACGCCACCCATATTGCAACCAGGGGCATAGTGGAGCGCACATTCGGAGTGCTCAAGTCACGTTTCCGCTCCCTTGACCGCTCCGGTGGGCAACTACTCTATGCACCACCATAGTGTGCAGGATCATTGTGGCAGCATGTGTCCTGCACAATCTTGCAACGCGGCAGGGCGTCCCGGTGGACATGGTGGTGCCCCCACATCCCCAACCACAGGCACAGGCGCTGCCCATGGGAGGGGACAGGGCACGTGGCGAGGAAGCCCAGACCCAGCTTGTGGCCACATTTTTCACATAAACTCCCACCCCTGCGGAGTGCACACAGGCCTGGCACATACCAGGTGACAATCGATGATGACAAAGAGACAGTCAACTGTCACAACCCTACCACCCTGAGATAGTTGCCATGGAAGTGCCACATCGTCTGCATCCCTAGCTACTTAAACACAAGCTATCCTGTGTGACCAAAAGGCACACATATGACATATGACATGATATGGCCTATACACAAGTATTTCAAGGTGCGATGAGGCAGGGGGGGGGGACAAGGGAAGACAGACAACGGTACTACTAGGCCAGGTGTCATTGAGATTGTGCAAGTGCATGGGTAGGGGGAAGGGAAAGGTGCAAGGGGAAGGGGGGGAGTGCAGTACAGGGGAAGTAGCGCAAAAAAAAAAAAATACATAGGTCGCCTGGTGGCAACTATAAAGGTAAGTGCAGACAAGTGCTGGGAAGGGTGGGCTGTAGGGATAGAGAGACAGTACCGCAGTGCAGGGGTTGCCAGGGAGGCAGTACAAGTGGAGAGTGGCTGGGCCAGGGACCGAGGTCGGTGAGAGTGGCCCAGTTGCAGCTCCAGTGCTGTTCCAGTGAAGAATTCTGCAAGGGAGAGGCAGAGAGAAAGCAGAAGCAAAGAGGAAGGTCTTGAGGTGCTTCCAGAACTGGAGATGGTTCCCCTCAAGTTCAAGTCAGGCAGGAAGGCTGTTCCAGAGGGAGGGCCCTGCCGCGGAGAGAGATCTACCCCCAGCTAGTTGCTCTGAGAAGCGGATGACCCTGACATGCAAGGTGTGCATCACACACACCTGCAAAACAGGCCATGGCCATCACTGTCATGTCACTCAAACCCTCCCAAACCACAACATGACATGGCAAGCAATACCCATACACCAACACAGTAACGATAAGGAACACATTGCCAGGTCCTAAATGTACAGTCGCATCAGACAATGATGCCTGACCAGGAATCAGATGAAATGACAGACCAACAAAATCTCCCACCCAAAATAAGTCATTTCCAAATGCATTACAAGAGTCGTAGATGTAACATAACAATGAATGCCTGTCTACATGCACATTGTGCATTGCAAAATCAACACTGCAGCTCATGTGTGCAGTGTCCTACTCCTGCAATACACTGCTCAGCGCACAGCACAGTGAACAGCCATTGTGTGTGATGCACACCCTGAGCATCACATCTAAGTGATAGACCACATCAAACAGCAAATTAGGCATGTACAGGATCCATAATCAGTCACAGAACATGTGCTGCAGGGACACAGTGGGCACCAGAAGGCAAACAGTGTACACGTGGATATGCAAGGGTGGGAGTACATGTAGTGCATCAGAGTGCAAGTGTGTGGTTCTGCAAGGACATGCACTCCACATATGCATGTGCACTCAAGTACCATTAGTGTTCTCTACACATCACATGTGAACATTCACCATGTGTACACCCCAGCATGTCAAACCACAACTATCCCCTCGCACCTGAAAGGAAAACACAACACATGAACAGGCATTGATCAGCAGAACACAACATGTACATAGGATACCACCATTACAATGTCAGAGTTGCCATCACACTGCAGGGCAAGGCAACTATCAACAAACCCCCCCCCCCTCCCTCACAAATGACCATGACCCACTGAACAACTGCACCTGGGTCATGGAGCCTTCAAACCTCAATTCCACCTGCCCATAGGATCACCTTTACCCTTCGTCACCATCTCCCACCTTGTGTGTAAATTGGTGCCTGCACCCTCATGATCAATGACCAAAATCACAAAATCCAAGCCAGAAAAACGAACCAGAACACCCTCCAGTAGATGACTTGACGTAGCAGTACCTCACAAAGGCCAAGTACTACCACAATGATGCATCAACCAAGGTAGCACAGCAAAACAATGTCACGACAGGATATGAAACATGTGTGGTACATGACATAGGATGATGCACCATGAACGGATGTGTACTGTCACCGGTCCCCTGTACAGGCGCGGGAGTGTCACGAAACAACCACCCCCACCATGTCCCGGGTGCCTGCAAGGTCAAACTCACACAGGCCCCTGAGAACCTGGTGGGGAAGGAGGTTCAGGGATATGCAGTCGGGACAGGTGTTGACACACTGGATGACTGGAATGAGTGGCAGGAGAGGGGAGGAGGAATGACACATGAAACTAGGGAATGCACGAAAATGTACTACCTGCATGAACACATACACAATCCAAACAAACTTGGACATCATTGTCATGGCCTTCTGTAGTCCAGGCTCAGGAGTGGTACGAACCAACCACCCCCTCTAGGGTTTTGGCGCCTGCAAGTTCGGGGGTTACACAGGCATCCGCAACCCCATCGGGGAAAGAGGGTCAGGGAACGTTGTTTGGATAGGTAGGGGAAGCAGAAACACCGGGTAGAGGGTACATGGTTCAAAATTGCATAGGATCATGGGTGATTAGGGAGAAAAAACATACCAAATTGAACCACACATACATCCATGCATTAGTACACTCCCCAGCAAGCCTATGCAGAGCAGTTTGAAAGAAAAACAACAAGACACTTAGCTCTGGTTTTGAGTGCTGGCCTCCTGCCTGCACACTCTCAGGTCCGGTTACAGGAGCACTGCAATGCTGCAAAGAGAGCCACAGTCAACAACCTGTACGTGCCAATTACACAAAAACACAACACCAAACATGCCCCATAGCAACAAACTACTCTACAAACAGACAATCTGGTGTCGATGCTTCGTACCCATATATAACATCACCCCTGTGAATGGGTCATACACAGTCAATGCAGTAAGTCAGCCGCTGGTGGGTGCGTGGCAAATGGAACACCAATGTGTCACAATTCACACAACATGCAATGTTGCCTGGGTAAGCAGACAGACCCATATAGCAAGCCATGACTTCAGAGCAAGTTGCGTACCACCATGACCGAAACAAAGTTGGCAGTGCATTTATCATAAAGTACATGGAAAAGACATACACTGCACCCGAGTATGTCCCTTGCTGTATGTCCCTGTGAGCTGCCCCTTTCCATGTCTCGGAAGGCTACATGGTTGATATAAGTGCCTCAATGGACCTTGGTGTACCGGAGGGTATGTGCCACTGCCCCTGCATGTGTCCCAGACAACCCTACTATCAACAGCCATCAGTCCACCAACACATCTGAGCTGCATTGTGTGCTTCAACACCAATATTCGTCTAAGCTCACCCTCAGTGCTGTGACTAAGCCTGCATGTGCAACTTGCCTGGTGCAAGCTTTGCTGTGTCGTGGCCCCCCTGTGATGCTCACCTTGCCTGGAGTTCCTTGGAACATGTCAGCAGTTCTAGGATGTGGGTCTGCAATCCCTGTGCCTCTGCTTGTGCACACATGTGCATGTGGGCACCAACAAACGGGTCCATAATTCCGTCGTCCAATGGGCCATGTCTGCTGGCAAAGGTGCTCTGGAGGCTCACCCCCCTGCATAAAGGGCATGAAACACATGATTAATGCTTCAAAGTCATCTGTGTGTGTCTCATCAGGCATCTCATTACTTGACCATGTCAGAGAGTCACATCACAAATCACACCATCAGTCCGTCTTTCACATCCAAAGTGTGGAACACTATCTACAGCATGAATTGCAACAAGCACGTGTACAGGAAAGATATGAAACATGCTACACAATGCATAGCAATCAATGTACACATTAATCATGACACACCCCATCTAGCAAAAGCTGAACAGTGGACAATAACACCAAAATCATCCCCACTAGGGGTGTCAAAACAAGTCACACAGCACCAGACATGCCACAGATATGACAGTCCAAAGCCCTTGTGTAATATTCTGTAACACTGAACCATCCTTGCGAGCCCATAGATAAGGGAGGCAGGAGTGGCATATGTGAGTCAAGGACCACAAGCAGCAAACACATACACAAGACAAGCCTGAAGGGCCCAGCTGGAACAGACAGTGGATGCCTTCAAAAGCCACAAAGCACCGCACTGTCACATGAAAGCACAATAGGCTAGCAATTTTAAACTAAATCAACTATTAACTAATTACACTAACAATGGAAAACCTACATTACCTAATTAAACTAACTATCAAACAGAAACTTAACTAACTAAACTAAAAGAAAAATCAACAATGGCCACATACGACCCGGGGGGAGGGGAGGCACCCAGGAGGGGGGAGGTACAGGGTGCTGCTCAACATCCACATGCGATGATGCTGAGCCAAAAAAAAACCTCCATGGGCTCAACGCCTGCACAGCCCGACCTATGTGGGAGATAGATGGTCGTCCGAGTCTGGCTCATCCTTAAAGGAGGACGTGGCACAGTAGCCTGGCCACGCCTAGCCGCAACTTGCCCCTCGTCGGCAGCAAGTCTGCCGGGGGGGTGAGCCTGGTTCTGTGTGGCAATGTGACATTGGTCTGCATGCAGAACCTCACGTGATACACGTGCTTCCTCTTGCAAGGTAGCACGTGTAACACGGAGTTCCTCCTGCAAGGCCTGGCTGGACAACCGCTGCACCTCCCGGCAAGCCTGTAGCTCAGCCGAGATGGTACGCTCAAGCTGTGCAAACCTCTCCTCTGCCTGCTGCCTCTGGGACATAATAAGGACACCCAGAGTGGATCTGAGGGAAGCATACTCCTCCCTCAGGGCATCCATGTGCGCCTCTGCGTGAGCAGCAATTGCTTGACTCAGAGACATTTCAGCCTGGCGTGCCCTGTCTGAGGCCGCCATGCCCATCCTGAGCGAGCGGGCCTTGGACCGTGCAGCCTGCTGCTGGAGAAGCACCTGCCTAGCAGGGGGGAGCACAGATCGGGCCACACGCTCCATGCTCTCAGCAATGTTCTCCATTGCTGCCCCCTGCCGTTCGGAATTGGCAGTCATGTCTTGCTCCCACTCAGTATACAGCGGTTGCGCGGGGCGACCGCGTTGCCGGGCTTGACCCCTGTGGGACCCAAGGACCGGGGGTCCTCGCTGTGTTGGCACCGCCCGCGGCTGCACGACTACATGCCCCCGTCGACATGATGTCCCAGGCACATCAGTGACTGGTGTGGAGGGTGACCCTGCGTCCCGATCCACCACGGGCGGAGGAACCAAGACTGTCTGATCCCTCAGTGCAGGTGTTGCAGACAGAGGAGTGTCCACATCAGAATCACTCACCCCTGACACATGGACTTGATGCTCATCCAACTCAACATGGACGTCAGAGTCGTCATCAAGGCTGGACTCATAGGCAGCCAGAGACAAGATGGACTGCAGCACTTGGGGGTTTTTGTGGCCTACCACCCCACGACCCCCACTAGTGCCGGGTTGATGTGGTGTTACCAACCCTGTGTCTGGCATGACAACACCATCCTCCCCCTCCATTGCGTCATCACCTGAAAAATAGAGAGAAAAAAAGTCACTACACATGTCAGAAGCACACGACACACACACACACGGACAGCAAACGCATCCGGCAGACATGTGACACAAAACATATAACCTGGCATGCATGCTGGGTCTACTTTGAATAGCTTCTGTGATCAGACCTGTTGAAAGGTGGCAGTTTCCATGGAAGTGGGTCTATGCAGTGCAGAAAATGTGTACGCCACTCACTACCTACATGTACAAGCACTCCATGGTGTGTGCCAGGAAATGTGAAGGCAGTGCAATGTCAAATTCACACATCACGTGCATTGTGCATTCAATGTGTACCATATCTAGAAGCCAAGCACCCCTCTACCCCAATACCAAAGCAGGGATGCCTAGCATGGTATCAAAAGACTGACCACACACCTGTGTATTGCCAGGCAGTGTTGACTGGCATCAACAGCTTAATGTGATTCAAATGACAACACTGCAAATGATGCTGGGACAGTAGGCAGGACACATGATGAAAACTCTGGAGGCTGCCCACGTGTGAAGAAGACGCAACAAGAGTTGGACAGAGTCATTGGCCATTGAACAGGCTGAGGCCTGTGAGCCACACAGATTGTCAGAGCCTAAACATGTGTGCAACGCAGGACTGAGCCACAGTTGACATGGGAAGGCTGATGAGATGGCAGGCAATGTATGTAACCAAGGACTTATATTACAGTGATCATCCAGTCAAGGACACATAGGGGCATGCGTGCATTGCACATGGAGCATGAATGGGCACTCATGTCATGCGGGACATCTGACCCATCCACAGTACAAGTGAGATACCCTGCATCGAGTACTAAGGCTGTACCACACGGCATATGTCTGGCCGATTCTACGCTGGAAGTTAGCATCTACAAAGGACAAATGAACAAGAAACTACACATTGGCAAGATTGAAGCAGACCAGTGCAAAGGTGGAACTGGGGTGCACAGTGGCGGAGGAGGGGCAAGGGAGCATGCCTACAAGGAGTCCCGCATGCAGGCAGAGGAGACATGCATGACGGAAGCATTGCATTACTTACACATCAGAACCATGTACACATAACATGTAGCATCAATCATGCACAACACATCCCACAAGTGAAACACACACGTCCTCAACAAACACGCATCAACACTCACTGGATTGTGCATCAAAGTCCAGCATCTCTCCCACTCCTTCGACCAATTCAGGTGGTATGAACTCCGCAACGAGAGCCTCATGCGGAGTGAGCTCTTCCTCCTCTGGTGCAGGCCCACCGCCAGTCACCAGAGTCAAGTTGTAATTAGAGGCACGCTTAGCCTTAGTGCTGCGCTTGATGTCATTCCAACGCTTTTTGCACTCTTGCGCCGTGCACACCTCATGGCCGAATGAACTGACATGTTCCGCAACATGCTTCCAGTGGGTGTCACGTTGGGCAGCCGTAGTCTGACTATTGGCCCCCACTAGCATGTCACGGCTGTGGCCCCGCACGTAGTCCACGAGGAAGTCCAGTTCCTGCTTACAGAAAGGCTTCTTCCTCGACGTGCAGGAGGTCGTGGCTGTGTGTGGGGTCCCAGCCTGTGCTGCAGGTGCAACCTTCCTCCTCTTGGACTGTGGCGCAGACCCAGGCTGGCTAATGCCGCCCTGACCAGTATGGCCAGTGGGTTCGGTGGATTGAGCCAAGGGAGTGGCAGGTGGAGGGATGACAAAGGCCTGACTCGTGTCAGTGGCAGCTGGGTGCCCACTAATGGACCCTGCGCAGCAACATCAGCTGTGGCAGGGTCATTGACCGCAACGGTCCTGGTTGGCAGACTCACAACCGGGGTGCTGTTGGGTGCATCTGCCCCTGCACTTGCCAACACCCGGCTGTTCGGGGCAGCAGATGAAATGACTGCCCCAGGGACACGTGTCTTAGTCTGAGCAGCCCGGCCTGCCCCTATGGTTTCCCCACTGGCCTGTTGGAGATCTACCAAGGGCTCTTCAAGTGCCAACGCAGCCTGCGCTGGCAGACCCTGAGCCTGGGTGGCGGTGTCCACAGCTGCACCTGCAGCTACCACTACCCTTGGGCCCGTGGCAGTCGATGGAACGGACTGCAGGGTCGAACAGGTGCCAGTGCCAGATGCAGGAGCTGCATCCCCGGAACCACAGGGGGTGGTGGCATGACTGCACCGACACATGGCACAACATTGTGCTCAAGTGCGCACCCCTGCCTCTTCCCCCTCTGTGGCCGCCCTGGACACCCTGGAGTTACCCTACTCCCTGGTCACCACGGCCACGTCCCCGACCATGCCCGCCATGAGGAGGACGCCCAGCTGAGGCGCCCCTCACCTTTGGTGGCCTCCCAACCATGGCACTGATGTAGAAGTGCTGGCACAGATGGAGTGGTGCCAATGGGAGGTGTACACCACAATTGACCTGGGTAATTGGGGTGAAGGGGGTGGGAAGCAAGATGTTAACAGCCCCCCTGCACCTGCAAGGCTGTATGTGACCCCGGTCATCTGGTGATGGGTCACGCAACGCTCAGGCACCCCAAAACTGCAGTAAAACCGTGCACGCAACCCTGCAGCCTACGTGCGTGTATTCAACCTACCGCAGTACGCGGTGGCACCCAGTAACACGAATAACGCGTACGCGTCAGACACGCAGGCTACTATGACATCGAAAATGGGTGCGATACACAGGGGCACCCGCAGTGGGAAAAAGAGCGTGTGCTACTCACCGTCTGACCAGCGCGATGCAGAAAAACACGCGTAGCCAATACCCCCGCCAAAAGAAGAGATACGTCCTTGATAGCTGTGAAGTTGTGATGGCGCGTGAAACAACAGGAAGCAGCAACACACGTCGGTCTCCACGAAAGGCACGTACAGCGAACTGCTGGGCCCGCTCACCTTTAACCCGTGCTGAGGGAAACGCACGCGCGCCTCACATCACTTACGCGCATGGGCCCTTTCCTCGTATTACACGCGGCCGTGCAGTTTTTCATGCGCGCTGAAATGCCCATGCACGCCTGTACGCGTCACGTCACAGGGGCGCTTGCGCTTGAGGGGCCTTCTGTCCAATGAAAATGCGTATGCGTGCAGACAGTTGCGATATGGCTGTGGTATGGCTCATATGTGTGAGTTGAAATGACATGTGTGTTGGGGATTGTGATGCCATGTCTGAGGTTTGCCAATGCCACTCATGTACAACTGTCATGTGTGTATGTGTCCATTGTACAGTGCCCTGATGCCTATGTTTTATTTCTCCCTGTCTGCAGCGTCAATTGATGAAGAGGGCGGAGAAGGTGCTGTGGAGCACAGCGGCGGGGATCCCACCGCCAGCCGGAGACGCAAGGCCCAGCTCCCCTCCCATGTTGTCATCTCGTCGGGGAGTGAGGAGTCTGGTGCCGCGTCCCAGGCCGCAGCTGCCGGGGGGAGGTCCAAGAGGCGGAGGTTGGAGTTGGACTCCTCGGCAGCAGAAGGGGCAGCTGGGACCCCACAGGGCCCAACAGGGGAAGATGGCACAGAGTCATCCAGGTTGGTGGGGGGTTTGGTGGAGGAGGAGACCGTGCAAGCAACAGAGACAGGGTCTGGAGGTGGGGATCCCACTGGTGCTAGTGGTGCACTGCAGCACCAGGGACAGGAGGCAGCACAGGCCACCGCGGAGGTGCCTGTGTGCAATCCTGTCCCTGATCCTGTCCCTGCATCATCTTGCACCAGCAGGGATGCCTACGTCCAGACCCGTTTTCAGGGAGGGGATGAGCTCACGTCAACTGGCCTTCCTCTGCCTGCGGACGTGGCTATCCGGGTCCGGGTTGAGCCTGTTCTGTGTGGTGTGGCGTTGCGTCAACGGGCCATGCGAGGTGACCTGCAGTCTTTTCATGAGGAGACTGCACGTCATCTCGAATGGCTCGTTGACCAAGTCAGCCTGCTGGGGCAGGTCACCCAGGCCGGATTCCTCCGTATGATGGGGCTTGCTACGACCCCCTCATCAACTGAACCCCCTACTCGCCAGTCGTCCTCCGTGCCATCTTCCCACCCATCAGTCACCTGGGTGCCCTGTGGAGCTGCCTCTGACGGTGCGGCCAGGCTGGTGGAGGAGGCATCCCTGCCACAGTCGGGAGTCGGACGTCCAGCAGGGGTGGCCACATCAACGACTGCACCCCAGCCGGTGGAGGATGTGCAGGCAGCAGGAGGCAGTGCACGGGCAGAGGCACAGCAGCAGCAGCAACATGGTGGGAGGCATTAAGGCTCGGGGCCTTCAACATCGGAGGGGCAGGCATCGGCCGGAGGGCAGGAGGACCCAGGACAGAGAGTGTCTTCCGTGTGGCAGCGGTTGGGCCACGCCATAGATGTGGAGCGGCAGCGGGCGGAAGAGGCACGGCTCACAATGGTCAGGGCGGAGAACTCCATGCGGAGGGCCCTGGGGCGGTCCGAGTGCCTTGAGGCAATCCGCAGGGGTTTGGAGGTGGACACGTCGAAGGCCCTGCGGACCCTCGGGGCCATGGAGGAGGACCGCCTCCGGGACATTGAGCAGGAGTTCGATGATGCCCTGGCCCGGGACATCTAAAAGTGAGCCGTCAAACTAGCCCGCTGCCCTTGTACATAGTGTACATAGTTATGTAGGAAGTGTTAGGTTTCATTTTTTTTGGATTTATTTTGGACCTTTTGGACATTGGCCACATTTTTGTATATAGTTTATTTTCTTAGTTAGTGTAGTTAGATAGGTTTCTTTTCTTTTGTTGGGATAATGGACCCTGGCTTGTTTGTATGTACATAGTTCACTGTTGGATTGTATTTTTCTTTCACATTTTAACCATGGAGCAATGGCTTTCTTTTTTATTTCCCATTGGATTTTGTTTTGTGGACAGTGACTTTGGACACCATTACTTTGGATTTTGATTTTTGGTTTTGCTTTTTTTCACGGACATGCTTCTTTTCATTTTTGTACATTCACATTTATGTTTCTTTATTTTTGATTCTATTTATGTTTCCTTTAATACATATTTTTTTATCAAACTTCAATGTGCAGTATCATCTCATCGGTTTCATGCATATCATGATATGGGTTTTGAGATTCACTGACACCCATTGGGGGTATGTGAGGAAAATGTGTTTATTTCGGAACTTGCAAATGGTGTTCTGTCATGTAATTGCCAATTATGAGGGGGTGGATGCAATACTCGGGTGGGTGTTTTACATTTGGAGGCTGACCATAGGGACCAGGGATCTAGATTGTGATGACATGTT
The DNA here is from genome assembly GCF_040938575.1 of Ambystoma mexicanum. NCBI lineage: Eukaryota > Metazoa > Chordata > Amphibia > Caudata > Ambystomatidae > Ambystoma > Ambystoma mexicanum. The sequence continues at coordinate 820,475,067 of NC_090941.1, read as the reverse complement.
GGCTGGGGAACATGAGTAGGACATGGGTGGGGGCCTGGTGGTGGGTGCCCCTGCACTGCTGAGGGGTGGGGGGTGGGAGACATGGGTGGGGGCCTGTTGGAGGGTGCCCCTGCACTGCTGTGGGGTTGGGGGGTGTGAGACATGGGTGGGGGCCTGGTGGAGGGTGCCCCTGCACTGCTGGGGGGTGGGGGGGTGGGGAACATGAGTTGGACATGGGTGGGTCCTGATGGTGGGTGCCCCTGCACTGCTGGGGGTGGGGGGGTGGGAGACATGGGTGGGGGCCTGGTGGAGGGTGCCCCTGCACTGCTGAGGGGTGGGGGGTGGGGAACATGAGTTGGACATGGGTGGGGGCCTGGTGGTGTGTGCCCCTGCACTGCTGGGGGATGGGGGGTGGGAGACATGGGTGGGGGCCTGGTGGAGGGTGCCCCTGCACTGCTGGGCGGTGGGGGGTGGGAGACATGTGTGGGGCCTGGTGGAGGGTGCCCCTGCACTGCTGGGGGGTGGGGGGGTGGGGAACATGAGTTGGACATGGGTGGGGGCCTGGTGGTGGGTGCCCCTGCACTGCTGGGGGTTGGGGGGTGGGAGACATGGGTGGGGGCCTGGTGGAGGGTGCCCCTGCACTGCTGGGGGGCTGGGGGGGTGGGGAACATGAGTTGGACATGGGTGGGGGCCTGCTGGCAGGTGCCCCATAGTGCTGGGGGGTGGGGGGGTGGGGAACATGAGTTGGACATGGGTGGGGGCCTGCTGGCAGGTGCCCCACAGTGCTGGGGGGTGGGGGTGGTGGGGAACATGAGTTGGACATGGGTGGGGGCCTGTTGGCAGGTGCCCCACAGTGCTGGGGGGTGGGAGTGGTGGGGAACATGAGTTGGACATGGGTGGGGGCCTGGTGGTGGGTGGCCCTGCCCTGCTGGGGGGTGGGGGGTGGGAGACATGGGTGGGGGCCTGGTGGAGGGTGCCCCTGCACTGCTGGGGGTTGGGGGGTGGGAGACATGGGTGGGGGCCTGGTGGAGGGTGCCCCTGCACTGCTGGGGGGTGGGGGGGTGGGAGACATGGGTAGGGGCCTGGTGGAGGGTGCCCCTGCACTGCTGGGGGGCGGGGGGTGGGGAACATGAGATGTACATGGGAGGGGGCCTGCTGGCAGGTGCCCCACAGTGCTGGGGGGTGGGGGTGGTGGGGAACATGAGTTGGACATGGTTGGGGGCCTGGTGGTGGGTGCCCCTGCACTGCTGTGGGGTGGGGGGTGGGAGACATGGATGGGGGCCTGGTGGAGGATGCCCCTGCACTGCTGGGGGGTGGGGAGGGTGGCAGACATGGGTGGGGGCCTGCTGGCAAGTGCCCCACAGTGCTGGGGGGTGGGGGGGTGGGAGACATGGGTTGGGGCCTGCTGGCAGGTGCCCCTGCACTACTGGGGGGTGGGGGGGTGGGGAACATGAGTTGGACATGGGTGGGGGCCTGCTGGCAGGTGCCCCACAGTGCTGGGGGTGGGGGAGGTGGGGAACATGAGTTGGACATGAGTGGGTGCCTGGTGGTGGGTGCCCCTGCACTGCTGGGGGGTGGGGGGGTGGGAGACATGGGTGGGGGCCTGGTGGAGGGTGCCCCTGCACTGCTGGGGGGTGGGGGTGGGAGACATGGGTGGGGGCCTGGTGGAGGGTGCCCCTGAACTGCTGGGGGGTGGGGGGGTGAGACATGGGTGGGGGCCTGCTGGCAGGTGCCCCACAGTGCTGGGGGGTGGGGGGTTGGGAGACATGGGTGGGGGCCTGGTGGAGGGTGCCCCTGCACTGCTGGGGGGTGGGGGGGTGGGAGACATGGGTGGGGGCCTGGTGGAGGGTGCCCCTGCACTGCTGGGGGGTCGGGGGTGGGGAACATGAGTTGGACATGGGTGGGGGCCTGCTGGCAGGTGCCCCACGGTGCTGGGGGGTGGGGGTGGTGGGGAACATGAGTTGGACATGGGTGGGGGCCTGCTGGCAGGTGCCCCACAGTGCTGGGGGGTGGGGGGTGGGAGACATGGGTGGGGGCCTGCTGGCAGGTGCCTCACAGTGCTGGGGGTGAGGGGGGTGGGAGACATGGGTGGGGGCCTGGTAGAGGGTGTCCCTGCACTGCTGGGGGGTGGGGGGGTGGGGAACATGGGTTGGACATGGGTGGGGGTCTGCTGGCACGTGCCCCACAGTGCTGGGGGGTGGGGGTGGTGGGGAACATGAGTTGGACATGGGTGGGGCCCTGCTGGCAGGTGTCCCACAGTGCTGGGGGTGGGGGTGGTGGGGAACATGAGTTGGACATGGGTGGGGGCCTGCTGGCAGGTGCCCCACAATGCTGGGGGGTGGGGGTGGTGGGGAACATGAGTTGGACATGGGTGGGGGCCTGGTGGTGGGTGCCCCTGCACTGCTGGGGGGTGGGGGGTGGGAGACATGGGTGGGGGCCTGGTGGAGGGTGCCCCTGCACTGCTGGGTGGTGGGGGGGTTGTTTGACATGGGTGGGGGCCTGGTGGTGGGTGCCCCTGCACTGCTGAGGGGTGGGGGGGTTGTTTGACATGGGTGGGGGCCTGGTGGTGGGTGCCCCTGCACTGCTGGGGGGTGGGGGGGTGGGAGACATGGGTGGGGGCCTGGTAGAGGGTGCCCCTGCACTGCTGGGGGTTGGGGGGGTGGGAGACATGGGTGGGGGCCTGGTGGAGGGTGCCCCTGCACTGCTGGGGGGTGGGGGGTTGTCTGACATGGTGGGGGCCTGGTGGTGGGTGCCCCTGCACTGCTGGGGGGTGGGGGGGTGGTAGACATGGGTGGGGCCTGGTAGAGGGTGCCTCTGCACTGCTGGGGGTTGGGGGGTGGGAGACATGGGTGGGGGCCTGGTGGAGGGTGCCCCTGCACTGCTGGGGGGTGGGGGGGGGTGGGGAACATGAGTTGGAAATGGGTGGGGGCCTGCTGGCAGGTGCCCCACAGTGCTGGGGGGTGGGGGGGTGGGAGACATGGGTGGGGGCCTGCTGGCAGGTGCCCCACAGTGCTGGGGGGTAGGGGTCGTGGGAGACATGGATGGGGGCCTGGTGGAGGGTGCCCCTGCACTGCTGGGGGGTGGGGGGGTGGGGAACATGAGTTGGAAATGGGTGGGGGCCTGCTGGCAGGTGCCCCACAGTGCTGGGGGGTGGGGGGGTGGGAGACATGGGTGGGGGCCTGCTGGCAGGTGCCCCACAGTGCTGGGGGGTGGGGGTGGTGGGGAACATGAGTTGGACATGGGTGGGGGCCTGCTGGCAGGTTCCCCACAGTGCTGGGGGGTGGGGGTGGTGGGGAACATGAGTTGGACATGGGTGGGGGCCTGCTGGCAGGTGCCCCACAGTGCTGGGGGGTGGGGGGGTATGAGACATGGGTTGGGGCCTTGTGGAGGGTGCCCCTGGTGGCTGGGGGTGCAGGGGGACATGCGTTGGTGGGCAGTAGTGCAAGTTGACATGTGGGTTGGCTGGGGGGCATGGCCATGGTGGATGGGGTGCCTGCAGGACATGTGCATGGTAGGCCCCAGCGGTGTGAGCCACCTGCAGGGGCCGTGGAGGGTGTAGAGGGAATACCTGGGAGGACCCACACGTGCAATTCACGTGTGGTGCTCCCCGCGCACCCCTGTAATACACGTACCCTGATGGAATCGCGTGTGGAACTTCCCGCGCACCCCTGGAATACACGTACCCTGATGATGTTGCGTGTGATACTTCCCCCGCACCCAGAAGTACACGTACCCTGATGAGATCGCGTGTGGAACTTCCCTCGCACCCCTGATATACACGTACCCTGCTGATGTCGCGTGTGAAACTTCCCCCGCACCCCGAAATACACGTACCCTGCTGAAATCGCGTGTGGAACTTCCCGCGCACCCCTGAAATACACGTACCCTGCTGGAATCGCGTGTGGAACTTCCCGCGCACCCCTGAAATACGCGTACCCTGCTTGCACGGGGCCAATCGCATATGGAACTTCCCGCGTACCCCTGAAATACACGTACCCTGCTGAAATCGCGTGTGGAACTTCCCGCGCACCCCTGAAATACGCGTACCCTGCTGAAATCGTGTGTGGAACTTCCCGCGCACCCCTGAAATACACATACCCTGCTGGAATCGCATGTGGAACTTCCCACGCACCCCTGAAATACGCGTACCCTGCTCGCACGGGGCCAATCGCGTGTGGAACTTCCCGCGCACCCCTGAAATACACGTACCCTGCTGGAATCTCGTGTGGAACTTCCCGCGCACCCCTGAAATACGCGTACCCTGCTCGCACGGGGCCAATCGCATGTGGAACTTCCCGCGCACCCCTGAAATACACGTACCCTGCTGATGTTGCGTGTGAAACTTCACCCGCACCCTGAAATACACGTACCCTGCTGAAATCGCATGTGGAACTTCCTGCGCACCCCTGAAATACGCGTACCCTGCTGAAATCACGTGTGTAACTTCCCGCGCACCCCTGAAATACACGTACCCTGCTGGAATCGCGTGTGGAACTTCCTGCGCACCCCTGAAATACGCGTACCCTGCTCGCACGGGGCCAACCGCGTGTGGAACTTCCCGCGCACCCCTGAAATACACGTACCTTGCTGAAATTGCGTGTGGAACTTCCCGCGTACCCCTGAAATACACGTACCTTGCTCGCACTGGGCCAATCGCGTGTGGAACTTCCCGCGCACCCCTGAAATACACATACCCTGCTGAAATCGCATGTGAAACTTCCCGCGCACCCCTGAAATACACGTACCCTACTCGCACGGGCCAATTGCGTGAGGTACTTCCCGCGCACCACAGTGATACACATAGCCCGCTTGCCATGCTGGTACAGGGTTAGCGCAGCCCTTTGCACTGGATTGGGGATTTTGATGGCTTTTCCCTGCGCGAGAGGCGTTCTTGGGGGCGTAACTGGCGCTGCTGCAGGGTCCCTGCGCCACTTTGCGCCACGGCTGGTTTTGGTGGCTGGAATCCATGAATACGCTGTGCGCGGAAATGGATTTTAGCGCACACAGCTGGCGCAGGGATTCGCACGCGCACACTGTGCGCCAGCCGCGTGCGCCACTTGTGCGCTGCATTCTATGAATTACCCCCAATATCTGTCCGTAATGTTCTCATGCAAGTTGAACCTGTTCTAAGAACACTCGTAGTGTCCTGAAATGTTCGTAAATAAATGAAAATGGAGGTGTCCTTAAGAACACTATGCCTGTTCGTAGTGTTCGCTAGCAAGTTGAAACTGTTCTAAGAACACTCGTGGTGTACTGAATTGTTCGTAAATAAACGAAAATGGAGGTTTGCTGGGGACACTATGTCTGTCCGTATTGTTCGCAAGTAAGTTAAACTGTGCTAAGAACAAACGGCTGTCCGTAACTGTTTGTTTTACGTGTGACACACTTTTAATTAGTTAAGGACCCGAAAACTGTCCGTAGAACATCAACGCGCAAAAGCAAAAGCAATGTCCGTACATTGGGTGTCCTGCAGACGGCCGCTTCCTTAGCGAACATGCTCACGAAGCAATCATGTGAGCGTGCCCACGCTGATCGCGTGTTCTGAATGCGGACACTGTTTGTGTCCCTGAACAGTTTAAAAGTACATTTCCAAGTAATCCACAATATTTCACATTAAAAACTCACCATACCACAAATCCCACATACTAATCCTAAATTTCCACATAGTTTTTGTGACTTTTTGAACCTTTTTTGGTGTTTGATCTGTCTTGCAGACGGCGCGCATGTCCGCGAACCGCGTACAAGCACCCCTATAAAAGACCACGCACTAGAGCTCATTCTCATTGTGTTTCTGGGTATTCCACAGAGCACACTGCATTTTGCTGCTTACTTTGCAGATTTTGAGATTTCCATCTCCAAGCTGATGACAGCCATGGCTCCACTATTGCCACCTGGGGCTACATCTGCCTCAGCACCACCCCGACCCCCTCCACCACAACCATCTCCCCAAGGGCCTGAAGAGGGGAACAGGAGTGAGGATACAGAGGAGGAAGAAGAGGACAACGAGAATGAGGTAGAGGAAATCCCTACTACCCGCCCTTTGCGTGATTCTTGGGTGTGGCGGTTGTTTACCGTTCATGGGAATGGTCCTAAGGCTCGTGCGAACCGTGTCACCTGCAATGAGTCCAAAATGGTACTCAGTCGCGGGAGGCATGGTTCGTACAGCTTTGGGACCACTACCATGAAGCGACTCCTCAACTCATTCCACACTGGGGCCATTCACCAGGTTGTACCTTGCGAAGAGCGTAGTAGGTTGATTGCCTCTACTTCATCCTCCGTTTCTGATCCTGTCACGACAAGGAACACCTCTGTGGGACAGCGTCTTCCTCAATCTGCCTCACAGGCCATACAGAATTCTGATGACCCTTACCTTTCGAGGGTCATGGTTGTATGTATGTACTGTGACACAGTGCTCTGCAGGGGGGAGCGACTTCGGAGTGCTTTTGAGACTATCGTCTCACAGCACGGGAAGACTTGCTCACTACCCAAATAAAACCCACTCTACATCTTCCTCTCTCAGCTCGCCCTTTCTTATCCCTGTGGTTGGTGTCCCCCCCTTTACCCTCCTTTCCCCTCCTCTCCTAGTGTGTCATGTATAAAAAACCAAAAAAAATACAAAATAACAAAAATCAAAAAAAATAAGGCTCTTTTCAGAGCCGCCTTTCACAGTTAAAAAATAGAAGTGAAGATAAATAAAGCAGGGCCCCTTGTATTTCTTGAAAGTCCGCGGACAGTTTGAAAACATACAAAAAAATGGGGGTACTACCCTATTGTAACCATTGCATTTTTCTCTGGGAGGAAGTGGTGGCTCTGAAAAGAGCCTTTGGGAGGTGTTTGTATGTCAACACCTACTTCAAAATGGATGCTGTATTTCTAAAAAAGGTTGCAATGCATTGTGTACATTTGTCAGAAAAATCTGATTTCTACTTGCAGCTTCATCCATATCCATATGCATGAACATAAACTACAGGTATGCATATTTTCTATACAGTACATGAACACATTTTCTAACCGACTTTTACCTTGTATAATTTGTAAAATTAATCTACGATCATTTTTTCATTGTCCTAAAATGAACTGTGACTTTCAAACCTTTATACCGTTTAATTTCTTCATACACACACACCCACGCAAATAAGGTTAAACTAACATTTTTTAAATAAAATATATAGACTACATATAATCAAACAAAATTACATGCAGACTCTATGATCAAATCTCAAATAATAATAATTGTACAAACACATAATTGGTTTTAATTTTTTTAATTTACATAAATACTCACATTTATATAGGACAAGCAGGCTATGACATTGACTCACTATTACGTGGAAAAGCAGGCTACGACATTGACTCACTATTACGTGGAAAAGCTTAGTTACAGGAATAGTGGTATACAGTGGTACATTATGAATTTCACAAGCCATAGTAAAGATATTTTCTTTCCTACAGTTAGTCATAAGATAGTTTTAATGGTTTTGAGGAAGGCGCTGAGCATTTCAATTTAAAAAATCCATGTCTAAATTAAAAACAGTGCTATATACAAACCAAATTACTAATTTCTTTCTTTTACAATTGCAGTGAAGACCATTCTCCGGAAAAGAAGCAGCCAAATTTGATGTACAAAGAAGAACTAAGAAGCAAACTGCTCATTTTAGAAAAACAGTAAGAAGAATGTTACCATAATATTTGAATTATTACTCAAACACACTGTAAGGTTAATTCATGCTATTTCTGTGCCTAAACATAGAGATTCTGCACCAACCCTGTCTTAAACAGTGATTTACAGGCAGAATGGCCCACAAATTCCTATTTTTCGACACACAAATTACCCAACTCAGCCGCTAGAATTTAGATGTTGTAGAACAAACAACTGTTTTAATTGTATAGCTTTAGATATAGTATTTATACTTCTCCACACCACTGGCTTACTTTTTTCTGTCATCCGAACCCCAGTTTAGTAACACATTAATTCAAACATACCCATCCCTAGTAGTTGTACTTCCCAATGCACAATCACACACCATTACATACATCTTTATCATCTTACTCAAACACTCATGCACACAACACACATGCATTGCAGAACACCCCAACCCATGCCTTCTGTATTTTTTTCAACAGACTCTAAAGAATGCCTACCAAAAAGCAACTCCGTAGAAAGGAACGCAGAAGTAGAGCAAATGAAAAGAAAAGTCTCCAAAATAGAAATCCATCTATAGCAGAATTTGTAAAAAAAAGTTGAAACACAACAGCTAATATAGTCATGTAGTGAAACAGACGAAGTTTCTAGTACAAAAACTTTGCCTTCTCTATCAAAAAGTAAAACAACCCAAAAAACAATTAACAGAAAATCAACTATTACTACAAATATAACTTCTTCTATAAATCTTGATATAGTACAAAGTAAGCATACCAAGAAAAGTATTTTAGCCAAAATGTTTCATGACAAAGTCCTTCAAAATCTTATAAAAACAGGAGAGAAACCAGGTTCAACACTTCAAACCTATCGTAGGAAAGTAATCTTAGAAGCGTTGATAGACAGTGCAATTCTTCTCAAAAGAAAGTTATTTATTTTAGTGTTAAACAGAATGAAACCACTAACAAAACTAACAACTAATTTACAAAAAAGACTTCTCAATAAATGAAATGTCAACAGAAATAACTTCTTAAATATCTGTGTAGGTGAATGGAGTCACACTACAAGCACAGAACCATACTTTAATGAAGAAGCGTACAAACAAAAGCAAACAAATACAATTGCCATACATAGCAGTGGTCGAGGTTATGAAAAAGTTAATAATACCATAATGGAACAAGAAGTACTCCTTACAAAAATATGCCCTGAAAACATAGATTTACCCCTCCATTTAACTGAATCAGAACATCTAGTGTACAAATGGCCATGCACGTCATTGTGTAACATTCCCAAAAACATGTTCAAGTCTTTACGGCAATTCCTCATTCAAAATGTGAAAAGCAAAGACAACATAAAAATTAAACTACTGCAAAATATAGATGCATGTCCAGTACGCAAGTACACAGGACTACAAGGACATTCATTGGCCTGCATTACAGGACCTACTTGCAAAACAACCTTCCATGATATCAAAAGGATATCAACACATCATGCAATTATAATAAATCTAGTTTATAAACTGTACTATGCTAAAAGTCCTGCTTTAGCACTAGCCAATTTAAATAACATTCTTCTACATGGTACAGCAAAAGACCTACTAGAAGAAATCGACTATATCCAGACAAAATATTTTGGAAGGGAAACCCACTTACAAGATGAATTAGCTGTAAACCAACTTCGTAACAATTCTGCACATGGCAACCTTTCACTACACACATACAAAAAAGAAATACTAAAATTAGAAAGTACTTCAGCTGAAGTACCAAACCACACGTGTGTATGTTGCCGCAGAACTTTTTATAAAAGTAACACAAAAACTGTAGAGCTATCATACAAAATAGAAGACAATGAAGATTCTAAATGGTTTGAATTAGCTCTCTACCTTATAGCAGAAACAAATACGAAATAACTGACCCCATAATACTTTGCAGTTACTGCACTACAAAACTTGACAACAACCAAACTTCTTCACGTGCTGTCACAAATAACTTGGAATTATATCCACTACCAAAACCCCTTCAACAACTTAATTTATATGAGAGCATCATAATCCAAACAGTGCACCCATTTCAAGCAATAATAGGCCTTCAACCAAAAACTGCAAAATTACCTCCCTCTGAATTAGTGAAAGGCATTCGTGGAAAAGTAGTGTTTTACCATTAGATCTAAAAGAAAATGTGCACACTCTAGAAGTGCAACGTCCAATGCAACAATCTTTAATTATCTTGGTAAATGGAGTACCTACAAAAAACAAAAAAATTGGCAACAACTGGTAGATTTACATAAAGTTAGAGAAGCCCTGCAATATCTTAAAGAGAATAATGAATATTGCAAAGAAATTAATATTGAATAAAACTTGAAAGATACAACTGAAATAATTCAAGAGACACAAGAAGCTGGTCAATTTGAGCTCCTAGATCCTGCTACAATATCAAACACTTTAGACCATTATACAATTCATCCATTGTACTCTAATGACAGATGCACTGGAAACGTACCAAATGCGTCAAACAAAAGGATCACCAATCAGCATATGGGAAAAAAGTATAAAAGCACATGCTTTTCCTCTACTCTTTCCTACTGGCAAAGGAGGAAGATACGATGATAAACCTATTCAAATAGCATCAGAATATCACTCATTACGAATGTATTCTGAAGATCCCAGATTTCGACAAAATGTGGAATACATATTCCACCTACTCTTTGAAAGTGAACTAGCAACTTTATGTTACGGAGTTGCACACACATTAAAATCAGGATCCCACTTTCAAAATATGACAGCTACACAATTATTACAAAAAGTTCAACAAAAAGATGAGGTTTTACAAGCAAATCTTACAAATCTATTAGCAAATATGCGTGGTACTAAAGAGTACTGGTTTCGACGTCATGGAGATGTACGTTGTATGATCAGAAACCTTGGCCCACCCACTTGGTTTGTTACATTAAGTTGTGCAGAATATCCATGGGAAGATTTACATGCTTTCTACGCATATCAAACGAAAACAAAACAAACATAGATATACTAACACCTGGAGAACTTTGTTCTCAGGATCCTGTTAATGTTTCAAGATATCTTCACCATCACTTCATTGCTATTCTACATTTTATTTGTAATAAAACTGTTCCTCCCCTTGGAGAAGTGCAACACTTCTTTTGGAGAAAAGAATACCAAGCCAGATGAGCACCACATGTCCACATGCTTTTATGGATTAAAGATGCTCCTAAATTTGGTCAAGACAGTGATGCCATTGTTTTACAGTTTATTGAAAAATATGTCACTTGTGAAATTCCATCAGAATCCACAAATAGTGATCTTCATTCAAAAATGTTACAATTCCAAAGACACAAATGTGGCAAATACTGTCGTCACAAATACAAAAACAAAAGGAAATACTACACCAAATGCTGATTTAGTTTCCCTAGACCAGTTACAAATACAGGTCAAGTGAACAACCTCATGTCTTCAGTTAGACATAGTGTTAAAGGTAAGTCACCTAAAAATACATATTGCATAAAAAGAAAAGAAGAAGAAAAATATATCAATGATTACAATGCAATCATTGCCCACTTATGGAATGCAAACATAGATGTGCAGTACATTGCAGACAATTCTACTGCAGTTGCACGATATGTCACAGCATACTTAACCAAATCAGAAAAGACAGAGCTCCAAGACCTCTGGAATGACCTGTCATCAGATAAAACAGTGTCTCAGAAATGATACAGCTTGGGCATAAACATGCTGTCCCATAGAGAATGTGGATCCTATGAAGCAGCTTATCGATTAACTGGTACTGCATTGTATGGTAAATATGAAAATATAGTATGGCTAAGTCTTGGTCCAGCTAAATCTAGAAAAAGACTTATAAAATCATACGAAGATATAGAAACAATAGCCAAACATGATCCCAACAGCCAAGACATTTTAAAAAACAATTTATTGGACACATACTACCCAAACAGGAGTGCCACTTTGGAAACCATGTGTCAATACCACATAGCCCAAAACTACACATACAAAAATAATATAAAACCTGATGAACAAAACCGTAAATACAAAGTGACAAACTTTGAAGGCAGCTTAGTAAAACTCACCAAACCAAATTTAATTAATCATATCAAATTGTCATTAAAGACTCCTCAACATAAAGAAGTATATTACATGTTCCTGTTACAACTCTTTAAACCATGGAGAAAAGAAGAAGAAATACTAGATAACTATGACTCATATGAAGACTCTTTCAAAGCAAATGAAAGCAGTATAACTGATGTAAATTTTGCACAGTACAATACAATGTTGCACAATGAACAGCAACTCGAAGAAGAACTCCAGGCCCAACTAGATAAGGACACTCCTGATAGTAGTCAACCTTCTGTCACAGGAAGCCAAGAACCACTGGGAGACCCACTAATAACAAATGAGGCAGAATTAGCTATGATAGAAGTAGAAAACACCATGTGTCAGTATGAAGATAAAGAAGACTTAACTATACTACAATCAAAGCTAAACAATGAGCAACGTAGCATTTTTCAAGAAGTAACAAAAGAAATTGCACATGGTGTACAACATGAAAACAAAGAATGCACCTGTCAAAATTACAAACCTATACTATTGTATGTCAGTGGTGAAGCTGGTTCTGGCAAAACATTCCTAATCAAAATCATCAGTAAGTTCCTTCAACAATTGACAAATAACAAACTGTCAGCTGTTGTCACTGCCCCCACAGGTTTAGCTGCCTACAACATAGGTGGTGTCACTTTACACCGATTACTACTCCTGCCAGTAGAACACCAAAAAGTATTAGATTATTACAAACTTTCTGCAGAAGCTGCAATGGAACTACGCAGAGTATTGAAATAAATGAAAATGCTACTAATAGATGATGTGAGCATGGTGTCCAACCTAATGTTGGCTTTGATTCACCTCAGATTTCAAGAAGTACTCAAAACAAACGATGAAGAGCTCTTTGCAGGAAAACACATTATTGTTTTCGGAGATCTTGTTCAATTGACACCAGTATAAGGTGAGCCTATTTTTAAAACATTAGGACACAAACTCTGCAGTACAACTGTTGGCAGCATTGGAAATGTCAACCTTCGGCAACATTTACAATGCAGAGAATTAACAGAAAACATGTGCCAATCTGCAGATCTCACTTATGCCAACATCTTAAAAAGTGTCAGAGTTGGTATACTTTCTAAAGCAGCAGAAGCAATATTGAAAACCCGGCACATTCATGCACTTTATGGTGATAATGCATGTGCTACAGATGTTATGGAACAATTAGCCCACAAAAATGTCAATTGTATGGCCTTAATGCCAACTCTTGCAAGCTGTTTCAATTTCAATGAAATAATGTTAAGTAAAGAAATGCAACCAATAATGGAAATTAGCGCCACAGACAAACTAGATGTACATGGAAGGACACTACCCATGTGTGACCAAGCCACAACAAGACTAAATAGTTTAGAACAATCAATCTCAAACACAGCAGGCTTGGAAAAGATATTAAAATTATCCTTAAATTGTAGAGTAATGCTGAAACGTAACCTTGATGTGGACCAGGGACTAGTTAATGGACCACTGGGTACAGTTGTTGGCTTTCAAACATACCCATGTGACAACAAAATTCAGTTTGTCAATATTCTCTTTGACAAACTTTCAGAAGTAAAAAGAATAGGACGCTCAACAGCTCGATTCCTTCTCTTCAAAGACATGTATGTACGCAGAGAACAATTTTCATAAATCACAAGGTCTTACCCTAGACAAAGCAATGATAGACATTGGTAACACAGTCTTTAAAGAAGGCATGAGCTACGTAGCACTATCACGCTTATGTACACTTGACGGTCTATTTCTAATCAACTTTGATGCAAGTAAAATAAACGCTGATATTCCTTGCATTTTAGAATAAAATAGACTTTGTTCACTATACACTCCCCATCTAAACACATATTCTATTCCACAAAAAGTAAAACATTATAAAAGAAAAATAAATCAAACAGAAAAGCAACAGGATGTCACTGCAAATCCTCCAAAGAGAGTAAATGCAAGTAAATGAAAGTAATACTTCCTCAAGTGCCACAAGCAAAAAAGAATCAATTAGGCAAAGTAAACCAGGTACTTCTTCAAAGAAGGAAGACAAACTCCAAAAAAAGCAGTCAGATACAGAACTACCTGGTCCATTTAAACTCTCAAATACAGTTGGTGTAAGTTGCTACGCAAATGTAGCAATGAATATTCTATTTCAATTACCACCAATTGTTGAGACCATTTACTTACAAAGTACAGACCCATTGTGTTTGCAAATGTTAGTACTTCACAGAAATGCAGCAAACAATCCTGACAACACATATAATGTTTATGGAATAAGACAACAATTGGACTACTGTGCTGGAATGGTGAAATTCACTATAAACTCACAGGAAGATCCACAAGAATGTCTAATGTACTTACTATTAGTACTGGAAAACAAAAACATACCTATAAATGAAATCTTCCAGATTTCATACATGTGGAAACATACATGCACTCTCTGCAACAATGTGACACAAGAACAAATCCCCAATGAACGTTTTGTGTATATATCAATACTTAATTGTGAATCCGTTCCATTTCAGCAACTTGTACAAAATGCAAACCATGGTAGATTATGTTCGACCTGCAATTCAGATAATCGCTCCACGTTAGTAATACAAACACATAGTAAATACGTAATACTAATGCTTCTACGTTACAATGCAGATGGTACTAAAAACAACTGCAAGCTGACTGGATTCACACATGGTCAAATATCACTTGGTAGGAAAAACTTCACAACAATAGGTATAATCTACCATGCAGGAGCCACAACCAATTCAGGGTACTACACTGCATATATAAAAAAGAAATGTGGATGGTTTGAATGTAATGATAGTACCATTACTCTAAAGCAGAGATTACCAGCAAATCTTACAAACGCTTATTTAATGTTCTTAAAACCAAAATTTGATAACTAAACCGTACTTAAACCTTAAGTACACTTGCAGTAAAAATATATAAACTGTCACAACATTCCAAAAGCTATCTAACTGCCCAAAGATGCTGCAACAACTAATCAGATCAATTAATCCACTCAAATATAGAAGAAAATAGACAGTTAGAATACACCAATTGGTATCTAACTGTCCCAAAATTTAGAAATATCCAAACAGATAAATCAATACCATGAAATGATATAAAAAAATAAACAGTTAGAATACGCCTACTGGTATCTAACTGCTCCAAAATTTTACAATATCCAAACAAATACCTAATATCTTACTGCTCCCAAAAACTAGAACAATCCAATGTATAAAACATTAGCCAGAAACAACAAGTAAACACTGAAAACAAACAAACAAATAAACTGTAGCATAACAGAAAACGTTTTTTTTTAATCCACCATGGATTTTTTTTCTCCCACAGACCCAATGATTTTAGCAACAAACACAGAAACTGAGCAAATTGCACAGTACTCTGGTTTGTCATCTACTAAATGTGAGGGTAAAAAAAAAAAGAAGAAAATGTTGATTGTACAATGTAATAAGTCTTTATAAAATACTAATACTAATATGCTATTTTCTTTTATCACAGAAATGAACAAGAAAAGCATTGACTCCCGTTACTAAACCAAATAGTAAGTATAACATGATAAATACAACCATCGCAGCACATCACACCCATACTGGCTTATAACATTGTTCCTTATAAATTTGTTTTTGACCCAAAGATATAAGCCACTATGAGTGTGATATGCTGCGGTACTTGTGGCCAGGGCATAGACTCCTGGGTGCATGGCATATGAGTGTGATATGCTGCGGTGGTTGTGGCCAGGGCATAGAGTCTTTGGTGCATGGCCAAATGGCCATGCACCCAACATTCTATACCCTGTCCACAACCACTGCAGCATATCACACCCATAGATTCAAGCATTGCAACCATATTAATGTCCGCGGACACAAGGAAGTTCCTAGAACACATTCAACTTGCCATAGGACGATACGGACAGCGTCCTCAGGACACCCCATTTCCTTTATGTACGAACATTTCAGGACACCGCAAGGGTTTTTAGAACACTTTCAGCTTGCCAACGAACAATACAGACAACGTCTTTAGGACACCCCCTGCGAACATTCCAGGACCCCACAAGTGTTCTTAGAACACTTTCAACTTGACACCGAATGCATTCTGTTTATTTACAAACATTTCAGAACAGCCGTGTTGTCAGCAGAAAAATCGAACACAACAAAAGCGTCTAGCACATAAAAAAAATACAACATTGCACCTATCTCATACACCCCCACCCTCCTCAAACACTCTTACACACCAACACACTCCACTAAATACAATTTTTAAACCAAGTTTCACCTCGCTGTCGGCGGTCGCCCGCGTATTCAAGATGTCGGGTGCCACCAAAAATCTGATGTGCTCCACGCCCCACGCCGTCCAATCAGCGAACACGCCGGATGTCCGCGGACATCACGCAAGCCGCTCGGCCAATCAGGGCACTGTCCGCAGAGCGAACCGGGAAGTCTGTCCGCGGAGCCAACAGAGATATCACTAATTGTTTGCCTTGTATTTTGGTCATTTAAAAAAAAACTACTGGACGGATTTACACCAAATTTGCAAAAGCACGCTTTCGGGACCAATCCCCCGCTTCTGCTGCACAAAGTTTTTTCCCATTGTGTCTATGGGAAAAAACAAAAGTTTTGGGACCCCCCTATAACTTTGCCCCCCCCTGGACCAAACCTCTCCAAACTCTGCAAAAGAATTCAGAGTGGGCCATATGCTTTTTATGCAAAGTTTGGTGAGGATTCATCCAGAGGGAGCGAAGTTATAAACCACCCATAAAATGTTCTTCCTAAGGAAACACAAACTTAACCATAACTACATGGACGCTACCACCTATGCCTAGTGACTGAAATGTACCGGAAACCCACAAGTTCCAACACACCATTACATGCGAAGAGCAATCATCCCACATCTTTAAAGTGGAGCATCCCCTATGGAGAATTTATCCGTATTAGACGGAACTGTTCCTTATTTGAAACTTTTGATAAGGAATCTAGACGAAAAAAGTATGGGAGATGGCTTATCTTAAAGCTCGACAAAAGGATCGTTTGATGTTGCTTATGCCTAAGGTTCAAACAGAAAATGAAATAGAAGAAAAAAATACACGACTCATCTTGACATTTAGCAAGGCCTCACAGCACATTCGCCACATAATACACAAACACTGGCATGTACTCAAGCAAGATGAGCATCTGGGGCGAACCTTAGGGGCAAACATTAACATCACTTACAGACGTTCCACCTCTCTGAAGGACAGCCTAGTGTCCAGTTATATGAGTCCCACAACTACATCTATGGTCCCGAACTGGTTAGGTGCCAACCCTGAAGGCTTCCACAAATGTACCAAGTGTAAGGCTTGCAGATTTGCAAAAAATATCAAAAACTACCAACATCCGGTACTAAAAAATAATGTGACCATAAAGTCTAGGATCACTTTTGAGACGGAGTATGTTGTGTATGTCCTTACCTGCCCGTGCAACCAGTGGTATTTTGGAAGTACGATCTGCAAATTAAAACTCAGAATTTTACAACATATACGAGCGATAAAAAATGTTGATCCAACATATCCGATGGCCCTACATTTCCAAGAGAAACACGGAGGGAAACTGGATGGCTTTGGGTACTTTGGAATACATGCCATTAAAAAACCAGCAAGAGGCGGAGACAGGGAACTTTTACTGAGACAAACAGAAACCAGATATATTCTGGATTATGAGACCAAGAAGCCACAGGGCCACAATCAAGATGAAGAATTATGCACATTTATAGGCACCTGATTTTCTATAACAACTTTTGAAATAAGTACTAGTATGAACAGCCTAAGAAAATCCCAGATACCAGCAAAGACTGAGTAGTTCCTGTCTCGTCGAATAACATGTGTTTTAATGATTTCTTTTATGATTAATTTTATCATTAGCCTTGTGCCAATGTAAATGCCAATACCTTTTGTTGATTATAAGTTTGTTTGTAGTTCAGACAGAACACTGGTTATCTATTAGTATAAAGGTTTGAGGGTCATTCAAATTGATTTCTTTCTATTAATGATGGACTGAATATATTTTAGATCTTCCTCTCCCTTGATATTGATTTTCCTTTTTAATATATATTTTAATATATTTTTTATTCATATTTTTTTCACTTCTTTTTCTTGTTAGGGCGAGTAACTTATTTTTTGTTGAAGTATTCATTAACAGAGATACATAATCATTTGCATACACACATTTCTTCTTTCCTGTCTCGTTCCATCTTTGGTTATAATCTTTGGATTGGTAATATTATTTATGGCTTATTCTGCTAATAAGGGTTTCTTATATAAAGGCAATTGACTTGTGGACCGTTGAGAATTTTTAATGGTTGCGGTAATTAATGACATTTGTGATGTCATCTTTGATGTCCTGGGTGGTAGTCTTAGCAGTGCACAGTGGTGGCGCGAGTTATGGTTGCTTAGATTACCATAACTGGCAAATTTCAAGGATTTTTCGGTTTTACTTGGAACCATAACGTCCCTTTAACAAAGTTGTTTCACTGAATTTCATAGGTTTTTCGTAGCAGAACTTAACCATAACGTCCCTTTAACAACGTTTTTTCACTGAATTTCATAGGTTTTTAGGAGTGCAACTTAACCATAACGTCCGTTAAACACATTTTTTTTCACTGAATTTCATAGGTTTTTAGTAGCACAACTTAACCATAACGTCCCTTTAACAAAGTTTTTTAACTGAATTTCATAGGTTTTTAGTAGCAAAGCTTAACAATAGTAACTTTGACTTTATGTACATGTAATATGGAACATACTGAACCACTTCTACTGAATGTAATGTCCGCAAACATTTTTGATGTCCACGGACATATTTGGACAACAGTACCATTACCTAAAAAGTCTGGGGGGGTATGTTTAGATGTTATATCCCACATGACGAAATGTCAGAAAATAGTGAAGCTAATGGTGCACACTTTACAATATAAACCGTTTAATTGTTATTATTTTATATATATTTAACATATATGTTTCTTTTTGTACAGAGCATACCAAAATAGAAAATGTGTCTGAAGAAACTGTTATGGAAAACACGCTTCACAACTGAAAAGACAAAATGGATTTATTATTGAACAATTTTAATAATTTGAAAACTTTTGTTGAGGATCATTTTAAAACAAAAACCTCATACCATTGTCCCACATGTACTTGTCCCCCCTCACCATATCCCAGACAATTATCCCCAAACCCTCTCCATAATCCAAAACGTTTTGATGAGACTTCCATCCCTTCTTCACCTGATACCAATCATGTTGAAACCCCTAATTCTCCTGTTTTTGTTTCTGTTTCTGCCTCACCTTCTCTGTCATAAAGTATTAATATATGTGAAATAAAGTTAAATGTTTATATTGTGTTGTAATTACTTCCCATTTTGTATTTTTTTAAAAACAATGTAGATGTCCGCGAACAGCGCGGGTGTTCTGAAATGTTCGTAAATAAACGAAAATGGAGGTGTCCTGAAGAACACTATACCTGTCCGTATTGTTTGCTAGAAAGTTGAAACTGTTCTAAGAACCCAATTGGTGTCCTGAAATGTTCGTAATTAAACGAAAATGGAGGTGTCCTAAAGAACACTATACCTGTCCATACTGTTCGCTAGCAAGTTGAAACTGTTCTAAGAACACAAGCGGTGTCCTGCAATGTTCGTAATTAAACGAAAATGCAGGTGTCCTAAAGTACACTATACCTGTCCGTACTGCTCACTAGCAAGTTCAAACAGTTCTAAGAACCCAATTGGTGTCCTGAAATGTTCGTAATTAAATGAAAATGGAGGTGTCCTAAAGAACACTATACCTGTCCGTAATGTTCGCTAACAAGTTAAACTGTTCTAAGAACACAATTGATGTCATGAAAAGTTCGTAATCAAACAAAAATGGAAGTGTCCTAAAGAACACTATATCTGTCCGTAGTGTTCACTAGCAAGATTAAACTGTTCTAGAACATACGCAATGTCCAGAAATGTTCGTTTGATGTGTGACGCACTTTTAATTAATTCAGGACCTGAACACTGTCCTTAGAACATCAACGCGCATGCGCAAACCAATGTCTGTGCATTTGGTGTCCTGCAGACTGGAGCTTCCTTCGCAGACTGTTCGCCAAGGGATCATGTGACCACGCCCATGCTGATCGCGTGTTCTGAAAGCGGACACTGTTCGTGTCCCCGAATAATTTAAAAGTACATTTTCGAGTAATACACAATATTTTTCCATAAAAACTCATCATGGCACAAGTCCCACATAGTAATCCTGAGTTTCTACATATCTTTTGAAACATTTTGAACCCTTTTTTGTATTCCGTGGACAGCGCGCATGTCTGCGAACCGCATACAAGCACCCCTATAAAAGATCACGCCCTAGAGCTTATTCTTATTGTGTTTCTGGCTATTCTTCAGAGCACAGCTATTTCTCCAGCAACTTGCTGATTAAACCATCGAGATGGCATCCCTGGCTGCAGAATTGCCACCTGGTGCTGCACCTGCTTCAGCACCACCCCCACCCCCTCCACCACCACCACCTTCCCAAGGGCCTGAAGAGGGGAACAGGAGTGAGGATGCAGAGGAGGAAGAAGAGGATGACGAGAATGAGGTAGAGGAAATCTCTACTACCCGCACTAGACGTGAGTCTTGGTTGTGGCGGTTATTTTCCATTTATGGGAATGGTCCTAAGGCTCATGCGAACTGTGTTATCTGTAATCACGGGAAGCACAGTTCGTACAGCTTTGGGACCACGACCATGAAGCGACACCTGAGGTCATATCACTCTGGGGCTATTCGCACCTCTGTGGGACAGCGTCTTCCTCATGCTGCCTCACAGGCCATACAGAATTCTGATGACCCTTACCTTTCGAGGGTCACAGTTGTATGTATGTACTGTGACAAAGTACTCTGCAGGGGGGAGCGACTTCGCAGTGCTTTCGAGACTAAAACCCACTCTACATCTTCCTCTCTCAGCTCGCCCTTCCTAATCCCTGTGGTTGGTGTCCCCCCTTTACCCTCCTTTCCCCTCCTCTCCTAGTGTGTCGTGCCTAAAAAAGCAAAAAAGAATACAAAATTACAAACATCAAAGCCGCCTTTCACAGTTAAAAAATAGAAGTGAAGATAAATAAAGCAGGGCCCTTTGCATTTCCTAAAAGTCTGCGGACAGTTCGCAAACATTAAAAACATTGGAGTGCTACCGTATTGTTACCATTGCATTTTTCTCTGGGAGGAGGCTCTGAAAAAAAGCCTTTGGGAGGTGTTTGTATGTCAAAAATTATAAATACTTAACACCTACTTCAAAATGGATGCTGTATTTCTAAAAAAGGTTGCAATGCATTTTGTACATTTCTCAGAAAAATCTGATTGCCAGCATAAGTAAGATGGACTCCATCTCTGCGAAAAATATATGTACTACGAAACATAATATTTTCATTGTGAAAAAAAGGACATGCCAAAATCTCTTAGAAATGCACAAACAGCCTTATTAACATTGCGCCTTGCTTTTTCCATTTGTGGAACAAATGAAGAAGAACGAAGCCACATTTGTCTCTGCGCAATCCGTGAAAATATCACTTGAGAATTAGGAAACATGTCCATGGCTTTCCCAAGTCCTTCTTTCATAGCAAATTGCAAAGAAATTCCAGACACATGTCCTAAACTGTTCCCTCCACAATGAATTACAATTATGTCTGGATGGTGCTTTGTTTCCAAAGTAGCACAGAGAGGTAGCAAGTCCAACCACTTCATTCCACATACTCCATGTCAGTGTACATCCACATGTGGAAATCCAAGATCTACAGCTACTCCACAGCTTTCTGCCTGCACCTTCAACCAATGTATCCACGAATCTCCCAAAATCCAAACAATCTATTTTCTGAAACACACAGCCATAGCTATCTGTTGTTCTCTCAGCAAAAAGAGTATCTGAGAAACTCTCTCCAGGCACAACATACCCACTAAACTTTCCTGACCAATCCCTTTCACTGCTCATTCTCATTTGCATGACTTCTGAACCCAAAAATCCCCGGATGTAACTCCTGATGTCTGCAAAACTACCGCCATGTCCGCGGACATATCGTAACATGAACAGCCCTTCTACCATTTCCACTTCACTCTCTGTGCCATTCCCTCATTGGATGTAGCTAAGAAATCACATGACCATGCACCAATCACATTCAAAACCTCTACATCTAACTGCATCATCATAGATCAGCACTGCAAATGTACTGTGAATCTCTCTGAGTACAAGTGTCATATCATTGGCAAGCACCATCTACAAGAAATACTGTACAAGTCTCCAAGATTTCTACGTGCAGCTCCATGCATATCCATATGCATGAACACAAACTACAGGTATGCATATTTTCTGTACAGTACATAAACACATTTTCAAACTGACTTTTAGCTTGTGTAATCTGTAAAATGAATCTACTGTCTTTTTTTCCAATTTCCTAAAATCAACTGTCACTTATAAACCTTTATACTATTTACTTTCTTTATACACACACTATCAAATCATGTTAAACTAACATTTTTGAAATGAAATGTATAGACTACATATATTCAAACAAAATTGCATGCATGCACACTCTATGTTCCAATCTCAAAAAATAATACTTATACAATTACATTTATTTATTTATTTATTTATTTATTTATTTATTTATTTATATATTTATTTGATTACTTTAATTTAAGCATGACATTAAGGCACTATTACCTAGAACAGCTTAATTACAGGAATGGTGGTATTCAGTGGTACATTATGAATTTCACAAGACATACTAAAGATATTTTGTTTGTTACAGTTACTCATTGCAATACAATTTGTTCATTAAGAATATATCATATGTATTCAACCGGTGCAACATATCTTATGCGAATAACATAGCTTTAATGGTTTTAAGGAAGGCGCTGAGGATTTCAATTAAAAAAATCAATATCTAAGTTAAAAACAATGCTATATACAAACAAAATTACTAATTTGTTTCTTTTACAATTGCAGTGAAGACCATTCTCCTGAAAAGAAGCAGCTGAATTTCTAAGAAGTAAACTGCTCATTTTAGAAAAATAGTGAGTAGAATATCACCATACTATTTGTATTATCACTCAAACATACTGTAAAGTTAATTCATGCTATTGCTGTGCCTAAAAATAGAGATTGTGCACCATTCTGTCCAAAAATCCCCATGTCTAAAGCAGCGATTTACAGCCAGAATAGCACACAAATTCCTACTTTTGGAAACACGAATTACCCAACTCAACCGCTAGAATTTTTGTATTATAGAACAAACAACTGTTTTTATTGTATACATTAGATTTACTATTTGTACTTCTCGACACCACTAGCTTATTTTTTTCTGTCATCTGAACCTGAGTTTTGTAACATATCAATTGAAGAATACACATCCCTACTAGTTGTAGTTCCAAATGCACAATCAGACACCATTACATACATCATCTTACTCAAACACTCATGCACACAGCACACATACATTGCAGAACACCCCAGCCCATACCTTCTTTATTTTTTTCAACAGACCCTAAAGAATGCCTTCCAAAAGTCAAGTCCGTAGAAAGCAATGCAGAAGTAGAGCAAATGAAAATAAAAGTGTCCAACATAAGCATCCATCTCTAGCAGAATTTGTAAAAAAAAGTTGAAACAAAACAGCTAATACAGTCATTTAGTGAAACACAAGAATTTTCAAGTACAAAAACTTTGCCTCATCTATCAAAATGTAAAACAAACCAAAAAAACAATTAACAGAAAATCAGCTATCACTACAGATAAAACTACTTCTTTAAATTTTGATATAGTGCAAAATAAGCATACCAAGAAAATTATTTTAGCCAAAATGTTCTGTCACAAAGTCCTTCAAAATCTTATAAAAACAGGAGAGAAATCTGGTTCAATGCTTAAAACCTATCGCAGGAAATTAATTTTAGAAGCGTTGATAGATGTGCAATTCTTCTCAAAAGAAAGTTATTTATTTTAGTGTTAAACAAAATGAAACCACTAACAAAACTAATAACTAAATTACAAAAAAGACTTCTTAATAAACGAAATGTCAACAGAAAGAACTTCTTAAGTATCTGCAGAGGTGAATGGAGTCACACAACGAGCACAGAACCATACTTTAATGAAGAAGCGTACAAACAAATGTAAACAAATACAATTGCCATACATAGCAGTGGTCGAGGTTATGAAAAAGTTAATAATACCATAATGGAACAAGAAGTACTCCTTACAAAAATATGCCGTGAAAACTTAGAATTACCCCTCCATTCAACTGAATCAGAACGTCTAGTGTACAAATGGCCATGTACGTCAATATGTAAGATTCCTAAACAATTTTTCAAGTCTTTACGGCAATTCCTCAATCAATATGTAAAAAGCAAAGACAAAATCAAAATTAAACTACTGCAAAATATGGATACCTGTTCAGTGCGCAAATACACAGGACTACAAGGACATTCATTGGCCTGCATTTAATGACCTACTTGTAAAACCACCTTCCATGATATCAAAAGAATATCAGCACATCATTCAACTATAAGAAATCTAGTCTATAAACTGTACTATGCTAAATGTCCTGCTTTAGCACTAGCAAATTTAAATAACATTCTTCTACATGGTACGGCGAAAGACCTACTTCAAGAAATTGACTATATCCAGAAAAAATATTTTGGAAGTGAAAGCCATTTACAGAATGAAATAGCTTTAAAACAAATTAGCAACAATTCTACACATGGCAACCTTTTGCTAAACACATACAAAATAGAAATACTAAAATTTGAAAGTACATCAGCTGAAGTACCAAACCATGTATGTGTATGTTGCCTCAGAACTTTTTATAAACATAACACGAAAACTGTAGACCTATCATATACAATAGAAGACAATGAAGATTCTAAGTGGGTTGAATTAGTTCTCTACCTTGTAGCAGAAAACAAATACGAAATAAGTGACCCCTTAATACTTTGCAGTTACTGGACTATAAAACTTGACAACAATCAAACTCCTTCACGTGCTATCACAAATCATTTGGAATTATACCCACTACCAAAACCCCTACAACAACTTAACTTATATGAGAGCATCATAATTCAAACAGTACACCCATTTCAAGCAATAATACGACTTCAACCAAAAACAGTAAAATTACCTCCCTCCGAATTGGTAAAAGGCATTCGTGGAAAAGTAGTTTATTTACCATTAGATCTAAAAGAAAATGTGCATACTCTAGGAGTGCAACGTCCAATGCAACAATCTTTAATTATCTTAGTAAATGGAGTACCTACAAAGACAAACAAAATATGGCAACAGCTGGTAGATTTACATAAAGTTAGACAAGCCTTAAAGAGAGTAATGAAACGTCCCTTTAACAACGTTTCATCCTTTGCACTCTAATGACACCATAGAAGATGCACTGGAAACATACCAAATGCGTCAAACAAAAGGATCACCAATCAGCATATGGGAAAAAAGTATAGAAGCACATGCTTTTCCTCTACTCTTTCCTACTGGCAAAGGAGGAAGGTATGATGATAGACCTATTCAAATATCAGCTTCAGAATACCGCTCATTATGGATGTATTCTGAAGATCCCAGATTTAGACAAAATGTGGAATACATATTCCACCTACTGTTTGAAAGTGAACTAGCAACTTTATGTTATCGAGTTGTACACATATTAAAATCAGGATATCACTTTCAAAATATGACAGCTACACAATTATTACAAAAAGTGCAACAAACGGATGAGGTTTTTTTACAATCAAATTTTACAAATCTATTATCAAATATGTGTGGTACTAAAGAGTTCTGGTTTCGACTTCATGGAGATGTACGTTGTATGATCAGAAACCTTGGCCCACCCACTTGATTTGTTACATTAAGTTGTGCAGAATATGCATGGGAAGATTAACAGGATTTCCTACGCATATCAAATAAAAACAAAACAAACATAGATATACTAACACCAGGAGAACTATGTTCTTTGGATCCTGTTAATGTTTCAAGATATTTTCATCTTCTCTTCATTGCTATGCTACATTTTATTTGTAATAAAACTGTTCCTCCCCTTGGAGAAGTGCAACACTTCTTTTGGATAAAGAATACCAAGCCATTGGAGCACCACATATCCACATACTTTTATGGATTAAAGATGCTCCTAAATTTGGTCAAGACAGTGATGCCACTGTTTTACAGTTTATTGAAAAATATGTCACTTGTGAAATTCCATCAGAATCCACAAATAGTGATCTTCATGCACAAATTTTACAATTTCAAAGACATAATTGTGGGAAATATTGTCGTCGCAAATACAAAAACAAATGGAAATACTACACCAAATGCCGATTTGGTTTCCCCAGACCAGTTACAAATACAGGTCAAGTGAACAACCTCATGTCTTCAGTTAGACATAGGGCCTCATTACACGGAAGGTGGTGAGCCATGGCGCTATTAGCGCCATGGCTCATGCCGGTAAAATACCGGCACCGCCTTGGCGGAAAGGGGATTTACCGCCCCATTCCAAGGTTGGAGGGACGGTAAATCCCCCTTCCGCCATTGCCCTTCCCCATTCCCATTTCTGCCCCATAGGGCTCTATGGGAATGGGGAAGGCGCTAATTACGGCACCGCAATTTTCGGTGCCGTAATTAGCTCCGAGGTCCCTTAGCGGGTTAGATTTTAACACCTGCAAAAAGCAGGCGTTAAATCCCCCAACCCGCAAAGGGACCTCGTAGTAAGGCGGTAGGGATTTACCGGTACGTACCAGTAAATCCCTAACGCCATCCGTGTAATGAGGCCCATGGTGTTAAAGTTAAGTCACCTAAAAATACATATTACATAAAAAGAAAAGAAGAAGAAAAATATATCAATGATTATAATGCAATCATTGCCCACTTATGGAATGCAAACATAGATGTGCAGTACATTGCAGACAATTCTACTGCAGTTGCACGATAAGCCTACCATAACTCCCGAATTTCAGGGGTTTTTAGATTTTACTTGTAATCATAAATGTCATCAATGACATTTGTCATGTCATCTTTGATATCTTGGGTGTTAGTCTTAGCAGTGCATGGTGGTGGTGCGAGTTATGGTTGTTTAGCTGACATAAAAGAAAGGGGCTAAAGAAGCGATGGCGTCAGTGATGGCATCAATGACATGAGTGGTGGCATTTGTTATGGTCGGGGTGGTAGTGGTAGCATTGGAGAGTGCTGATGGGAAAAATGGGTGATTAGCCTACCATAACTCCCGAATTTCAGGGTTTTTTAGATTTTACTTGTAATCATAACGCCTTTTTACAAAGTTTTTGTACAGAATGGCATAGGTTTTTAATAGGGCAACTTAACCATAACGTCCCTTTAACAAAGTTTTTTTTGTAGTGAATTTTGGACGTTTTTATTAGGGCAACGTAACCATAATGTTCCTTTGAGAAACGTTTTTTCATTTATTTGCATACGTTGGCAGTACTGTAAGTGAATCATATCATAAGTTGACCAACGTTTGTATTGAGTATTTGGAAGGATTCCAATAGTAAAACATAAGCATACTGGAAAGCAACATTTCACTGCAGTGCCCTTCTTTCTACAAATTGCAAAGTAGCATATGCTGTAGCACAGCATGGCCACATGGTACACAACTCATACACACTTCACAATAGTATGGGTGAGTTGTTTATAGTGCGGAAGGACATTGTATATTGTTGTATGAACTTGTAACTGAAACAATTCCCATTCACAACTCAACAGGCAAAGTTTGTACCACAATAGAAGCAAAAGTGCATGCCAAGGTCTTTGATGCAGTAAACCACATTACACCCTAAAATAAATGGGGGCTGAATGCCATTACCAACACAGAGTTTATGGCACTAACCCATTGCACCAAAAGTATGGATTTTTTGTCTGCAACCGGAACGCCTCCGACGTTGCCGTTTGAATAAAGAAAAGCCTTTTCCAAGATGGTCACCATGGAAAGGGAAGGCAGCCGTTGCATAGAACGTCTTTTGCCGCTTTCCATTACAGCTGCCAGAAAGTAAAAAAGGAAAACGTGTGACTGTACTGGGCGAAGAAGATTTGTATTCATTCTAAAATGTGTGGTTATCAGCAACACCTTTAACAGAAAGCCAGTGCCGGGTGCACATGGCGACTACAATGCTATGCTTTCTCCCAACCAGTAAATATCAGTATGTATCTCCCCGACATTGTGGCCAGCAAGCATACCTACAGCATACCCTTCAGAGAAGAAAGGCGTACCGTTGATTTCTTATGTACATGACAACAGTTGTGAAGTATGAAAACACTACTACATGTAAAACACAAAGGTGTTTGTTCATGCGCAATGACCTTTCTGTAAATGTGTGGAAAGTACAGGGAATATGTTTGGCAAAAATGTGCGTACAGAAGGCAAAGAAGTTTGCACCACAATAGAAGGAAGAGTGCATACCGAGGTCTTTGAATCAGCAAACCCCATTGTACCCTAAAAGAATGGGCGCTGAATTCCATTAGCTATACAGATTTTACACCACAAACCCTTTGAATCAAAAGAAAGGATTTTTTATCTTCAACCGGAACACCTCCGGCGTTCCCGTTTGAAGACAACAAATCCTTTTCCAAGATGGCCACCATGGAAAGGGAAGGCAGCCGTTGCATAGAAAGTGTTTTTCCGCTTTCCATTACAGCTGCCAGAAAGTTAAAAAGTAAAACGTGTAATCGTAGTGGGCGAAGAAGATTTGTATTTGTTTTAAAATGTGTGGCTATCAGCAACACCTTTAACAGAAAGCCAGTGCCTGGTGCACATGGCGACTGCAATGTAATATTTTGTCCCAACCGGTAAATGGCAGTACGTACCGCCCCGACATTGTGGTCAGTAAGCATACCTACAGCGTATCCTTAAGAGATGAAAGGCTTACCGTTGTTGTATTACGTACATGACAACACGTGTGAAGTGTGAAAACACTACCACATGTAAAACACAAAGGTGTTTGTTCGTGCGCAATGACCTTTCCATAAATGTGTGGAACATACAGGGAATATGTTTGGCAAAAATGTGCGTACAGAAGGCAAATAATTAGTGTTCTAATGTGTGGACAAAATCACAACAAACCCTGTGAAACGCAGTGCACTAATGGTAGAAATATTGCAAGCAACACCATTACCACTGACCTGTGCACACATTTTGTGTGTAAGTGTCACAAGGTGAGATGGGTGAAGAAAGGTGTACTGAGAAGGAATAAGGAAGCATTGCTTTTGAAACGTTTCTGTACAGCAAACACTAGTATGAACAGCCTAAGAAAATCCCAGATACCAGCAAAGACTGAGTAGTTCCTGTCTCGTCGAATAACATGTGTTTTAATGATTTCTTTTATGATTAATTTTATCATTAGCCTTGTGCCAATGTAAATGCCAATACTTTTTGTTGATTATAAGTTTGTTTGTAGTTCAGACAGAACACTGGTTATCTATTAGTATAAAGGTTTGAGGGTCTTTCAAATTGATTTATTTCTATTAATGAAGGACTGAATATATTTTAGATCTTCCTCTCCCTTGATATTGATTTTCCTTTTTAATATATATTTTAATATATTTTTTATTCATATTTTTTTCACTTCTTTTTCTTGTTAGGGCGAGTAACTTATTTTTTGTTGAAGTATTCATTAACAGAGATACATAATCGTTTGCATACACACATTTCTTCTTTCCTGTCTCGTTCCATCTTTGGTTATAATCTTTGGATTGGTAATATTATTTATGGCTTATTCTGCTAATCAGGGTTTCTTATATACAGGCAATTGACTTGTGGACCGTTGAGAATTTTTAATGGTTGCGGTAATTAATGACATTTGTGATGTCATCTTTGATGTCCTGGGTGGTAGTCTTAGCAGTGCACAGTGGTGGCGCGAGTTATGGTTGCTTAGATTACCATAACTGGCAAATTTCAAGGATTTTTCGGTTTTACTTGGAACCATAACGTCCTTTAACAAAGTTTTTTCACTGAATTTCATAGGTTTTTAGTAGCAGAACTTAACCATAATGTCCCTTTAACAAAGTTTTTTCACTGAATTTCATAGGTTTTTAGGAGCGCAACTTAACCATAACGTCCCTTTAACAACGTTTTTTTCACTGAATTTCATAGGTTTTTAGTAGCACAACTTAACCATAACGTCCCTTTAACAAAGTTTTTTAACTGAATTTCATAGGTTTTTAGTAGCAAAGCTTAACAATAGTAACTTTGACTTGATGTACATGTAATATGGAACATACTGAACCACTTCTACTGAATGTAATGTTCGCAAACATTTTTGATGTCCACGGACATATTCGGACAACAGTACCACTACCTAAAAAGTCTGGGGGGGGTATGTTTAAATGTTATATTACAACATCAACGCGCATGCGCAAACCAATGTCTGTGCATTTGGTGTCCTGCAGACAGGAGCTTCCTTCGCAGACTGTTCGCGAAGGGATCATGTGACCACGCCCATGCTGATCGCGTGTTCTGAAAGCGGACACTGTTCGTGTCCCCGAATAATTTAAAAGTACATTTCCGAGTAATACACAATATTTTTCCATAAAAACTCATCATGGCACAAGTCCCACATAGTAATCCTGAGTTTCTACATATCCTTTGAAACGTTTTGAACCCTTTTTTGTATTGCGTGGACAGCGCGCATGTCTGCGAACCGGGAACAAGCACCCCTATAAAAGATCACGCCCTAGAGCTTATTCTCATTGTGTTTCTGGCTATTCTTCAGAGCACAGCTATTTCTCCAGCAACTTGCTGATTAAACCATCGAGATGGCATCCCTGGCTGCAGAACTGCCACCTGGTGCTGCACCTGCTTCTGCACCACCCCCGCCCCCTCCACCACCACCACCTTCCCAAGGGCCTGAAGAGGGGAACAGGAGTGAGGATGCAGAGGAGGAAGAAGAGGATGACTAGAATGAGATAGAGGAAATCTCTACTACCCGCACTAGACGTGAGTCTTGGTTGTGGCGGTTATTTTCCATTTATGGGAATGGTCCTAAGGCTCGTGCGAACTGTGTTATCTGTAATCACGGGAAGCACAGTTCGTACAGCTTTGGGACCACGACCATGAAGCGACACCTGAGGTCATATCACTCTGGGGCTATTCGCAAGGTTGTACCTTGCGAAGAACGTACTAGGTTCATTTCCTCTACTTCATCCTCCGTTTCTGATCCTGTCACCACAAGGACCACCTCTGTGGGACAGCGTCTTCCTCATGCTGCCTCACAGGCCACACAGAATTCTGATGACCCTTACCTTTCGAGGGTCACAGTTGTATGTATGTACTGTGACAAAGTACTCTGCAGGGGGGAGCGACTTCGCAGTGCTTTCGAGACTATCGTCTCAGAGCACGAGAAGACCTGCTCACTACCCAAATAAAACCCACTCTACATCTTCCTCTCTCAGCTCGCCATTTCTAATCTCTGTGGTTGGTGTCCCCCCTTTACCCTCCTTTCCCCTCCTCTCCTAGTGTGTCGTGTCTAAAAAAGCAAAAAAAAATTCAAAATTACAAAAATCAAAGCCGCCTTTCACAGTTAAAAAATAGAAGTTAAGATAAATAAAGCAGGGCCCTTTGTATTTCCTAAAAGTCCACGGACAGTTCACAAACATTAAAAAAATTGGGTTGCTACCGTATTGTTACCATTGCATTTTTCTCTGGGAGGAGGCTCTGAAAAAAGCCTTTGGGAGGTGTTTGTATGTGAAAATTATAAATACTTAACACCTACTTCAAAATGGATGCTGTATTTCTAAAAAAGGTTGCAATGCATTTTGTACATTTCTCAGAAAAATCTGATTGCCAGCATAAGTAAGATGGACTCCATCTCTGCGAAAAATATATGTACTACGAAACATAATATTTTCATTGTGAAAAAAAGGACATGCCAAAATCTCTTAGAAATGCACAAACAGCCTCATTAACATTGTGCCTTGCTTTTTCCATTTGTGGAACAAATGAAGAAGAACGAAGCCACATTTGTCTCTGCGCAATCCGTGAAAATATCACTTGAGAATTAGGAAACATGTCCATGGCTTTCCCAAGTCCTTCTTTCATAGCAAATTGCAAAGAAATTCCAGACACATGTCCTAAACTGTTCCCTCCACAATGAATTACAATTATGTCTGGATGGTGCTTTGTTTCCAAAGTAGCACAGAGAGGTAGCAAGTCCAACCACTTCATTCCACATACTCCATGTCAGTGTACATCCACATGTGGAAATCCAAGATCTACAGCTACTCCACAGCTTTCTGCCTGCACCTTCAACCAATGCATCCACGAATCTCCCAAAATCCAAACAATCTATTTTCTGAAACACACAGCCATAGCTATCTGTTGTTCTCTCAGCAAAAAGAGTATCTGAGAAACTCTCTCCAGGCACAACATACCCACTAAACTTTCCTGACCAATCCCTTTCACTGCTCATTCTCATTTGCATGACTTCTGAACCCAAAAATCCCCGGATGTAACTCCTGATGTCCGCAAAACTACCGCCATGTCCGCGGACATATCGTAACATGAACAGCCCTTCTACCATTTCCACTTCACTCTCTGTGCCATTCCCTCATTGGATGTAGCTAAGAAATCACATGAGCATGCACCAATCACATTCAAAACCTCTACATCTAACTGCATCATCATAGATCAGCACTGCAAATGTACTGTGAATCTCTCTGAGTACAAGTGTCATGTCATTGGCAAGCACCATCTACAAGAAATACTGTACAAGTCTCCAAGATTTCTACGTGCAGCTCCATGCATATCCATATGCATGAACACAAACTACAGGTATGCATATTTTCCGTACAGTACATAAACACATTTTCAAACTGACTTTTAGCTTGTGTAATCTGTAAAATGAATCTACTGTCTTTTTTTCCAATTTCCTAAAATCAACTGTCACTTATAAACCTGTATACTATTTACTTTCTTTATACACACACTATCAAATCATGTTAAACTAACATTTTTGAAATTAAATGTATAGACTACATATATTCAAACAAAATTGCATGCATGCACACTCTATGTTCCAATCTCAAAAAATAATACTTATACAATTACATTTATTTATTTATTTATTTATTTATTTATTTATTTGATTACTTTAATTTAAGCATGACATTAAGGCACTATTACCATACTAAAGATATTTTGTTTGTTACAGTTACTCATTGCTATACAATTTGTTCATTAAGAATATATCATATGTATTCAACCGGTGCAACATATTTTATGCGAATAACATAGCTTTAATGGTTTTAAGGAAGGCGCTGAGGATTTCATTTAAAAAAATCAATATCTAAATTAAAAACAATGCTATATACAAACAAAATTACTAATTTGTTTCTTTTACAATTGCAGTGAAGACCATTCTCCTGAAAAGAAGCAGCTGAATTTCTTAGAAGTAAACTGCTCATTTTAGAAAAAAAGTGAGTAGAATATCACCATACTATTTGTATTATCACTCAAACATACTGTAAAGTTAATTCATGCTATTTCTATGCCTAAAAATAGAGATTGTGCACCATTCTGTCCAAAAATCCCCATGTCTAAAGCAGCGATTTACAGCCAGAATGCCCCACAAATTCCTCCTTTTGGAAACACGAATTACCCAACTCAAACGCTAGAATTTTTGTATTATAGAACAAACAACTGTTTTTATTGTATACATTAGATTTACTATTTGTACTTCTCCACACCACTAGCTTATTTTTTTCTGTCATCTGAACCTGAGTTTTGTAACATATTAATTGAAGAATACACATCCCTACTAGTTGTAGTTCCAAATGCACAATCAGACACCATTACATACACCATCTTACTCAAACACTCATGCACACAGCACACATACATCGCAGAACACCCCAACCCATACCTTCTTTATTTTTTTCAACAAACCCTAAAGAATGCCTTCCAAAAGTCAAGTCCATAGAGAGCAATGCAGAAGTAGAGCAAATGAAAATAAAAGTGTCCAACATAAGCATCCATCTCTAGCAGAATTTGTAAAACAAAGTTGAAACAAAACAGCTAATACAGTCATTTAGTGAAACACAAGAATTTTCAAGTACAAAAACTTTGCCTCCTCTATCAAAATATAAAACGAACCAAAAAACAATTAACAGAAAATCAGCTATCACTACAGATAAAACTACTTCTTTAAATTTTAATATAGTGCGAAATAAGCATACCAAGAAAAGTATCTTAGCCAAAATGTTCTGTCACAAAGTCCTTCAAAATCTTATGAAAACAGGAGAGAAATCTGGTTCAATGCTTAAAACCTATCGCAGGAAATTAATTTTAGAAGCGTTGATAGATGTGCAATTCTTCTCAAAAGAAAGTTATTTATTTTAGTGTTAAACAAAATGAAACCACTAACAAAACTAATAACTAAATTACAAAAAAGACTTCTTAATAAACAAAATCTCAACAGAAAGAACTTCTTAAGTATCTGCGGAGGTGAATGGACTCACACTACGAGCACAGAACCATACTTTAATGAAGAAGCGTACACACAAATGTAAACAAATACAATTGCCATACATAGCAGTGGTCGAGGTTATGAAAAAGTAAATAATACCATAATGGAACAAGAAGTACTCCTAACAAAAATATGCCCTGAAAACTTAGAATTACCCCTCCATTCAACTGAAACAGAACGTCTAGTGTACAAATGGCCATGTACGTCAATATGTAAGATTCCTAAACAATGTTTCAAGTCTTTACGGCAATTCCTCAATCAATATGTAAAAAGCAAAGACAAAATCAAAATTAAACTACTGCAAAATATGGATACCTGTCCAGTGCGCAAATACACAGGACTACAAGGACATTCATTGGCCTGCATTTAATGACCTACTTGTAAAACCACCTTCCATGATATCAAAAGAATATCAGCACATCATTCAACTATAAGAAATCTAGTCTATAAACTGTACTATGCTAAATGTCCTGCTTTAGCACTAGCAAATTTAAATAACATTCTTCTACATGGCACGGCGAAAGACCTACTTCAAGAAATTGACTATATCCAGAAAAAATATTTTGGAAGTGAAAGCCATTTACAGAATGAAATAGCTTTAAACCAAATTAGCAACAATTCTACACATGGCAACCTTTTGCTAAACACATACAAAATAGAAATACTAAAATTTGAAAGTACATCAGCTGAAGTACCAAACCATGTATGTGTATGTTGCCTCAGAACTTTTTATAAACATAACACGAAAACTGTAGACCTATCATATACAATAGAAGACAATGAAGATTCTAAATGGGTTGAATTAGTTCTCTACCTTGTAGCAGAAAACACATACGAAATAAGAGACCCCTTAATACTTTGCAGTTACTGCACTATAAAACTTGACAACAACCAAACTCCTTCACGTGCTATCACAAATAATTTGGAATTATACCCACTACCAAAACCCCTACAACAACTTAACTTATATGAGAGCATCATAATTCAAAGAGTACACCTATTTCAAGCAATAATACGACTTCAACCAAAAACAGTAAAATTACCTCCCTCTGAATTGGTAAAAGGCATTCGTGGAAAAGTAGTTTATTTACCATTAGATCTAAAAGAAAATGTGCATACTCTAGGAGTGCAACGTCCAATGCAACAATCTTTAATTATCTTAGTAAATGGAGTACCTACAAAGACAAAAAAATATGGCAACAGCTGGTAGATTTACATAAAGTTAGACAAGCCTTACAATATCTTAAAGAGAGTAATGAATATTACAAAGAAATTAATATTGAAGAAAACTTGAAAGATACAACTGAAATAATTCAAGAAACACAAGAAGCTGGTCAATTTGAGTTACTAGATCCTACTACAATATCAAATACTTTAGACCATTATACAATTCATCCTTTGCACTCTAATGACACCATAGAAGATGCACTGGAAACATACCAAATGCGTCAAACAAAAGGATCACCAATCAGCATATGGGAAAAAAGTATAGAAGCACATGCTTTTCCTCTACTCTTTCCTACTGGCAAAGGAGGAAGGTATGATGATAGACCTATTCAAATATCAGCTTCAGAATACCGCTCATTATGGATGTATTCTGAAGATCCCAGATTTAGACAAAATGTGGAATACATATTCCACCTACTGTTTGAAAGTGAACTAGCAACTTTATGTTATCGAGTTGCACACATATTAAAATCAGGATATCACTTTCAAAATATGACAGCTACACAATTATTACAAAAAGTGCAACAAACGGATGAGGTTTTTTTACAATCAAATATT
Organism: Ambystoma mexicanum; assembly: GCF_040938575.1. NCBI lineage: Eukaryota > Metazoa > Chordata > Amphibia > Caudata > Ambystomatidae > Ambystoma > Ambystoma mexicanum. The sequence continues at coordinate 820,439,042 of NC_090941.1, read as the reverse complement.
ACAAGTCTATTAGCAAATATGTGTGGTACTAAAGAGTACTGGTTTCGGCTTCATGGAGATGTTCGTTGTATGATCAGAAACCTTGGCCCACCCACTTGATTTGTTACATTTAGTTGTGCAGAATATGCATGGGAAGATTAACAGGATTTCCTACGCATATCAAATAAAAACAAAACAAGCATAGATATACTAACACCAGGAGAACTATGTTCTTTGGATCCTGTTAATGTTTCAAGATATTTTCACCATCTCTTCATTGCTATGCTACATTTTATTTGTAATAAAACTGTTCCTCCCCTTGGAGAAGTGCAACACCTCTTTTGGAGAAAAGAATACCAAGCCATTGGAGCACCACATATCCACATACTTTTATGGATTAAAGATGCTCCTAAATTTGGTCAAGACAGTGATGCCACTGTTTTACAGTTTATTGAAAAATATGTCACTTGTGAAATTCCATCAGAATCCACAAATAGTGATCTTCATGCACAAATTTTACAATTTCAAAGACATAATAGTGGGAAATATTGTCGTCGCAAATACAAAAACAAAGGGAAAAACTACACCAAATGCCGATTTGGTTTCCCCAGACCAGTTACAAATACAGGTCAAGTGAACAACCTCATGTCTTCAGTTAGACATAGGGCCTCATTACACGGAAGGCGGTTAGCCATGGCGCTATTAGCTATTAGCGCCATGGCTCATGCCGGTAAAATACCGGCACCGCCTTGGCGGAAAGGGGATTTACCGCCCCATTCCAAGGTTGGAGGGACGGTAAATCCCCCTTCTGCCATTGCCCTTCCCCATTCCCATTTCTGCCCCATAGGGCTCTATGGGAATGGGGAAGGCGCTAATTACGGCACCGCAATTTTCGGTGCCGTAATTAGCTCCGAGGTCCCTTAGCGGGTTAGATTTTAACACCTGCAAAAAGCAGGCGTTAAATCCCCCAACCCGCAAAGGGACCTCGTAGTAAGGCGGTAGGGATTTACCGGTACTGGTATTTTACCGGTACCGGTAAATCCCTAACGCCATCCGTGTAATGAGGCCCATAGTGTTAAAGTTAAGTCACCTAAAAATACATATTACATAAAAAGAAAAGAAGAAGAAAATATATCAATGATTATAATGCAATCATTGCCCACTTATGGAATGCAAACATAGATGTGCAGTACATTGCAGACAATTCTACTGCAGTTGCACGATAAGCCTACCATAACTCCCGAATTTCAGGGGTTTTTAGATTTTACTTGTAACCATAAATGTCATCAATGACATTTGTCATGTCATCTTTGATATCTTGGGTGTTAGTCTTAGCAGTGCATGGTGGTGGTGCGAGTTATGGTTGTTTAGCTGACATAAAAGAAATGGGCTAAAGAAGCGATGGCGCCAGTGATGGCATCAATGACATGAGTGGTGGCATTTGTTATGGTCGGGGTGGTAGTGGTAGCATTGGAGAGTGCTGATGGGAAAAATGGGTGATTAGCCTACCATAACTCCCGAATTTCAGGGTTTTTTAGATTTTACTTGTAATCATAACGCCTTTTTACAAAGTTTTTGTACAGAATGGCATAGGTTTTTAATAGGGCAACTTAACCATAACGTCCCTTTAACAAAGTTTTTTTTGTAGTGAATTTTGGACGTTTTTAGTAGGGCAACGTAACCATAATGTTCCTTTGAGAAACATTTTTTCATTTATTTGCATACGTTGGCAGTACTGTAAGTGAATCATATCATAAGTTGACCAACGTTTGTATTGAGTATTTGGAAGGATTCCAATAGTAAAACATAAGCATACTGGAAAGCAACATTTCAGTGCAGTGCCCTTCTTTCTACAAATTGCACAGTAGCACATGCTGTAGCACAGCATGGCCACATGGTACACAACTCATACACACTTCACAATAGTATGGGTGAGTTGTTTATAGTGCGGAAGGACATTGTATATTGTTGTACGAACTTGTAACTGAAACAATTCCCATTCACAACTCAACAGGCAAAGTTTGCACCACAATAGAAGCAAGAGTGCATACCGAGGTCTTTGATGCAGTAAACCCCATTACACCCTAAAATAAATGGGGGCTGAATGCCATTACCAACACAGAGTTTATGGCACTAACCCATGGCACCAAAGTTATGGATTTTTTGTCTGCAACCGGAACGCCTCCGACGTTGCCGTTTGAATAAAGAAAAGCCTTTTCCAAGATGGTCACCATGGAAAGGGAAGGCAGCCGTTGCATAGAACGTCTTTTGCCGCTTTCCATTACAGCTGCCAGAAAGTAAAAAAGGAAAACGTGTGACTGTACTGGGCGAAGAAGATTTGTATTCATTCTAAAATGTGTGGTTATCAGCAACACCTTTAACAGAAAGCCAGTGCCGGGTGCACATGGCGACTACAATGCTATGCTTTCTCCCAACCAGTAAATATCAGTATGTATCTCCCCGACATTGTGGCCAGCAAGCATACCTACAGCATACCCTTCAGAGACGAAAGGCGTACCGTTGATTTCTTATGTACATGACAACAGTTGTGAAGTATGAAAACACTACCACATGTAAAACACAAAGGTGTTTGTTCATGCGCAATGACCTTTCTGTAAATGTGTGGAAAGTACAGGGAATATGTTTGGCAAAAATGTGCGCACAGAAGGCAAAGAAGTTTGCACCACAATAGAAGGAAGAGTGCATACCGAGGTCTTTGAATCAGCAAACTCCATTGTACCCTAAAAGAATGGGTGCTGAATTCCATTAGCTATACAGATTTTACGCCACAAACCCTTTGAATCAAAAGAAAGGATTTTTTATCTTCAACCGGAACGCCTCCGGTGTTCCCGTTTGAAGACAACAAATCCTTTTCCAAGATGGCCACCATGGAAAGGGAAGGCAGCCGTTGCATAGAAAGTGTTTTTCCGCTTTCCATTACAGCTGCCAGAAAGTTAAAAAGTAAAACGTGTAATCGTAGTGTGGCGAAGAAGATTTGTATTTGTTTTAAAATGTGTGGCTAGCAGCAACACCTTTAACAGAAAGCCAGTGCCTGGTGCACATGGCGACTGCAATGTAATATTTTGTCCCAACCGGTAAATAACAGTACGTACCGCCCCGACATTGTGGTCAGTAAGCATACCTACAGCGTATCCTTCAGAGATGAAAGGCTTACCGTTGTTGTATTACGTACATGACAACACTTGTGAAGTGTGAAAACACTACCACATGTAATACACAAAGGTGTTTGTTCGTGCGCAATGACCTTTCCATAAATGTGTGGAACATACAGGGAATATGTTTGGCAAAAATGTGCGTACAGAAGGCAAAGAATTAGTGTTCTAATGTGTGGACAAAATCACAACAAACCCTGTGAAACGAAGTGCACTAATGGTAGAAATATTGCAAGCAACACCATTACCACTGACCTGTGCACACATTTTGTGTGTAAGTATCACAAGGTGAGATGGGTGAAGAAAGGTGTACTGAGAAGGAATAAGGAAGCATTGCTTTTGAAACGTTTCTGTACAGCAAACACTTTCACTGCACCTGATCTCATTTTTCCACTTATAGAAAGATACCAAATCTGACAACATAGTGTCTTCATGCAGAACTGATCTCGGTGATTGGGGCATCTAGTTTTCAGAAAGTACCCTAACGGCACGAAAGCATAATAGATGGCCCTGAGCCCAACGTTGCCAAAGCAAGTGGTGTCCAATAGCGCTCTGGATAACGAACCTTGGCAGTGTAAAGAAATGATTCCATAAAGGCTTACATAGCGTGATACACCACGTATGAAAGAACATACTACAACCCACAACGTAGCATGGCAGATTATGGAGGGGAACATGAAATGGATGCAAAACAAACTAACATGTGAGCAGTAGTAAGGGACTTTTATTTCACAATGCACAGTGTTAAATCATCGCCCTGTTCTCAGTTGCAAAGAATTTGGAAATTTGTGTCTCTGCTGCACAATTGAAATGTTAGTTTTGACGGTCACCTAGATGTTTTCCCACACAGTCACCATGCGTTGGCGCCACAGTGTTTAACACATACACAGTATGCAGTGGCGACACAGTAGTCAGTTTCCTCTCACATTCATTGTGAAGACGGCGTCAATCGCTGTGATGAAGTCCATCAGAAAGTATAGTATGTTACTTATAATGTTTATGGCAATGGTGATGTTGTTGTTTAACCACACTGAAATTATGCGTTGTTGACACAGAAGGCATATTCCTGTCACAGTGATTTACAAGGCGAAGTGAATGGCTGCCAACTATGACACCAGAAAGGATGGTATGTTGCTTCTTACTGCTACAACCACATACGGACATAGAGGTCTGATGCGGTCAACCCATTCAATGATGACGCACATGCAACCGGTGATGAAAAGCTGAACTTGATGATTAAAAAAACCGTCAGTCGGACGCTGAAGTCCATGACATTCGCAGTATGGAAGGAAGTAGCTGAGGGTAAAATGACAAAAAAAGGCATGAATACAAAGCCTTTGCGGAAATGTAAAGGGTAACACATTACATTTCTATATTAATTATTTTTATATGGGGAATTGTATTCACTCCTTAGAAATGGTGACAATGTACAATCTGTGTAGTAGTTAAAAAAATATGATTATGACATAAATGTTGTAGGTAATAGTGGAAATTGTAGTGACATTGTGCAGACAGCGCTTATGTGCGATATGAATTTTGAACGGCACACAAACTTCCAAAAGGGCGGTAATGTGCAATATGAAATTTCAATGGCACACAAACTTTCAAAATCATTACTAGTAATAATTTTATTTTTTCAGACTAATTAAATAATGGCAGGTTGGTGTACAGGCCTCTAAAATAAGCTTACATGATATGCACCGGCTCCATTTCAACCTCTGCAGTCACACAGTAGTTCTTTGCTAGAAGACTTCCACAGGAACTGATATTTCATGTGCCTCACAAACCTTTTTGAAACATAAAGTTATCAAAGGGAATGTTTCACAAACTGTGACTCCATACATTCTTTCTGTCTCTGTTCCCTGTACGTCAAGGTCGAAAAACAATTGACCCTTATGAGGTTTGGTGCGTGCGCGACCATACTGAGCGCCTACTGAAAAAATGAAATGAGATGAACTGACCTTCACTCCAAACGTAAATAAATTCTCTTTTTGCTACTACATATCAGCAGTCACTCATGAGAACCGTTACTCCCGACCACGTGCAGGCGTGCTCTGTTTACGAAACCGTCCAGGTGGCTGCCTCATATTCCAAAATATAGGACGCCAGTCTAACCACAGTAATGTTGGTGTTGGCTTCTTACAAAGATGCAGTAAAGAATTGTAGTACATTGTCTACCAAGTTACAGTGCACGGTACGATAGTGGTAACAAGAACAAAGTACTGTTTCACTTTCTACTGCCACTTACAAGTAATGCTTACCTTTCGACACAAGGTTCCATAAGGGTTTGGTTGTGGTGATTTCGGCGTACAACTCAAAAATTAAGTGACCATGGCGGCCGTATCAAAATAATGCTACGCACTTGATGCTGCCGCAGACCGAATCAGTGAAAGCGCAACATCTTGACGTACAGCATGCCATGGATTAGCCAATAGAAATATTCTCCACTTAGCGAACAGGGAAGTGGGACCGCGGAGCGGACATAGATATCACTAATTCTTTGAGAGCTATTTTTTGATAATTTTAAAGGAAACTACAATAAGATTTTGCACAAAATTTACAAAAGCACGCTTTGGGGAACAAGGCCCTGCCCCTTCCGCAAAATTGATGACAATCCGTCCAGTGGTTTGGCCTGTAGCCGTGCGTAAAGTTTTTGCCCCATTCAGTCTATGGGAAAAAAAGATGTTTTGGGCCCCCCCCCTATAACTTTGGCCCCCCCTTGACGAATCCTTACCAAACTTTGGAAAAAAATTCAGAGTGGCCCATATACTTATTTTGGCAAGGATTCGTCCAGGGGGAGCCGAGTTATAAGCCGTCCAAAAAGTGCTCTTCCTATGGAAACAGCAACTTAAACATAACTACATGGCCACTACTGTGGCCATGTAATATATATTCACTGGCAAAACATTGTTAAAAGGACGTTATTGTTATCAGTAAAACCCCAAAAAACTGAAATTCGCCATTTATGGTAAACTAAGCAACCATAACTTGCACTACCATGCACTGCTAAGACTAACACCCAAGGCATCAAAGATGACATCACAAATATCATTGATGACATCACTGATGACATCACCTATGTGGCCCACTTTTTTTGTTCACTGACATATCTAGTCCAGTTGTTTTTGTCCACTGACAGTGAACATTTTAAAATTCGAAAGGTGATATACATGTGGACGTCAACCTTGCCCTGTGTTGTTGAGGTACTTCCCTTAGTGTTTGGTCTCAGCTCATGGTGCACAGATATGGGGCAATAAGGAGGCCTCAAACATACAAAAAGTGTGTATACATTATAATGAAATGTAATGTTATTGACATTTTCTCTTGATGTTTTATTCTTTCTGACTTTATTTTCCCTGTAAGTGCCTCAGCTTTGTATACATTGTGTGTCTTCATATATATTGTTTGTACTAACACAAGTATGTAGTAAGTCTTGAATTATTATCTATTGGTTCCATGCTTAACATTACTCAAAGCACTGATAAGGTAGAATTCATTATTTTACTATCCAAAATTAACAGATTAAAAATGGTGTACTTCTACGGTGCATGATGCAACCATTGCCTATGTGCATGGATGATTAGGTTTCTGTATTAACAACACCACTCCAATATAATGTTTTGTTTAGATGAGTACATTCTTTAATACATTAAGTAGTTCATGATAGGTCTCCCGCTCACCTATGACATGTTGTTACCAACATTATAAACACAACCCCTTGTAGGGTATTTTCATCAAAATGTATTTCATATGTGATTCCACCTATGACATTTGTGATGTCATCTTTGATGTCCTTGGTGTTTGTCTAAGCAGTGCACGGTGGCAGCCCGAATTATGGTTGCTTAGCTTACCAAAACTGGTGAATTTCTGTTTTTTTCAGTTTTACATATAACCATAACATCCCTTTAACAAAGTTTTTTTAGTGAATTTGATCTTTTTTATTTTAGCGCAACTTAACCATAGCGTCCATTTAACAAAGTTTTGTCAGTGAATTTCATAGGTTTTTATTAGTGCAACTTAACCTTAACGTCCCTTTATCAAAGTTATTTTCTGTGAATTTCATGGGTTCTTACCAGTGCACCCTAATTTCCTACAGTTTACTAATATCATACTTGCCACAATATAGCAACATATTTGTCCAATTTACAAAGTTTCACCTAAGAACTCTGCCGTTTCCAACCTTCTAGCATAACTTTTAACACTTCTATACACTTTTTGAAACTTTCCCCACTGTCTTCATGGCCCCTGATGCACATTGATGTCTGACGTCATCGCAGAGTTTAAGGACATAGGGCCTCATTACACGGTAGGCGGTAACCATGGTGCTATTAGCGCCATGGTTGCCGCCGGTACCATACCGAGTCCGCCATGGTGAATGGCCGAATTACCGCCATATTCCAAGGTGTGTGGGGGCGGTAATTCCCCATTCACCAAGGCACTTCCCCATTCCCATTTGAGCCCCCATAGGGCTCAATGGGTATGGTGAAGGCGGCAATTATGGTACCGCAAATTGCGGTACTGTAATTGCCTCCAAGGTCCCTTTGCGGGCCGGTTCCTTAACGGCTGGTGAAACCAGCCATTGAGGTCGGGTCCTGCAATGGGACCTCGTAGTAAGGCGGTAAGGGTTTACCGGTACCGCTACCCTTACAAGTAACGGTAAACCCTTACCGCATTCCGTGTAATGAGGCCCATAGTCACGTGATGACACGCATGCGTGCGGCATGATGACATGTCTCGAACACGTCTGCACTTTATGAACGGGTCTGTACTTCGCGAACAATTCGGAACTGCGTTTTCAGCTGATCTAGGAAGCTCAAAATGTATCCTTGTACAGCTCCTACACCTATTCTTACTCATTATCCATTACCAATCTAGCACACAGCACATACTTTGAAGAATATTAGAAAAACTGCTATGTATTTTAAAAATGGCATCAGCTATTGCCATCCTTCCTCCCCAACACATCACCACCAGCTGGAGGACCTAAACAATAAAAAAAGCACCGTACTTCAAAAGAAATTGAAGGGGTCCAAGAAGATAACGTAGAGGGTGTGCCTTCCGCTAGTACCCAGAGAGAATCATGGGTGTGGCAGTTCTTCACCACCGTTGGGAATGTACCAGAGGCTAAAGCTACCAAAGTTAAATCTGTTGAATGAAACGTTGTACTCATTTGTGGACTACCTGGACCGTACTCCTACAGGACCACCTCCATGTGGCGCCACACCAAGTACTCTGTGGATACTGCAACAGACCACTCTGTATGCCAAGAGCATAAGAAACACTACCCCCTACCTTAGATGTAAAACGCGGGCAACATCTTCCCCTGTCTACCTGCCCTCGATATTTGTGGTTGGTGCCTCTTCCCTCATTTTACTACCCACCTTACTTTCTGACATTTCCTGCAAAAAAACACAAAACGGTTCCTGTAGGAACAACCCTTTCACAGTTAAAACATGAAATCTGCTTTCAAACAGTCACACTTCCATCCACCAATCACTTCAAAATGTTTACATATAACCCTATCAACATTTTAAGCTTGCATATACAACTGCCACTTAACAATCTTCTACATATCTTTTGCATCTGCATTTCCCTTACTGATACAAAGGTTTTTACACAGTGCTCCTATAAATGTTCATATGCATTGTGCAGTGAGAGAAGTGCATACATAGAAGGGGCAGTACAGATGAGAACCCGGGAGGAAAAAGTGCCAAGGGATGCCAAGGTGGGACTCCACTGGTTAATTACTGGAGCAGAGTAGTCCCAAGGGTGGGATGCATCCTAAATGTAATATCCCTTAAATAAAGATGTTTCTGTCAATTTCATAGTATTTATAAGAGAAAAAGTGTCATGGTGTTACACCACTGTATATAAGGTATTAATAATTCCTCTTTTCATATATATGAAATGACTATAAACCTCCTTTAAACCCCCTTAAGTGCCATGCTATTATGTAAGTCTATGCAAAAAGGACGAGCATATTCGTCCTTGGCACTTACGTCAAGAAACATATTTTTTGCAACATATACTTATGTCTGTCATTATCAGCAGCGCATGCTGGGGATACAAATCCTTGTTCAAAACCACCCCTCTTATTCACTGCACCAACCCTGCATCCTAACTCAGTGGTCCTCATTATGACTCTGGCGGTAACCATGCCGGCAAATACCGGGAATGATCAATTACCAGGGCATTACAGCCCGGTGAACCCTGTAATTGCCCATTCCCGGGCGCCGGAAAATATTAGTCCCCATTCCCATTGAGTCCTATTGGACTCAATGGGAATGGGGAGGCCAGATGCACCTGCACCATTCATGAATGGTGCTGGTGCATCAATCGAGGTCTGTGTGTGTGGATCCCGTTCGACCTGCCAGGTGAGACCTGGTAGGCTGAAAGGCATCCGCTCACAGAACTCGTAGTTTGTCCGTCCGGAAACAACGGTACCAGCAACTTACCGGTACCTTTGTTTCTGGACCAGCAAATGTATAATGAGGCCAAGTGTCCACTATACCCTAATATTGTAACCAATGACCAATGCTCATGGCTTGCAACCATGGCCAGTCTCCAAAACCATGGGGCACGGGCTTTGGCAGTGCTGGATTCCCCAATAAGCAAATCAGTGTACAAATTTGCATTTGGCGAGGGCCAGGCCCACTACCCAGACACCAAATGCATATCACTAGTTTTTCTACTTTCTTACTTAAGTTTGTTGTAATCTAGTCCGCCACTTCATGCTGTAATGGCAAGCAAAATATTTGTTTTCCTATTCAAACCTACCGCTTCGGCCATGCTGCATGCCCAATAAGCAAATTAGAATACAATACACATTTATCCTTGCTGACGGCCAGGCCCAATTTCCAGACACCAATGTTATATCACTGTGGTGTGTACTTACATTTTCCCACTTTCAAAAAAAAAAAAAAAACAGGACATATTTGCTAAACCATGCTTTGAAGTTCTTGTTGACCCTCCTCATGCATATTTTCTGCAATCCCATTCAAGCCTATCCCAATTTTGAAAAACATTACCACATAGTCGGTCCCTGGTGGCTATGCCCACTTTAACCCCATTGCTGGTCCCTCATGGTCAGGGCTAATAGCCAGATTGTCCGGGTCACATACCTTGGCCATGACCCAGACAATCTGGCCACTGCCCCTGGTCACAGACTATACCTCAGTTACCAAAGGTATATCACTATTTTTTGTACCTACATTATGACACTTTTCAAAAAATAAAATACAGAGACATTTGCAAAACTATGCTTTCATGTCATTGCCAATGTTCCTAACAGGTTTGCTTCAAATCCATGCATGTTTTATTTTTTTAAAAGTGTCAAAATGTACACACATAGAAAAGTCATATAACTTAGCCCCCACTTGAAAAAAATCAATTCAGACTTTGCACAAACATTCACGATTGAGTCTATAATATTTCTGAAAATATTTGGGCCCATTCCTCAAACGGTAACCATGCTATAAGCCATCTAAAAGTCTAAAAATGTTGAGACCCCCTTCTAAGTTTGCCCCCTCTTGACAAAATCACTTTTCTCTGTTTACAATCTTTTTGCAAACGTTTGTGGATATGCCTTTTAAGCCTTTAAAATATTGTGGGAACCCCCTGTAATTTAGTTCCCTCTTGACAAAACAGCAACACACTTTGCAGAACCATTCAGAGTAAGGTTTAGAATAAAGCTCCAACATTTCATGCATTTCATTGAGTGGCACAGTCCCTTTTTGCTCTCTGTACAGGCCTTCAATTGATCATGGGGCTGTTGTGATGTCCACGGTCTTCTGACGTGCCCGCTGATTGGTTGGTTAAAAGTGCGCGGTGCGCAATACTTTTGGAAATGCCCGCCATGTTGGGTCTGTGGTCCACAGAAAGCGCGCTGGAGGGAAAGTCTGTAAAACACATTATGGATTATTTGATGGCTGAAAGCAGGCCTCAAAAAGGTGGGAGGGTTGATAAAAGATGATATGGGGCTATTTTTGTAGGTGAATATATTGGGTGTGGTGCTTCCTGCTATGCGTACACTTCGGTAGTCCGTGGACAGCGCTGTGAATGAGCGGCTTGAAAAACACATTTGGGGTTTTTTGATGGCTGAAAGAGGGCTAGAAAGGGTAGGGGAATGGAATGAAGATGATATGGAGCTGTTTCTATAGATGGGTTTGCAGATGCCACTGAGTCAACGGTCAATTTCACAGTACACAGATGCCAAATTAATGTCTGGGTGTTCATGGCGAGTTTTGTTATGTGTTGGTGTTTTGTATGTACTTGTTATATGGTTTAATTATATTGTGGTGGTTGTGGCCAGTGGCCAGATTCTTGGTGCCAAGAATCTGGCCACTGGCCATAACCATTATAGTAATATCTGTATAGTAATTATAGGTACTGTAGGAGGGTAGAAAGTATGTGGTATTTATTATTGTTATTATTGTAGTGGAATTGAGGATAGTGGTTAAGAAATATGTATTTGTGTACATTTGATACAATTACTTAGTTGTATAAAGTAGTCAACCGGGAATCTCTGGTTTGTTTCCTGTGAGAAAAGAACAGTACATTTGTTAAGCAGGATATTTGAAAAGGTTTAATAGCATACAATTTTAAATATACATTTACTTTTTCTGACCCTCATAAACAGTACATTATATGTACTATATTTGGTACAACATTAGTGTGTGGTACAGTGTAGTTGTATTGACTTCAATAATCATTGGGTCATTGGGAAAAAATCCATAAGTTTGATAGTATGTCTGTGTAAAGTGAGCTGTTATTAAGGGAATGTAGTTAGACACCTGTTGGCATATTCCGACTGCATTAGACTTCAGAAGAAGTTTTGTAATAACAAGAATTGGAATGGCGTATTTCAAGTGTATTGAAATGAAGGGTATTTTTTAAGTAGTTAGGTACATGTTGGCGTTTTCTAACTATCTTGACTTTTAAAATTACTATTGTAGTATCATGGATGTAGTTAGATACCTATTCTAACTGTTTATTGTGCCACAGTTTAGTGAGTACATTTGGGTTGAAGGAATATTAATTAGGCATTTGTTAGATTTGCTGGTAACCTATATTTTGGATTAACAGAGGTGTTGTTACATTCAAGCCAACCACTTATTTTTTTTAAATATGCTGTATAGTGACCTGAAGTGGTTGTGGCACCAGTATGGTGTAGTATACCTACTACTGTGAAGGTTTTCTTTCCAATAGATACTAGGCCATGTGTGTAACTAGTAAGCTTACTGTTATTTTTGGCACCATCTTCATTGTACCTAAGAAGCATTAGTATGACTTATTGGCTGTTTGAGTTGATGTGCATACTGGAACGATTGTCTGAATTGCAAAAATTGCATAATATGCCATGATTTACATTCTGCAGAAGCTGGTTAAATGGAATGGATTCACAATTTGGTATGGATACATATACACATCGTTCATTGGGATGTGCTCTTGCGAAACATGGTTTCAGAGAGTGCATGTATGTTTCCACTGTGGTCAGTCATAATTTCGGAAAAAAAATCGAAAGACAATAATGTCGAAACAATAATATCGAAAAAAAAAATATCGATTTGTTTTTTTTATTATATATTTATTTTGGGGTCCGGGAATAAAAAAAAATGGGTAAAACAAAAAAACAAATTCTAAAAGAGGGGTTGGGGGGAACCCCCCATTTCGAATAAAAAACGTAATTAAAAAAAAATGCGACTTTTTTTCGATATTTGTCTTTCAATATTTTGACTTTTGACATGTTTGTTTTTCGAAATTATCACTATAAACCTGTTTCCACATGTATGAAATCTGGAAGATTTCATTTATAGGGACATTGGCGGGTCCCAATTCTTGCCTTATAGCTTAGACATTGTAAGTGTTGTCAGCATTATTTGTGTCATTTTTTTGAAGGATGAGCACTTGCAGTCACAACTGGTCCAAGTAGTTTAAGTAAATGTTGTGAATAATTGCTGGCAATTGGAATATAATATTGATTGTTACATTTGCATAGCAATTTACTCCAGTTGTGTTGCTGAATTTAAATTGACCAGACAGTTGTGTGTCTGCATCGTTTAATGGGCCTGCAGATATATTTGGAGAAGAGATATTATCTCTTTCTTTTCTGATGGATGTGCAGTTGAGTTTGTAGTAGACAGTTTTGTGGTTGTATAATTTGATGGAGAAGGAGTTGGTCATTGTTTCTTTAGTGGCATTGTTGGGAGATCTGTTGTACATTCGATTTGCATTACTTTTCCTTTTAAGGATTTTAATTTTTTAAGGTACAGGGTACATATCTAGATGGGGTGTATAGAGCACATAGCCTGTTGTTTTCTAGAATGGAAGGAATGTCAGGGTTGTTGTATGCATCAAAGTTAACTTGGAATAGACCATTGAGTGTATGCAGACTTGAAAGTGCTCTATAACTCATGCCTTCCTTAAAGACTGTGCTGTCAATATCAATCAATGTGTGACCTAGGGTTAGACCTTGCAATTTGTGAATAGTGACAGCATATGCAGGAGATATAGAAAACTGTTCTCTATGTACGTACATGTCTTTGAAAAGAAGGAAATGTGCTATTGTGAGGGCATTTTTTTTTTACTTCTGCAAGTTTGTCAAAGTGGATGTTAACAAACTGAGTGTTGTTGTCATGTGGCCATGTTTGGAAGCCAACAAGTCTTCCAATTGCTCCATTAACTAAACCTAGTTCTACATCAAAGTTACATTTTAGAATTATTCGGCTATTTGGGCACCAAATTAATATTTTGCAGTGTTGGAGATACATTTTTCTAAGGTTTTATTTATGGGGTTGCTTGTTGACACACAGGGAGTGTCATGACGTGTACTTTTAGTCTGTCTGTGGAGGTGCTACGCTGTATGATTTGCATTTCTTTTTTTAACATGGTCTCGTTGAATTGACTACAGCTTGCAAGGGGTGGCATTAAGGACAGGAATTTACATATGTGTTTCTCCCATATAGCTCATGGATTGGTCTAGTATTTAAGATGGATTTTGCATCTTTGGTAAGCAGACCAGTTCTAATGCTTTTTAAAATGTTAGCATAGGTGAGGTATGCAGACCGAAGTATGCTTTGAGTTAGTTCTCTGTACTGAAAATGTTGCCAGAGATTTACATTTCCAATGCTGCAGTGTGTGTTTCAGCATTGTTTGCGTTCTAAAGTTTTGAAAATAGGTTGACCTTTCACTAGTGTTAACTGTAGGAGGTCTCTGAAAACAATAACATGTTTTCCTATAAACAGTTCTTCATGGTCAGTTTTTAGGACTTCATGTATTCTGAGGTGAATTAAAGCCAACATGAGGTTGGAAATCATGCTTAACTCATCTATTATGAGCACTTTCATTTGTTTTAGAATTCTGCATACCTCGATAGCAGCCTCTGCTGATCATTTGTAGCATTCTCATTTATTTTGGTTTTCTACTGGAAGGAGGAGTAATCAGTGTAAAGTTACACCTCCTTTGTTGTAGGCAGCTAAACTGTGGAGGCTGTTACAACAGTCAAAAGGTTGTTTTTTGTTAACGTTTGTAAAAAGGTGCTGATAACTTTAATTAAGAATGTTTTCCAGAACTAGCTTCACCACTTACATACAAGAGCAGAGTTGTATAATGTGTGAAGTTACACATTTTAGTTTCATGTTCAAAACCATGTTCAATTTCTTCAGTGACTTCTAGCTAAATAGTACAATGTGGACAACATTTGAGATGGAAACTAAATAATTTTTGCTGGACACTGCAGAATTCCAAACTATTAATAGTTCCCCAATATAAATATCTGGGAATAACCATTAGTGGTCATCCAAATGACAAACTATATTAATTAATTTGGAATCAAAATGAGCAAATCTTACATCGCAAGCAAAGATTTTACTTTATTCATATGGTAAATGTACCTGTTCACATATCATGACATTCTATCAGCATAAAGTAGAGGCTATAATCATCTACGGCTCTGAAACAAACATCTTGAGAGAAGGAACATTTTGGGACAAATTAGTGTCCCAGTTTTGAAAGCAAGTATTACAATTTCCAAAATATACACCTTCTGCCACCTTCTGCCCTGTTACGATATGAATTAGGGCTGTTATCAATACATGTCCAAGTCATATGGAAAATATGCTGTTTGCTGAGAACGTGTTTATTAGGAAACAACACAAATAACATCCTAAGCATTTTGGCTCACTATTTATTAACTTCTATTCATGAGTTGCCAAAGAAAAGGCAAAACTGCATAGTGGATGCTCTAGCCAATTCAAACATCTCTCTCGAGTTACTAATTTCAAATTCTGTAAGAGCAAAAAACAAACTTTACCAATATGACTGGATATGTACATGGGCCAAATGTGGCACCCATAAAGAGTTTAGTCCAGTCTTGTTTGGTAATAAGAAATACTGCATTAGGGCTGATTACTTAATCAAGAGTCCCTCGCCTTGCATTAGAAACCAATACTTAAGATTTAGGCAAAATGTATGGCCGACAAACGTTATATTGGCCAGGCGAGGTATTATTGGTCAAGATTTGAATTTTTGTCGATATTGTACCAACAACAAAGATGTGAGAGAAACTTTGCAACACATAGTAGTTGAGTGTCCTGCCTTGGTTTCCAAATGTAAAGTCTTCTTTAAGGAGTTATTTAATAGCTATCAACCTTTAACTCTGAATGAAATCTGCCAACATATTTTCAGCTCTTTGAGAATAGCAATTAAAATTGTGTTGATGCATTATTTGGAATCCTGTATTAACACATAATATTGTAATGCAATTATTTCCCTAACAGGATTGATGGCCGAAGGTAAAAGACCAAGAGCTGTATATGCACTCTATAGATGTGACTGTTTAAAGCATTCATGGCTAATGCTTTTCATCTGCAAATAAGTGAACTAATGTATGGTACCATAGTTCACTTTTAAAAACTTATTTAGGCTTTATTATTAACCACGCGTATCTAAAGATTATGTCCTAATTTTAATTATTCCCTATTTTTGATTTAACTAAGGAAAGGCAGTGTCTTCTAGTTGTGCTTCAATGTCTTCCTCTTGTTGGCATTCATTGTCCAATATTTCTTTGTATAGTTTGAAATTGGCTTTTTTATTCTGTTTTCATTTGCTTTGAATGCAGTTTCAAATGAGTAATAGTCGCCTAATAATTCTTCTTCTTTTCTCCAAGGTTTAAAAAGTTGCAGTAGGGCCATGTAACACAGTTCTCTATGTTGCAGAGATTTAAATGATAACTTTGTATCATCAATGAGGCTGGGTTTCGTACGTTTTACTATTATCCTTCACAAGTTGAGACTGAATATTTGCAAGTTGTCTCATCTGGTGTGACATTTGGCCTCATAACAATGTTGGCGGTAGGTTGCCACCAACCCTGTGACACTGAATTCGGCGCCTGACTTCCCGGTGCCACCGGGACATTACAAGTACCAGCAGTGTGGGAATTCAGGCATCGGATTTTGTAAGTCCCCATTCCCATATGGTAGTGGGTTGATAGTTGTGCTTGGGAAGGTTGGAAGGGTAAGAGGGTGTACATGTGTGGTGGATGTGGGGTAGTTAGTAAGAGAGTGATGGTGCAAATTAATACAAGGAACATGTGATCTTTTGAGGAAAGCAGTGGGTGTTATACCAGTGGTGTCGAGATGGGAATAGAAAGAGTGTGCATAGTACAATATAATGAGTAAGAGTGAAAAACATGTTGTTGTTTTGAAAAGAATACCATATGCTGATATATAGTAACACGACATTGTTACAATAGCAGAGAGATGAATGCTGTATTAATGTGCTTACTTTGTATGCTGTAAAGCGTGTTATTTTTTTTCGTTAGCTGTGTTTGGGAATGTTCTTCTTTCCTGTAATTGTAAAAGAAAGTTAGTAAATATATATGGTAATAGTGAAGTAGTTTTAGTAAGAGAGGTTGTTGTTTATGAAGTGTTAGGGAGAATTCTCAGAAATGTGCTAATTCCTCTCTCCATTAGAGACCCCCAGCTCTTTCTGCTGGACTTTAGGACTTTTGAATTCTAACCTGGAGAGAGTGAGACAATGTTCCCACTCTCTTGTGTATTTTTCTGTGATTTGGGCTCTGTGTTTCTTTTGACTTTGGAGTCTGACAAACTCCATAGGCATCATCTTTGCAGTGTAATACACAGCACCTTCAGTGCAGTGGCACAGGGAAGTCTCTTAGATTTCCCAAAGGTTTAAATACCTTCACTTTGTGAAACTACTGTTTCCAAGAGCAGTAAAGTGAAATTGACTTTACTTAGCTTTTCTAACTTTCTAGATCGAGCACACACTATCTTACCATGTGGTGCTGGAGGGGTTACCTAGTTTCTCATGTAACATTTTTATCTTACCCTTTCTACAATTTATGACTGCTGGCAGTGGTTTACTTTTTACTACCATTGTGTGTTTTTACCACGGGCTGAAATTGCAGCTGCAGTAAGACACACACGGGTGCCCATTTTGTCAAAATGGCCCTTGTCTTCTTTTTCGCCAATTCTTGTTGGAAAGGTCCTCCTTCAGATTTACTTTGCGCGCCAAACCAGGTTTGGTCCGTTTGTTCATTTTGTCTTTAACAGGCTTCACGAGTGAAGCCCGCCTCTGAGTCCAGTATGTCTGGCAGGGGCAGGAAGTGAGGGAGGTGCCCGAAACTCCCTGTGCTTAATCCCCATGGTTACAGAAATGCACCCATAGGTGATTGTCCATGTAACATTTTTATGTTACCCTTTCTACAATTTATGACTGCTGGCAGTGGTTTACTTTTTACTACCATTGTGTGTTTTTACCACAGGCTGCAATTGCAGCTGCAGTAAGACACACATGGGTGCCCATTTTGTCAAAATGGCCCTGGTCTTCTTTTTTCGCCAATTCTTGTTGGAAAGGTCCTCCTTGAGATTTACTCTGCGCGCCAAACCAGGTTTGGTCCCTTTGTTCAGTTTGTCTTTAACGGGCTTCACGAGTGAAGCCCGCCTCTGGGTCCAGTATGTCTGGCAGGGGCAGGAAGTGAGGGAGGTGCCCGAAACTCCATGTGCTTAATCCCCATGGTTACAGAAATGCACCCATAGGTGATTGGCCAGCTGTCTGTCCTTGGAGGACAGCCACCCTGCTGTGTGATTGACCTTCATATTGGAATGGGTTATTTTAGCAAGTATGCATGTGCTGGTAACCTATTGTTTGTCCATATACCAAGTGCCACTTAAAAATGTTGTAGAAATGTTTTGCACCTGCTTTTTCTTTCTTGTAGGAATATGTTACACAGTGCTGCTATAAATGCATGTATGCATGTTTTACTTTCATGAAAATGCTCCTAAAAAGAAACATTTTTAAATGCACAGCATTTTATATTTTCCCTTCAAGATAAATGTCACACTTTTGAATATTGCATTCCAGTCGTGTTTTTTTTCTTTGCATTGTGGGGCTTTTAGTCTGAGTTATATAATGGGAGAAATGGAATTACAAGCCATAGAATGCAAAGTAAAATATGAAAATGTGATAAGCACCTTCGGATTGGAATGGGTCATGTTGGTACGTATGCATGCACTAATTTGCACACACCTAGTGTTATTTAAAAATGTTTTAGAAATGTTTTGTATCTACTTTTTCATTCTTTTAGAACAGTTTATATACAGTGCTACTATAAATAGACATATGAACTTTTTCACATTTTTAAATGACAGCATTGTAAGTATTTGCTGCTTGATGTGAGTAGGTGATGCATGCTACAATACATGGATTTTGCTGGAGTGGTTAAAAAGTGAATATGCTTATTGAGAAGCATATTACAGGGTAAGTAGCAGGGACATCTACATATATATTTGTATAGGAGTTGCAGAAAATACTTCAAAAAATATAAGCAGACCTGTAATATATCTTCTAAAATGCAGATGTTGAATCGAGAAATAGAAATGTTGCAGAGTTTCACAGTAGGTTTTGATGTCAATGGCTGTGATTAGCAGGATATATGTACTCTCAGAGTTCAAGTATACATCTGAAGTGTTGAACTGAGATGACAGGGTAAGGTGTGGAGTTTGTAAGTGTGATTGGTGGATAGGTGTGTGACTCTTTGAAAACAGCCATTGTGGGAGTGTTGAGAACATGAAAGTGGAAAGGGTAAAAGGGCTGCTCCTGTGTTATGAGGACCGTGAACACTGCGGTAGTCAGCGGATGGCGTGTGCCACATCTGGGTATTTTAAGGATGCCTGGTATGGAATAGGGACTGTGGGGATTAGCCAATCCGGTGTTCTGGTTGTGGTTTACAAGAAGGGAGGATAGTATGTGTTTGGATTGTTGTGTGTAGTGAAGATGGCCGCTATTATGGCTTTGAGGAACCACAGTGTGTGGATTTTAGGAGATTCTCCAATTCAGTCATTGAATGTTTATGTGGACAATCAGGGCATATTTGGAAGTATTGGATTTGCAGAAGTGGATGTTTTGTGGCATGCATTTTGTGGCTTCAACTTGGCAAGCCTGTTCTCATTTTGTCAAACTATGGCTCACTTTAAATGTCCCTTTGCAGATTGCCCTGAAGTTCTTCATGAAAATCATAATGGAACTCTTTCATGCTGCAAAGATTGTTTTGTTCTGAAACACATCAGAGGCAAACATGGAGATGTCCAAAATTTTTCAGTCCAGAAATGGATTAATCGATGCATCTTTTGAGAATGGCAATATAAGGTCTGATGGTGTGAATTTTTTTTGTGAAGATGGAGTTCATTTTACTGATGTCAGAAATATGATTTTTCTTTACAATGTTAAGAATGCATTGAAAAAGTTTGCATAAGCAAATTGTAAGGGAAGATATACAATATATAGTTCTACTGTACATAAAAGGAAAAAAAGGAATAAAACAAACAAATATAAGGTTCTTTTCAGAGCCACCACTAAAGAATAAATAACTGAAATTGAGTTTAAATTTCTCTCCCACCCAGTAGCCGCGATGTCCATGTACACGATGTTAGTCCGTGGACAGCATGTGCACATCCAGGTTTTTTAAGGACGACTTGCACAGGAAGAGAGGGTAGACAGAGTTTTGTTTGCAGACGTTTTGAGAGCACTGAAAATGGCAATGGCTCTGTCTTTGAGGATGCAGAGTGAATGAATTTTGTTGGACTGTTGGATCCATTGGCTGAAGGTGTATGTTGAGCATTGTGGATTGGGAGAACATTTTGGAATCCATGACTTTGAAATGTCATGGTATAAAGTATAAAGGAAAAAGCAAGGTACAACCTAAATAAAGCTGTGTGTGCATTTGACCATGATGTTGGCATGCCATCTTTTGAAAATGAGAACATTTGCATTTGCTAATGTCAAAATGTTTCGGAGAGATGGAGTACATCTTACTGATGTGGGCAACCAGATTGTACTGTAAAACATTCAAAATACATCAAAGCAGTTTTTGTGAACACATTATAGTTAGATTGTGTAGAATCTCTGTTAGTTTAGTTTATAAAAAAATAAAAAATAAAAGGCAAAAGAACAAAAAGAAGGTTTTTCAAGAGCCACCATATTTATTTATTTGTTAATTTATTTATTTATTTATTGTGCTATAGTTTTGAATTAAAACTTTACACATATACAATAAATGTTACATGGAAAATGTATTAATTCACACCGTAATACTGATACCATTTTACAATATTACAAGACAAAAATGTGTCATAGCAGTGAATAAATAATTTCATAAGGTGAAAACAAAGTATTCCAAAGGATAAAATATTTATAAAATAGATTAAATAACCACAGTTCATCGTATACTACATACAACATGTATAGCACCACTTTATACACACTTATTCAAATAACATTCGTCTATCGATCAGTGTCCACCATTAGGACCACCATAAAGTGCACTATAAAGTACATGCTCTTTTAATCTTCCATGCAACAGAATATTTATCATAGTATTTTAATATTAGGTCAGTCTCCCCTTCTTCTATTATTGCACCTCTGCCTTTTATAATTTTCTATTCAGAATACGAGGGATCCGTACTTGAGCATATGCTTGCGTTTTTCACTCTAAACCATATTTAAGTGTGTTTCCACGACCTTCCAGAACTTAAAAAGAGCAATATGCCTACTCCTTTTTTGAGTGTTTATAAAGTTCTTCCAAAATGTGGAGCCTTTTATCGAATCATAGTGATTTACAAACTTACTCAGATGTTTCAAATATACCTGCTCCAATCGTGTACATTTTGAGTACATGTCTGGCAGACTCTGAAACAGTTTTGTCCTCACATAACCGGAAAAAGTTTTTGCGCTGGTAGGGCAGTGGAAGGACTCACGTTTAATACAGGCAGCCTATTGATTCACAATAAGATAATCCATCTCCTCAGTGCCCTGGAAGGCAAATTGCTAGATAAGATTGCATCTTTTCATACGAGTAAAGGACATCCGGCACAAAAGTATAGCTTTGCAAAGAGTTCAAGTGGTTAAAGTTTTCGTTCCAGTCCCACAGATCAAGGTGTTTTAGAAGGTGCTGCCGGCGATTGGAACTATCATCTTCCTAATTGGGAGTCCAGCTGATATCCTTCAAATGCAATATAATTCCTTTACTAAAACTATACTTCATTTCAGATCTCTTCATAGTGTTACCCAGACTATTTAATAATGAGTTTGATGGACAATTCATCATTTTAGTATACAGAATAGCTATCTTCTCCAAGACCATATATTTTATAGAATGTATCCCCAATTCCAATCTCAATATAGTCATAGGAATGCCTCTAGGTAGGCCCAGTAGCTTTCTCCAAAATCTACCCTCAATTAACTGAAGCCAATCAAGGTTGATTTCAATCAAGCTCTCCAGACCATAGATAACGGTGTGAACTAAGCACTGCATGTATAACTGCCTAATACCAAGCAAGGAATAGCCTGCCCTTCTTCCTGCAAACTGCCAAATCAATGCTGTCAACTGCACTGCTTTTCTTGTACAGGCTTCAATACACATTTTAAAGCCCTTACTTGTCTCAAACTCTATTCCCAGATATTTATGCTGCAAGATGTACCCGATCTCGATGTTTTGAATCAGCAGTCTAGGTCTAGCTATTCGCTTCGCAGTAAAGCTCATGATTTGTGTTTTTTCCATGTTGATGACTAACCCGTTCTTATACGCATAATCCCACAGTCCACTGGCTGTTTGCTGGATGTCGCTGAATGTATGATTCATAACAGGGGGTGTCATTGTTCCTCTGTTATCCAGACTTAAGACCGTCCGTATTGTTACTATGGAGTAGCTTAAAAAAGTAAAGAATGCCCTCAGGGGAGCCCAAGAGTTCAAATTTCCTCCGTAGCCGGTCTCTTCTAACAGTGTCAAAGGCTTCTTTATAATCAACAAAAATGGCATACAAAGGAAGGAGGATTATTTGGTCCTTGCACCTGTTTAATCATATAGTCAAGCAGGAGCAAGTTATGCACCGTTGAGTAGTCAGCACAAAAGCCGCTCTGGAATTTGTCCAAGATGTTATCATGTTCGACCCAATGTTGTAGTTCTTTAAAAATAAATAAGGCAAATAGCTTCCCAGTAGAGATCAGCAATGATAACAACTGATAATTACCTGGATATAAAGGGGAGCCACCATTTTTGCATGAAAAACAATTAAAATGATTTTCCTACCCCCATCCAACTTCTGGATTTGTTCTGATGTCTGTGACTATCGAGCTGTCCGCAATCTATGCAGGCTGCAAAGGGGCCTATGACCTTTTTTCTCACTTCTATGTTTAAACTGGGAAAGGTGGCTCCTAAAGTAACCATTTTGTAGGTGTTTTTTGGTTTTGATTTTTTCCAGGAGAGGCAATGTGGGGGAGGAAAGCGAGGGAAGGGGCACCAACCACAGAGACGAAGGGGCAGGTGGACAGAGGAATATTTTGGGCGAGCCTTAATCAAGATAGATAGCAGTGTTTCTCGTGCTCCTTGAGCATGGTCTCGAAAGCATCCCGAAACTGCTCCCACATACAGATCGGTGCTTCACAGTACAAACATAGCACTGTGACCCTTGAATGCTGAGGCAAGACAGCATTCTGTATGGCCTGTGAGGTTATATCTTTTGTTGTAACAGAAGCAGTTGAAGAAGATGGGGCAGAGGGCATCAACCTACTTTTCCCTGAGAAAGTTTCCACCTTCCACAGAGTACCCAGGTGGTTGGACTTGGTGTGGAGCCACATGGAGGTAGTGCCGTAGGAATACAGTTTCAGGTTTCTGTCACGATCCATGCCCCTGACCCCCTCAGGTATAACAGCCCCCTGGCAGCAGTGGGCTACAGCCCTTCACACGGGCCCCAAGGGCCTTAAAGCTCCATCAGAAACATACATGGAGTCATTCCTGGTGTCTTTGGCGCCACGTTCATTATCGGGAATAAAGCAATACCAATTTTGGACCTTAATCCAACATGGAGACATATTACACAGCTTAGTTCTTTAGAACCAAGCCATGCAGTCTAGGGTTTTGGGTGTGGCTGGGCCTGGAACTACTTCGCCTGGAACTACTTTACCTGGGCTATTTTAACCACACCCAAACAGCAGAACACGCTTTGTGTTATTCTGCACTCATACAGCGTAAGGCTCACTGTGTGCAGCTTCTGCTCATCAGCTTCTCCGGCGGCCCGATCCTGAAGCCCTAGATCCAGATTCCATTAATAACCTGGAAGAACAAGAACACTTACCTGTGAATTAACCGGTCTTGAATCCATCCTGTGCTTCGTTTACCTCGCCCTTCTCAGTTTGCCGCAACCTGCAAAGGTAAAGAAACAAAGACAGCGTTAATAACAATTCTTACCTGGGGAAGCAGCGAGTCCTGGCGGCACCCTGTGCTTCTCTTACCTCGGCCATCTCCGGGTTTCGCCGCAACCTGCAAGGGAGAAGGAACAAGGTCAGCATTAACAAAGCACTTACATGGGCAAGCAGCACTTCGATCGCTCATCACTCCGGAACATCACTGCAACCTTTACAAAGAAGAAAAGAGAACACAGGTTAGCAATTAACACCAATAAAAAGCTCAGCACTTTGCGTATCAATATCTCACCGTGGTCTTCACCATCTGCGCGGCAACTCTGAGATCGTAACCATTCCTGTGAAAACAAAAAGAGACATTGTTAGGGAACAGAACAGCATAGTGGAGCAAGACGCTGAGAAGACAGAGAAAATGGAGGGAAAGAAAGAGACAGAATAAAGACAGAAAATACATTATAACTCACCTGGAAGACAGCAAGCAGAGTCAGAGTCACAGCCAGTCTGGACCTGACATAAGGGAACACGGACCAGTGAAGCAACTTGGTCCACGGAATGCCCGCACCAACCATGCGCCCCTGCACAGAGAAGCAGGACGGAGATTTCAACACACAAAAACCTAAGGTGAGCAATAACCCCAAGGGAAGGGATTTGGACCAGAGGGAGGTGGGAGTCGACCCATCAAAGAACCAGTATCGTAACCCTCCATTCTCCCGTTATAGGCGCTACCCAACATCTGACACATAACCAAGCAGAGAGGGGTCCGGGATAGTGCTTAGACTTCCATCCAGTATCGTGTGGGGCCCCCGTGGATAGCAGGTGTGTGTAACAGTTTCCATGACTGAGTACTTTGTACTCTGTGCATCAAACCTTGGCTGCACAAGCCTTCGGCACATTTCCAAAGGTGGTGAAAAATTGCCACACCCATGACTCACTCCGGGTGCTGGAGATACAGACTTCCTCCACCTTATCTTCATCTTTCTCTTGATTGATCATCATCTGTATCACTGCACCTGTTCCCTTATGCAGACCCTCCAGGTTGTTGAGGGGGTGGTGGTGGTGGTGGTGGTGGTGGGGGTGTTGCTGGCAAGAAGAGAGGGCCATAACAGATTCCTTGGTGGACTGCAATAATATCTGCTAAAAGGGTAAAGCAGGTGCTCTCCCCTGGATAGCCAGATTGAGAATGAGGATAAGTAATGGGTGGGTCCCTTTAGAGGAACCGTCCACTGGCAGTCATGCTGTCAGTGGACTACCAAGTCACAGATAGGACTTGAAAAGTTGTAAGAAGTTTCTAGATCAACCAAGCATGGGTCTGGGAGTAGTGGAAAATTGGCAGGGAACTAGCTAACCCCTCTGAAGTCTTCTCCTTCCCTTCTCCTTCCCAGGCCCTCTGCAATGCACTGGCCTCACACTTTGCCACCAAAACTCAGGACATTCCGACCACCCTTTCTTCATTCCCTGACAACCCACCCAACACACCCCCACCACACTCCCCCTCCCTACTCCTTCATCCTTTTTCTCCTTCTCTCCTGTACACCAGAAGAAGTTACCAGAGTTGGCCGCTCCATGAAGGTCACCTCTAAACTGGTCTCCCCTTGCTCATCCAGGAACACCAATGATAACATTGGCTCTCTTGCACCCTGCTCTTACTGATTTCTGCAATCACTCTTTGTCACAGGATCTTCCCCTCCCTCTTAAGCACTTCCTTGTGCACCCACTCCTGAAAAATCATTCTCTGACGCTACCTGCCCTGCCAGCTATCGCCCTACCTCCATCACCTCCTTCCTGGGGAAACTACTTGAAAAGCTGGCCTCGCCATAACTCAACTCTCACACTGAACTTGTTGGTGGCCTCCATGATCATCAATCTGGATTCCAAGCATCCAGAGTCACAGAAACTGCTCTTCTAAACTCCCGTGATGAACTGCTCGCATTTCTGGATTCCAACTATCCAGCTGTCCTCATCCTTCTCAATCTCTTCTCTGCATTTGACACAGTTAACCATTCCATATGCATACAAAGGCTCCACGATACACTTGGTATCTCGCAACGGGCACTGGATTGGCTGTCCTCTTTCCTCACTAACAGCTCTTCCCAAGTCATCCTTGGCCCCTTCTCCATTCCTACTTCCATCTCCAACTGCGGTTCTCCCAGGGCTCTATAGTCTCCACCTGGCTCATTAACATCTGCATTTATCTCCTTGCAAGCCTCATCTCCTCTTTCTCCTCCAACTTCCAGTGTTATGCAGAAGACACACAACTATTCTTGAGACTCCCAGCTTACTTCCATGCACCCTCCATCATCCCTGACTGCCTATCTCCCATACAGTGTGTGTGCGCCTCCAATGATCTCTGCCTCAATGCCTGTAAATCAGAGATCCTTCCAATTGGAACACCTGCTCCCTCCTTCTTCCCCTCACTCTGGCCTTCCTCCTTGGGCTCTCCCTCTGAACCTTCAACTAAAGCCAGAAACCTTACTTCAACTCCTCTCTCTCCTTCCTACCTCATACTCTGACCATTGCCAAGAAGTCCAACTATCAGCTCTTCCTTCTCAAAGGAATTGTAATGAAGCGGGAGAATGGAAGACCAGGCTCCCGCCCTTCCCCCCTCGCGCTTGGCCTAGAGGATCACGGCCTAGACACCCGCCACGAGAGGAGTTTGCCTGTCTACCAGACGACCAGATACCCTGGTACAGGAACATACAGATGTGCCCATCTACCTGCCCAGCAGCCCGCCCTGTCCATGCCGACAACTGCGGCACGGATCAACTCGACTAAACCTACATGTCGTTAGAGATGCCATGACGACCTAGCCACGGTCAGCACACCTGTGCAAATATACACACCGGACACTCCCACACCAATTCACACAAAGAATATACTCAGTGCTATGACGTAGGCGACAGACATACTCACGGACGTGCATCTTTATTATTTTCCACATAGGCTCTCAAAACGCAGAAACGCAAGACGCACAATGAACTTATCTAAAAAGGCTTGCTCACACTTCTTCTAATAGCCATGTACCATAATGAAGAATATAACGGACACGATACTGAGGATAAAGCAATATGATACCGTAACCTAAAGCGCTCTGCATCAAACGGTTCCACCTATGCACCAGGCCCAAGTAGGCCGCAAGCAAAAGCTTCCATGAACATTGAATGAGCAGGAACTGGGTTGCTGACCCTGCAAAATGAGCCCGGCTAAAGCACACCGCCAAGGGCACGATGTTGAAATCTCGCACGCTGCAAGCCAACGCCAAGGCCGCACCTGCAAGATAAACCATGCACACAGTAGGAAAAACAATATTAATTATGTTGAATTTTGCCTCAAACACGGTCCCACCTCACGTGACAAAGCCAAACCTGACAAGATGCCAAGCCAAGGAGGAAGAAGATGCCTGAATCCCACATTTGAAGACACAGGCAGATACAATTAAAAGACTCATTGGACATCTGCAGCAGTGGGAGTAGTCGACCTCCCAACATATGAATAGATCCTCACATTGTTTACACCTACCCATATTAAAACATTGTTGCAAATTACAGGTGCACCGCGAGCTGGGAACAGCGATAGTCCCAAACTGGGAGGCTCGCGGGCAGACCAATCAGAACAGGGGGCTC
Source organism: Ambystoma mexicanum (assembly GCF_040938575.1). Taxonomy (NCBI): domain Eukaryota; kingdom Metazoa; phylum Chordata; class Amphibia; order Caudata; family Ambystomatidae; genus Ambystoma; species Ambystoma mexicanum. The sequence goes on along the minus strand of NC_090941.1, from coordinate 820,411,555 downwards.
TCATCACTGACGCCATTAACATTGACCAATCCTCAGAGGTCTTCATGTAACAATTTTCATGTATCAAATTGAAGGGACAGCCCAGGTATACCACCTGACTAACCCTCAGCCACTAACACCGTTCTCTATATGTGCGCTATACTAACCCTACCACTCGAGTAACCAATCCAGAGTGGAAATAGGTTTTTTACTAAACTTTGTAAAATGACGCAAGTAGCGCATCATACTACGGTAAAAAGGGCCTGCGAGCCCCACGATTGTGTGTGTGTCAGGACGGACGCGTACGCTCCTTGACCCATCCCTGCCATTTTGTCTAATAAACAGCAGAGTCACCTTGCTTCTTGCGTGTGTCTCATACTCTATCTTTTTTGGGTTATACGGGAGGAGTTGGGGCCTCCCTGCCCGGAGGTCTGCGGACGGCCCGGCCGACCCCGGCAGAATTCTCCCCCGACAAGTTGGAGGCACTGCTGAGATCTGTTTAAGGTATGCTTTTTTATTTTTTACTTTTTTCCAGGTACTCCCGTTGCGAAGAGGCCCGGCGGCGCGGCCCCCTCTGCCGTTGCCCCCTTCTGAGGACTACAGGACCATCGCGGAACTGCGAGAAGACCGGACAGCGCAATCCGGATATTGGCCTTCGGGAGCCGGTTGAGAAGTATCCCGCCCGCGGTTGGCGAGTGTCCAGACGTGGTCCAGACAAGGGGAGGTGGCGAGCCGCCTGGAGGGGTGCACGCAGTCGAGCGGCCCCGCATCAAGAGAACTTGGTGAGCATGCCACGCACAACAAGCAATGTGAAATTGTGAGGGAGGGGGGAGGAATCGAATACGGGAGGTGGGAGGTGTTGCACAGGTGCGCGGCGAAGGTTTTGACAATTTAGTGTTGGCAATGACATGAATGGTAGCCGAACGGGTGCGAGAGCAGTCGGCTACGTTACGCGAGAGAGGGGGGCGGAGCACGAAAGCATCACGTGCGGCCGCTCGTAGACACTGATTGGCTTAGGTCGTGACTACGTGTAAGGGTGTGTGTGTGTGTGGTTTCCTACGATTTGGCATTTATTGATCAATGAGTAGATGAGGATCCCTATTGTTCGAGCAAGAAACTCGATAGGTAGATGACGTTTCCCTGTAGGCGGTAGCTACTCAGTTGCCCAATACGGAAGATAATTGGCTGGTTAAGCCCTCCTGTCGAGGGGCGTATCACACGCGAGGCGACGCAGCGTGCGCAGTCCGATTATATTATTGATTACCTTGTTCCAGGAGTGACAGGAAGACAGCTGTGAGGTTAACGGGGGTAGATTGCAAGTGTATTTTAGACTTAAAGAATATATGAAAAACTTACCAGTAGCTCGAAGAGATCGGTGACATCACCAATAGGGCTTTCATAGGATATCCCGAGCATAAGGCATCTTTCATTATGAGAGTGGTGGGGAAGAGAACTGTGGCAAGGGAGTGGGAACGGAGATAAACGGTCATGAATTGATCAAGGAAAGGCGAAACGGGGGACATGGCGGCGCACGGAGAACGCCGGCCACGGCAAGTGTAGAAGGAGGAGGAGCAAGTGAAAATAGGACGACTGTATAAGAACGTCACAAGGGGTACGCAGCCGCAGGGGGCTACGTGCGCCTCGGTCGCAGGGGGCTGTAAGGGTGTTGTGTAAGGAAGAAAGAAAGAAGAAAATATATAAATGTAAACACTATATTTTAATAATTTTCCTTAGCGGACTATCGCAAGTCCCCAACCTTACGGGGCCAGGTAACGATATAAGGCTGTATATTGTAAACTGCTAGTGAGATAACCGCTACCAAATAGGGGAAGGGTAACAAGTGGAGCACTACTATGTCATACGGGACAGGATCGGGAGGGTGGGGGAACACCCTCACTACCCCACTACAACACATATGTACCACACTGTCACCCCATAGGGAGAAACTGATCAAGTATAGCATAGAATGGACCCAGGGGACGGACAACAAAATGATAACACCGTGGCCGCCTAATGGTAGCTTCGACCCATATGCCCAACATTCACTACTAAACCATCTGCATAATACATACAAAGGGAAGAAGTTGGCAAACCACGTGGAGGTGTTTAACTTATGGAGGATGTTCCAGGGGTCCCGACCAGGACCAAATGGAATGTTCACTGTGGGGGAAATACCGGAAGAAAAAGAGATCAAGGAGGAAGGAGAGGATGGGAAAAAGGGGAGTGAGGACCCAAAGAACACGGGGAACGGACAAGAGGGAGGAGAAAGGAATAATAAATCAAATGAGATAAAAAAGGAACCGAGCAACGATATACCCCTAGAAAAGGGAGTGAAAACAGAGGGAGGGGGATTGTACCCTTTAAGGGAGTTAGGAGAAATAGAAAGAGGTCGGTTAAGGGCGGCTGAGGGGTACTCGAATCCGGCATACAGCCCTCCACCATATGTGGCTAATAGGAAAATGCCAGCAGGGGAGGGGAGGACTGGAGAAGAACAAACTGTGGAAATAGTAAATGATGAGTGGGTAGCTGCACAGATACTATCAAAATTACGAGGTTCATTAACAGGAGAAGAGAAGGAGGTAGTAAGGAAAACAGATGAGGATAATACCAGGGAGAGTGGAATGAGAGGGGAAGAGCTGCTACGGCAAAAGGAAGAGATTTTGGAGGAACGACTAGCAGAGTTAAGGGATGAGCAGAACGAACTGATCAAACAGCTCGACAGGGAGGAAAGAGAGAGAGCGAGGAAAAGAAAAGATGGTAAGAACGAATTGGAAAAAATAAGGGAACGAACTGAGGAGCAAAAGAGAGAAGCTGAACGGGTAAAGGCAGCAGCAGAAAGGGTATCAAGAGCAGTGCTGCGAGAAAAGAAAAGGGAAGAAGAAGAGAAAGAAAAAGAAATGGCAATGTGGAAGAAGAGATTACTATCAGAAACGACTAAAAAATACGAAGAAGGGAGGGTGATAGAGAGCATATTAGAAAGGGAAAGGGTGAAATGGGAAAGGAAGAAAGAGGATGAAAGAATATTGGAACAGGTGAGTAGTGAAGTAATGGAGGAATTAAAAAGGAAAAGGCAGGAAAATGGTAGGGAGATGGAGGAGAGAAATGAAGGAGAAAGAGAAGATAGGAGAAGGGAGAGTGAACTGTGGGAGGATGTGTATAGAGACACAGAGGTAGCAACAACAACAGCACAAGGGGGAGAGGTTGATAAAGGAGAAAAAGGAGGACTGGACCTAATAGACTTAAAAACAGTAACAATCAAGGGGAAAAAGACAGAGTGGGGGTTACCGTTTATGACTGACTTTTGTAGTGAAGAAGAGGAAGGAGTGGGGAAGGAAGGAAGAAACAGTGAAAGAGAAAGCCTAGATAAACTATACATCACCCGGACCAACACAGACTCACCATGGATCCGTAGGAGAAAGGATGAACTGGAGAGAAGTGAGGGGGATGAGCAAGGAATAGTGGAAAGACAGACATATGAGGCCACACCGTCCCCATCACGCCCTCTCCCGTCCCACCCTACATGCTCAACCACCTCACGCTCGTTACGAACAATAAAACTTGCGCCCTTTACAGACGAACTGACACCCTAAGCATGCCGGCTTAGGAACCTCCCTAGACGCAGGCAGGAAGGACGAATACACATACCCATATTAAATACAGGAAGTGATGGAAGAAGGGGAAAAGATGGAGAAGAAAGAGTTACGAGCAGGGGAAATACAGACGAAATTGACGATGTAGAAGAGAGGGAAGAAGAGGAAGGGTGTGAGGACTTGGTTCTATGGAACACAAAGGGTAAAACGAGACATAACTTAATGCCACTTCTGGAGAGGGGAGGAGTTAGACCACAGTACGTCCCTTGGAAGCATACAGACAAAGAAAACATAAAGTGCAGGCTCCCATCATTAAGTGGAGGTGCAGGTAAATGGATATTTGAAATGGAAAAACACACCGCAGGACAGAAACTGGCAGTGGGAGATGTAAAGGGCCTTCTAATATCAATATTAGGGGATGCAGCAGATGACATTTGGAAAAGAGCGGGATTCCCTGGGGTAACAATAGCAAACACATTGCATGATGGGGCACCATTCGCAAACTGCAGACATGCACTATGGCAGGCACTGAGGGTACAGTACCCAGACACATCAGACATAGGAGCAATTACCTCACGCAAGATGCGTGAGAACGAAGATCCTGTTTATTATATCCAGGAAATCCAAGAGAAGTGGCGCATGGAAACTAGAGAACAATGGGATAAAACACCAGCAATATTTTATCATATACTAGTACAAGGACTCCCAGAAGGAGTTCAGAAACAATTGAAGAAAGTAGTGGGAATGGAAGCAAAAGCATGGCCAGAAATACAACTGACTATAGTGCATCATTGCAGGATATGGCAAGGAAAAATGAAACAAAAGAAAGAGGACAGGAAAACGGAAGAGGCTAAACTAGTACAGAAAAAGCTCACTAAATACACAATGGAAGGGGCACTAATAACTACGCCTACAACAATGACCCAAAGCCCCACACAAGTAGTGGCTGCACAAGATCCCTCCCAAATACCACCTTCACAGACTATAACACAACAGGTGCCGCCACTCCAACCATACACGACCAAGGAGCTGGGTATTATAATTACAACAGGGGGAGAGGAGGAATTATGAGAGGGAGAGGATACGGATATAATACCCAACAGCCGGGGGGAGGACTTAGAAATTCCTACCCCACAGGGCAACCAGCATACCAGGACAACACAGGGAGCTTTCCATGGCAGAGTAGGGAACCACCAGTGTGTTGGAGTTGTGGATTAGTAGGGCACATGTCACGCACGTGTAGAGTAAGACCAGGAACACCATCATGGAGTGAACAGGGACAACCAAGGCCCACACAGGAACAGCAGGGCATGCAGCAGCAGCAGACGTTGCAACAGGGAAATGAACAGCAACAACTAATAACACAACAACAGCCACAGACATATTCACTGCCACAACAAAAGGTAGCGATAACACAACAACCCCAAGCACAACAAACAAAACTGGGTAGGGTGACGGTCCTGGGACACAACCCTTACACAGGAAATGGTCAATCGTTGTACCCTCAATAGGACAGCCCACAGACGGCCTTGGTGTGTCCCATCCTGTCAGTAACACCTAATAGTGCGGAGGAACCACGCATAGAGGAAACGATAGGTGACAAAAAGTTATCATTCCTTGTTGACACCGGGGCGACCCGGTCTTGCATAAGGGAAGGTAAATTTAAGATGTCAGGCGAAGCCATGAACACCCAAGGATTCTCTGGGGCTAGAGGGTTGGTTCCTTTTACTGATAACATTCCCTTATCTATAAGAGACTATGACCTGTCAGTTCCACTTCTATATTATAGTGCCTCACCAGTAAATATACTGGGGAGAGACATAATGAACAGGTTGAATATGACGATCTCCTTTACTGAGGACGGCATAATTTGCTCTACCCCAGGGATCAACATGCTCACAGCACGACATATTATGCAAGCATACTGCGGACAGACAGCGATTAGGGCGGAGCCAGTAGATGGCGAACTCTTTCAGTACGGGACAGACATGGCATTTGCATGGATGCCAGGGATAGAGGGAAAAATATGGAGGAGGCCAGCAGCCTATCTGTTCAGACCAGAAACACCAGTCAATGAACCAGAAGGGAAGGTGATTCCAGTGGACATTGAAAGCATTATAGCAACAGCTGATTACATTGCTGTACATGCCCAAGACAGAGAAGGAAGGGCATGGAGGGCAGTGATAGCATTAGCAGAAGGATGTAGACTGACCCAGGTGTCAGATGAGGAGCTGTTCTCAGAAGAAAAGGAGGAAGGTGAAATGGTGTTTATGATGAGTGTGGAAATATGGCTAAGAGTGGCGTACAAACAAGTAGCACAGAAAATTGCAATGGCACTTGAGGCACCTGCATGCACCCCAGACCCCTTCTTTAAGGAGGATATGACAAAAGTACCCACATCATTGTGGACTACTAGCCCCTATGACGTAGGGTGTATAAAAAGTATAGGGGGAGTAAGGATAAAATTGAAAAAAGGTGCAATACTCCCCAGAGTAAAACAGTACCCACTATCAAAAGAGGCAGATGAGGGCATATATGAAACCATAACGGCCCTTATAAATAATGGCAAATTGGTCCCCTCGGAATCACCGTGTAACACGGCTGTATACCCAGTGCGCAAGGCTAAAGGGGGTTCTTGGCGCTTCATACAGGATCTCAGGCCCTTGAACAACATAGTAGAAGCAGAATACCCCATAGCAGCAAACCCGGCCACAATATTGTGTGGCATTCCAGCAGAAGCATCACGATTTACAGTGATCGACTTTAAAAATGCATTCTTCTCAATACCATTGCACCCAGATTCACAAGATCTGACAAGCTTCACTTACAGAAACACAAAGTGGAAACACACCAGATTGCCACACGGGTATTGTGAATCACCCTCAATTTTCAACAGAGTAATACAGATGGATTTGGGTAACATTGAAGTGGAAAGCACAGTGTTGCAGTATGTGGACGACATAATAATTTGCAGTACAAACGAAAGAACATGCAGAGAGGACTCATTAAAGATGTTGACAATACTGGCTGAGAAAGGTTACAAGGTAGACATGGAAAAGTTACAGTACTGTCAAGAACAGGTACTTTACATTGGTCAGCTCATATCTCAACATGGAAGAAAGATTGCACCACAAAGAGCACAGGCCATTTCAAACACACCAGTGCCACAAACAGTGAGGGAACTGCAGCAGTTCCTGGGTCTGTGCAACTACTGTAGAGCATGGGTATTTGATTACAGTTCATACATAGGACCCCTGCTTGAGGCGTTAAAGGAAGCTTATAAAGGGGAGAAAAAGCTGGGGTGGACAATGGAAATGAAAGAGGCTTTTGATGAGTTGAAAGATGCGATATCAACTGCTCCGGTACTGGCATCCCCAGACTATGAGCGACAATTTTTCATATTTTCACATTGCGACTCAGCAGTAATGAAAGCAGTATTGGCCCAAAAAACAAGCATGGGCTACAAACCAGTAGCTTTTTATAGCGGCCATTTAGATCCTGTGATGCTAGGTCATTTCCCTTGCGAACAAGGTCTCGCTGCAGCTGCTTTTGCGGTAGAGAAAGCATCAGCAATCAACATGGGGTGCCCAACTACTCTGTTTGTGGAACATGCACTATTTGCCATATTGAATAAACCTAAGTCCACCCTAACCACGCAAAGGGCATCAGGTTATGAGATCATCTTATCCAGAGCTGAACTATCAATTGTTAGATGTAGCACGGTCAACCCTGCAAGGTTCCTAGCAGAAGTAATTGAGGAGGGAGATTATGCCCACGACTGTACGCAAATAACTGACATGTACTCATGTGCTAGAAAGGTTGAAGAAAACACACTAGAGGGAGGTGAGCTCTTGTTCATTGATGGATCATCAACTATCGACCAAAGGGATGGTGTAAGGAGGACTGGGGCAGCAGTGGTAAAAATGATGGAGGTACCGGTGTGTGTGGCCATGAAATGTGTACAACTACCACAGCATTACTCCGCTCAAGCCGCGGAATTAGTTGCACTGATCTTGGTGTTGAAGGAAAGCTTTGACAAACGAGTGACCATATATTCCGACAGCGCATATGTTACATCTACTGTCCACTCAGGGCTGTCAAAATGGAGAAGAAGAGGGTTTAGGAGAGCTGATGGCACTCCAGTGCAACATGCCCTCCTATTGGCTGAACTAATTGAAGCAATAAATGATCCCCAAGAATTAGCTTTGGTCAAATGCACCGCACACACCAATGGTGAAGACCACATCTCAAAAGGGAATGCAGCAGCAGACGCACATGCGAAGTATGCTGCATACTTTGGTGAGATATGGAACCACCCCAGAGTCACAGAGAGGGAGAGGGAGGGGAGTGGCTAAGGAGATGTTGATAAGAGAAGGGTACACCCATCTCCCAGCCACACAGACCATGGAGTTACAAGCGGCTGCACCAATGGCCGAAAAAGAAATATGGCTAAAAAGAGGATGCGCAATGTCACCAACCGACGCACTATGGCGCCAGGGTGACACTGGAAAGATTGTGATACCACTGGCACTATTGAACACCGCCCTGAGCCAACTACACTACCCAGCCCACACAGGCAAGGAAGTAATTGCAGCACGAATTAGGGAAGACTGGTTCTGTCCCGAGTTAAATTCTCATGTGTCAAATTTTATCAGCAACTGTCTCACATGTCAACGGTTTACGGGCGGTCATACTCTGAAGGTGATAAGAGGGACTATACCCCGGCCAGAGGGACCTTTCCGGCATCTCCATATTGACTATGTTGATATGATCAACGTATGTCAAGGAAATAGGTATATGATTGTAGTAGTATGCCCATTCTCAAGGTGGATTGAAGCAGGGCCCTGTTCACACCCAGATGCATTTAGAGCGGCTAAATTCCTAGTGAGGGAGGTCTTCCCCAGGTGGGGAGTGTGCGAGGTACTGAGGTCAGACAATGGCCCACATTTCGCAAACGAAATGTTCCAGCACATCACATCCTTGCTGAACATCAAGCATAAGTTTGCATGTGCATACCACCCACAGGCCAACGGTGTATGTGAACGCCTGAATGGCCTATTAAAGGAGGCAATTGCAAAGATACAGCAAACAACAAAGAAGAGTTGGTTATATTGCCTTCCATTAGCCCTATTTGAGCTAAGGAATAGGCCAGGGTCCGACCACCATCTCACCCCTCACGAGGTGGTTACCGGACGTCAAATGCGCCTTCCCCTAACGCCAACATCAAGAGCATTTACTGACCACGAGAGTACTGCGAGTGTTCTTGGTGATGAAATGTACCAATATGTGTCTTCTTTGATTACTAGTGTAGTGTTTGTGTCTCAACAGCTCGAGCGCACACGGGGCGGGTCTAACAGCGATCAACAAGAAGACGTGGATAAAGAACTGTAAAAGGAAGGACTGTGCAAAGTTGCTAAAGGTGACCACGTACTACTTCGCAATTTCAACAGAAAGTGGAACAGTCCATGATTCACTGGCCCCCATCTGGTAGAGGAGGTATCAACGAGAGCAGTAAAGCTACAGGACAAACGTGCTTGGAACCACCTACACGATGTAAAGATCTACAAACCCCAGACCCGCCCCAGCGCCACCGACAGGGCCACTGGAAGAGCATCAACAGCCTCACCAACGGAGGAAGAGACTTCTACCACGACTAACAGCCTAAGTGTCCCCATACCCTGCCACCCCCCAAATCCTCCAGAGACAACTATCAGAAAAGAAAGGGGTGATTCCCATACCGCCCACCCCATGGTTACACGATCAAAGGGTAAAGAGACTTCCGCCAGTTAAAACCCAAACCCTCTACCCATTGACCCCCTGCCCACCGTAGTAACAATTGAACTGAAGGACATTGTTTGCACCTATACACATGTAAACACCTGAATGTTCTCTTTCTTTTCTCTCGCACATTCAGGTACGGCGTATTAGTAGATGGTACCCTCAGACGATAATTATCTGGAAAAATTGTCACACCAATTTGTATATGAAGTAAGAAGGCCAACGTACCTGAAAAGAAGGAGGGTATGTGTCTACTACACAGCATTCCTCTTGGCCATAGAACATTCAATGCCCCACCTCCAACCATACTTGCCTGCCCTGAGAGATAGATCACTTAGATTGGCGTGGGAACAGCTCTTCGCCTGGGCACTGAATGACTACTTGATAGGGAGAGCTTAATAACAATAACTAACCTTAATAACGAGCATATTAAGAATTTTCAGGCGGGCAACTGTAACGTCGCAAGAATAAGCTGCCGGACTGCAGCAAGGTAAGAGCAAAATGCCGGTGAAATTAGCATTTGTAATAAAATTGATAGGGATTTTAATGATCACCGGGTTCTTGGCTGCCTCTGTATGGCAGTACAGCTATGCTATCAATATTATTGCTGTTCCCAAACCTAATACACCCCCACCCCCAGCTGCAACAGGTGTTATGTCAGGTGGTATTAGTAAAATCCCACACAAGGAAAATAGAGTTAAACGCAGCACATACTCAGATAATAAAGGCATTGACAACTACGTACAAGATTCAGCACACGTCTCTAACAACATGTGGTACCAACACATGACCAAAATAGGAAAGCAGACAACAGAAGACAGCTGCTACGTTTGCTCATTGATCCCATACGCCATGAGCGCTTCTCGAACATCTGTTGCCACGGAGATAGATGGAAAAGTAGCACGATGTATAATATACCTGGCACTGTTCCAGACGAAAGGAAGATTTCAAGGGACAGTGGTGCATCTGGTGTGGAAAACACGAGATACATATCCATATGAAAACAACTTCCTCAAGACTTATTTGAGTTACCACAAGAGCAGTTTACATGCTGACGGATTCAAATACATAACAAGTGGTCCTGAAAAAGGAGAAACAAAGAAGGTAACACTGCAGTACCTGCCATGTGATTGGTACGCCACTGAAGTCCCTGGTAAAAACGGATGTTGGGAAAGACCACTGATTATAATAACAGGGAAGGTGTACATGGACAACAAATGGGACATAGGAGTGGTTGGCAGTAACATGGTAACAAGGGAAAACATTTCAACTATTGATGGACATAACCATAGATGTTGGATGACTTGGGTCAAGTACGTACCCATGCTCACATGGATGGAGAAGGATGAAGACCCAATAACGATATTGCCGCTAACTGCGCCTAAGGTATGTTACCAACATAAGGGAGAGGTGGATGTAGGATACAAACCAACTGTGGAAGTGTGATGGAGCTACCTGAGGGGGGAGCAGGAACAGCAGTAGTAATGGACCATTACTGGGCCTGTGGAGACAAGGCGTACCACACACTGCCCCCTTTGTGGAATGGTGTATGCACTATAGTACACGTTAATGTACCATCACTGGTGGTACCCCAGAAGCATGTAAACATGGCGAATTTCCCCAAGATGGATGAAGGGAACAAAAGGAAGAAGAGATCTGTACAGCCTCGGAAAGGGCCAGAGAACAGACGCAACGGCAACAACACTGTCCTCAACAGAAGGAAAGGACAAGGAGAACCTCTAACAGGAAATTACCTGTGGGGAAGGTCGGAAACAGCACTGACCTCAATTCCGCCGGAACACAGACTATTCAGCAGAGCAGCTATGTTCTTCTCCTCAATAATACATCCTGGACTGCAGGCCTACGCAAACGCGAAATGGCTCCAGATAACTAGGTGGGAACTAATGATGACAATTAACTCTACAGTGAATGGATTCAACGCAATAAAAGAGGAATTGCGAGCAGTAAGAATGGTTGCACTACAGAACAGATATGTACTGGACCTCTTCACAGCAATGGAAGGAGGAGTTTGCGCAAAGATAGGACAATCATGCTGCACGTTCATTCCTGCTAACGATGCTGACAATGGCACACTCACGGAAGCTGTATCACAATTGGCCCAGATGCACTCAAAAATGATGGATGAAAGTAAAGGTGTAAAAGAGGATGAGAGTTGGTTTTCAATATTATGGTCATGGATGCCATCTTGGCTGTCAGATGGACTGAAGATTATAGTTGGATGTACTATTTTGGCTGGAGCTACACTGATCATAATAAGATTTTGGAAAGCCCGGAAGGCACGCACCACAGACGAGATGATCGAAATGGTTGGTATACACCTCTTGATGCCAACAGATGACGGCCAGCACACAGGCACAATAATAAAAGAGAGAGAGAAGTTGCGCAACCAGATCATCACCAACCACCTGGACCCACCATCTGTCAAGCTCGAAAACCCAAGAAACCCAAGGAGCTACATAGGGAAATGGGTATACTGCACTCCTGGAGGAACCTGTGAATATATGTATTGGTCATTTGAAGACCATGTTAACCACTATGGACATCTGGGAGGAATAACTAAAATATGGAGAGTAAGAGGAGATAAAGAAAAGGATATGTTTGTGGTCGACAAGTCGACCAGAGGGGGGACTGAAGCGGGAGAATGGAAGACCAGGCTGCCGCCCTTCCCCCCTCGCGCTTGGCCTAGAGGATCACGGTCTAGACACCCGCCACGAGAGGAGTTTGCCTGTCTACCAGATGACCAAATACCCTGGTACAGGAACATACGGATGTGCCCATCTACCTGCCCAGCAGCCCGCCCTGTCCATGCCGACACCTGCGGCACGGATCAACTCGACTAAACCTACATGTCGTTAGAGATGCCATGACGACCTAGCCACGGTCAGCACACCTGTGCAAATATACACACCGGACACTCCCACACCAATTCAAAGGAAGAATATACTCAGTGCTATGACATAGGCGACAGACATTCTCACGGACGTGCATCTTTATTATTGTCCACATAGGCTCTCAAAACGCAGAAACGCAAGACGCACAATGAACTTATCTAAAAAGGCTTGCTCACGCTTCTTCTAATAGCCATGTACCATAATGAAGAATATAACGGACACGATACTGAGGATAAAGCAATATGATACCGTAACCTAAAGCGCTCTGCATCAAACTGTTACACCTATGCACCAGGCCCAAGTAGGCCGCAAGCAAAAGCTTCCATGAACATTGAATGAGCAGGAACTGGGTTGCTGACCCTGCAAAATGAGCCCGGCTAAAGCACACCGCCAAGGGCACGATGTTGCAATCTCGCACGCTGCAAGCCAACGCCAAGGCCGCACCTGCAAGATAAACCAGGCACACAGTAGGAAAAACAATATTAATTATGTTGAATTTTGCCTCAAACACGGTCCCACCTCATGTGACAAAGACAAACCTGACAATATGCCAAGCCAAGGAGGAAGAAGATGCCTGAATCCCACCTTTGAAGACACAGGCAGATACAATTAAAAGACTCATTGGACATCTGCAGCAGTGGGAGTAGTCGACCTCCCAACATATGAATAGATCCTCACATTGTTTACACCTACCCATATTAAAACATTGTTGCAAATTACAGGTGCACCGCAAGCTGGGAACAGCAATAGTCCCAAACTGGGAGGTTCGCGAGCGGACCAATCAGAACAGGGGGCTCTTATCACTGACGCCATTAACATTGACCAATCCTCAGAGGTCTTCATGTAACAATTTTCATGTATCAAATTGAAGGGACAGCCCAGGTATACCACCTGACAAACCCTCAGCCACTAACACCGTTCTCTTTATGTGCGCTATACTAACCCTACCACTCGAGTAACCAATCCAGAGTGGAAATAGGTTTTTTACTAAACTTTGTAAAATGACGCAAGTAGCGCGTCATACTACGGTAAAAAGGGCCTGCGAGCCCCACGATTGTGTTTGTGTCAGGACGGACGCGTACGCTCCTTGACCCATCCCTGCCGTTTTGTCTAATAAACAGCAGAGTCACCTTGCTTCTTGCGTGTGTCTCATACTCTATCTTTTTTGGGTTATACGGGAGGAGTTGGGGCCTCCCTGCCCGGAGGTCTGCGGACGGCCCGGCCGACCCCGGCAGAATTCTCCCCCGACAGTAACTTTTCTTGCTTTCCCTCAGAGGCTCAATGGGACTCAAGCTGTTCTCTCTAGACTTGACTAATGTAATAGCCTCCTCTTGAATCTTCCTTCTTCCACTCTGCGACCCCTTAAGCTTATCCAGAATAGGGCAGTGAGACTCATTCTTGGCCTTAAGCCCAGGGACCGCATCTCTCCAGCACTAAAAAGTATTTACTGGCTCTCGGTGCTGTACGGATTTCTGGTGCCGGGGACCACACTATCTTCAACTCTATCTCACCAAATACTCTCCCTCTAGATGACTTTGCTCCACTGGCACAAACTTATTATGTTTAAAGCATTTTGCCAAACAGACGGCAGGGTGGTCGCTCACTTTCCTCCGTGGGCTCCCTCCTTTGGAATAGCCTCCCCCTGCCCCTGCACCTGGAGCAGGGTCTTCTCAAATTCCGGAAGCTTCTTAAGACTTTTCTCTTTTCCTCCTCCTTATATCCTTTACTAATCCCACATTTGATGAATCGGTGTCCTTGTCCCTTGTGCATCTTCCACACCAATTCTACCCAGCTCCTGTCTAACCATAGCCATCCATAGCCAGCACTTTGCACCTGCACTCTGGAGACTTGCACTTACAACTTCCGCAGCCCAGGCTGTGTAGCACTCAAAATTCCTGGCACTTCGTCTATGGCTCACCAACGAGCTTGGACTCCCCAGCACTTATCCCCTCTTCCCTTTTCCTTTCTGTACTTGCACGTTCTGAATAATCACAAGGCATAGTAGGTTCGTCTCTATTCTTCTTCCCCATCTGCTCTTCATTATTGTGTTTTAATGTATTTCTAACCCTTGCTCCCTCCCTGCCCTCTGGGCGCTTTGAAACAGTATATTCTTGTATAAACGCTTAACAAGGAAACAATACATAAATGGGAATGTTTCAGCTTCTAAAACTCTGGATTGGCTGAAAATGCACTTCTCAATTGGCCGCAGAGCATGAACACCGTTCACGAACAGGCCGTAATGCTGCACGGGTGCGGTCACATGAATATGTATGGGGACGTCCTAGGCCCCGGCGGCTGTCCGTGGACACCCATCAGGCCGGAATAATAGTTTGCATGTGCGGGGTATCGGTAGAATAGGAAAGGTGTCAGTGGGCTAATTAAAATTGCGTCATGCAAAACCAGACATGTCCGAAATCGCGCGTGTCCAGGGACACCTCCATTTTGACTGCGGACACCATGGACAAATGCAGTCTTCGCAAACTCATAATTGGGGTTTAAAAAAAGTTATATCACACAAAAATATACACACATTTATAGTACAAACAAGGAATTTATTTATGAAAGGGATGGGGTATTGGAATGGGAGAATTAGGAATTTCTGTACAATAATGATCAGGGGAGGAAGGGGTGAGCTTTCATCATAGCATCTTTCATTTAAATGTTAGGAATTTGACAGGGGTGATTGATGGGGACAATGGGGACAGGTGCAAGAAGGACAGTGATAGAGATAATTTCTAAAGACATGATTTTTGGCGTATTGTAAAAGTTCCTTAAATTAATTACTTAGTTCATCCACATTTTTTAGACAAGTACCTGATTTGATTATGTACAGTTGAGGATAGGGCTTCTCTTTGTGATTCTTGGGATTGTGTATAATAAAATTGGGGAGTGCTTTCTTCATGAAAACTATATACTGTAAAAAAAAAAAAAAATAGGATTTTAGTGAGGTCTGTACAAATGACATTATTTAAGTTTACTCAAGTGTGTTTGTCATTTCTGATTGCTTTAGAATAAGTGCATGGTGTATGTGAGTCTCTATGACCAGTTGTATTGAAGTGATAATATGAGGTGTACACTCAGGGCTTATGCTTGGTGCACTCCATTATATTGTGGTATGAATGCAAAATAATGTAGAAATGTTCAAGTAATCATTTGTACAAAAGCGTATATTTGGGTGCAGTCAATATAAGTAAAGTTGATTCATGTATATGTGTTTGTTGGTTGATGGGTAGAACATTTTCTGTTATCCTCTGTGCTTCTTGGCTTTGTGAATGTTACCTGATGTCTGCTGACAATCTCACTGTCCACGGACTCTGTAGCTGCCTCATTGGGGGTGAGTATAAAATACAGAAGTTGTAGCAGATTAAGGGTGCACTGGTAAAAACCTATGTAATTCAGTGAAAAAACTGTCAAAGGGACATTATGGTTAAGTTGTACTAATATAAACCTATGAAATTCAGTGAACAAACTTTGTTAAAGGGACATTATGATTAAGTTGCACTAATAAAAACCTATAATATTCAGTGAAAAAACATTGTTAAAGGGACGTTATGGTTACAATTAAAACCAAATAACCATTGAAATTTGGCAGTTAGGGTAAGCGAAACAACCATAACTCGCACCACCACCGTGCATTGCTAAAACAAACACCCAGTACATCAAAGGTGACATGACAGGTCATGATTAGCGGTCTGGGAGTGATTTAAAAAAGAAAACAGTGGGAACGGCTGGAGGCTAGCAGTATGATAGTGTTCTAAAATGGACAGTGGGCACAGTCGAAAGCTGGGCCCACTGGCCATGGCGAAAGGCTATGGCTAGTGACTTAGAAATTCATTGGTTATGGCCGAAGCGGTCATGACTAGTCATCTGGCAGTGATTTTAAAAATACAGTGGGCATGGCCAGAGGTCAGTCTGTCGTCTATTAGTGTTCTAAAATGGACAGTTGCCATGGCTGAAGGCTGCACCCATTGCCCATGGACAAAGGCCATGGCTAGTGGCCAGGTAATGATTTAAAAAAAACAGTGGGCATGGCTATGCCCACTGGCCATGGCCAAAGGTCATGACTAAGGGCCTCATTACACGGATGGCGGTAAGGATTTACCGGTACCGGTAAAATACCGGTACCGGTAAATGCTTACTGCCTTACTACGAGGTACCTTTGTGGCTTGGGGGATTTAACGTCTGCTTTTTGCAGGCGTTAAAAACCAACCCGCAAAGGGACACAGGGAGCTAATTACGGTATCTTAATTTGCGGTACCGTAATTAGCACCTTCCCCATTCCCATTATGCCGTATGGGGCAAAAATGGGAATGGGGAAGGGCAATGGTGGAAGGGGGAATTACCGCCCCGCCAACCTTGGAATGGGGCGGTAATTCCCCTTTCCGCCAAGGCGGTGCCGGTATTTTACTGGCATGAACCATGGCGCTAATAGCGCCATGGTTCTGCGCCATCCGTGTAATGAGGCCCTAAGAGTGATTTAAAAAATAACACAGGGAGCAGCCAGAGGCTAGTGGTCTGGTAGGGTTCTAAAATGGACAGTGGGCTTTGCTCAAAACTGGGCTCACTGGCCATGGCTAGTGGTCTGGTAGTGTTCTAAAATTTACAGTGAGCACAGCTTAAGGCAATAACACAAAACCCTTGAAATTCAATGAGAAGCATTTAGTTGCAAGGATGTTAAGGTGTGCAATACAGTGTACTGGAGCTGGAAGCTGGCTTACCAGAGAGACAAGCAAGGGAGACGCAAGTGTTGAAAGCTGTGTCGGGAGAGGACCAGAGACACATGGGCAGGGGAAGGCCCAGAGAAGGTCAGGAAGGCCTGTGCCCGTTTTGTGTCAGGCGCATGCAGAAGCTGCGGGTGCTGAAATTCTCTGGTCACTGTGGACCTCTGGGAGAGCAAGTGGCACTCTCCCCGTCCTCCATGAAAGTAGAGCAGAGACCGTGGAGGTGGGAAAAGCCAAGCGAGCAACAGAGCAAAGCCAATGGGATCTGCTGCTTGAAGCCAGTGAGTGCAGAAGGGGAACACTCATACCGACACACTCTGAAACAGGCAATAAGCCTTTCACAAATAACGAATGTTTCAGAAACTATTATACACACTTTTGAATTCTGAGGCAAGTGTTTACACACTAGAATAAAGTGAAAGCATTACTAAACATGTGAATTTGTTATATCGAACAAACTGAAAGCCTTACCGAATCCCATACAGAATAAAAAATAACACGTATGATTGAATAAGCATTTTTGAATGACGCACAGATACAAAGCAAATAATGATCCTATTCTGAATGGAATAAAAGCAACATTGTGCAGTTGGCAAGTACCACAAAATGAATTGACTGAAATACAAGGAAGAGCAGAGCAAGTAAAATCCCATGAACGGTGCGAGAAGAGCATTGACACAAGCCAAGTGGTCAAAGGGCTGCAGGTTAGAAGGAACCCTGTATTGGCAGGAGCCAGAGAAGTACCAAGAGCTTAACTAAGTGAATGGTGCCCAAGCAAGCCACGATAATGTGCTGCAAGAAAGTTAACATGATGCAGGAATTGCTCTTCACTGTTAAGGGAAAACAGTGAAACATGGTTGATAATGCAGATTAAAAAAGGTGTATCGGATGTATGACCTGTGATGGGTGGAGCGTGTGGTCTGTCAACTGCACCTAGACTGAGGGGGACTCCTGCATGAGAATGATACTGATAAATCACAGCCAAAATAAGATCATTGTTTGTGTGACCTGTAATGGGTGGACCATGTGGTCTATCAACATTGCCTAGACTGAGTGCCCTACATAGAAACATAACTGAAAGGAGAAGTAAAGAGTGTTGATAGCAAGAGGAGCAAGTCAATGAAAATGGACAGGACGAGACTTATAACATGACGAGGAACACCAAGTGATGCCAGAAGTGCAGAAAAGTGGAGAAGAAAGCTGGATCGGCGAGTCAAGACCGCGGCCATCTGGTGACTGAATAGACCCACTGTGAAGCCTTGGAGTTGGCCCGCAGACCCAACAGTGCATAATAGCTCATTGGTGCCAAAACCACCATGCAAACACAATGGAGGCATTGGCACAGACAACAGATGTAAGCACTAGCAGACATGGAAGAAGCAGATGAAAGCACCAGTAGGCAAACATGTAGTCACAAGATGGCTGGGTGTGCAGCCCATAGAAGTCGAGTCTTTGCCACTGGCATCAGCATAATGAATTAAAGCCTGCTATTATCTAGACATAAAAATCTACTCCAAAGTGCTGGCCACATGACTGCAGAAATACATACCGTTACTAATCCACCTGTCGTAAGTAGGATTTGTTCCTAACTGATCATCCAGCACAAACATAAAGAAGCTTCTACACATACTTTGGAAAGGGAAGAAATCCCATAATTCAGAAATAGCCTTATCTCTGGATGCAGAAAAGGCATTCAACAGAGTAGAATGGAAATATCTATTCGATACACTACTCAAAATTGGATTAGATCCTACATACATTAGGAAGGTTTCTCTTCTTTACCTTGACCCATCAGCCAGGATACACAAAAGGATGTCCCCTATCCTCTCTACTATTCCTTCTAGCTCTAGAGCCATTATCTATAGCAACAAGACCCAATACAAACATAGAAGGCATTCAAACAAATGCACAGACCTACAAATTAATGCTATTTGCTGACAACATACTTCAAACCTTCCCTCTATGGCATCATGAAACTCATAGAGCGCTTTTCACACCTATCAGGATACAAGATAAATCATTCGAAAGGTGAGGCTATCCCAATATCTCACGACACAACAACAGCGAATATACATGCATATGACTTCAAATAGATGCTAACGGGACTTAAATACCTGGGCATACACATATCAAACAGCCTGCACAAAATGAGTTCCGAAAAAATGTAGATCCATTATTGAAAACTATCTCGGACGACATGAAAAGATTGCAAGGGCTGAACATATCACTATTGGGCAAGGTGCAAATAGTCAAGGTGACAATCAACCCTAAATGTAACTACATATTTGGCCAAATTCAACACTTCAAAGACACTATCTGAAAAATCAAAGACTTCCAATGGGGACCAGTAGGCCAAGGGTAAATATGGACAAACTCTATGCAAAACCCCTCTAGGGGGGTCTGAAATTGTCACATGTAGAGCTGTACTACTTAGCTCAACATACATCAGAGAAGGTGATCACCCTTTAAAAGTGTGGTCAAAATCCAGAGTGGCTATCGAATGAAATGGATCTGGAAAATCCAAACACAAGCACAAGCTCCTCTTTGATGAAGAGAAATAACTAAATAAGCACCCAGTAATAGCCCCAACACTTAATAACTGGACAAAAACAAACATATCTTCAATTAGACCCACATCTCCACCTGGAGGATCCCACCTGGTACAATTGGAAACTGAATACCGGTAAACAAATGTTTAGATGGAAGGATTGGGTATCACTAGGTATTGACAACATTAGAGCCATATGGAGTTACGGTGAAACAATATCTTTCAACATCCTTCAATGGAAAAACACACTCCCAGATAACCAAAACTGGAAGTATATACAATTTAAGACCTGTGTGGAAACAACAATGAGATCAAAGAAGCACAAAGGAAGCAAATCCTCAATAGCACAATTAACGCCGATCTGTAAATGAAGCAACACATGCTATATAAATCATATATCGGATTCATGCACAGCGTCACATCCAGAGAAAGAGTTTCAGGTTGACGAAAACCTATTAGAGAACAACATTATGGAAGTAGAGGGAAGGCTGTGCCAATAACAGCACATACATTGTACTAGTTAGAGTTAAGTCTGACACATATTAGATACCTACATATCACAACACAGAAAGTGCAACATATGCAATATTGTGGCAGTTGCAGAGGTTACAGACAGGGCAGCATTATAGGCCTTGTGTTTAGTGAGACGAGGTCAGAGGCACCCATGAGTGAAGATAACCACTAATTGGATCAAGCTATGGGGCCTGAATGTGATGGAAAAAGAATGCTAGCTGACAGAAGAGTAGGAAGGGATGTGCCCTTTGAAGGACAAATGTTTGGGAATAGGTCACGAGGCCTTGCAATGCCAATGAGCCAGGGAAAGATTTAAAACATTACTGCTGTCATCCTGGGTTGGACATCCCTTTTGAACTGCACCTAGACACAACACCTAAGCAGACAGATCTTTGAAATTCAGACTCAAGAGCGGTGACCGGGTCACATCATCCCTGGGCACTTGTGGTAAGGAAGAGCAAAGGCGAGAGCTGTGCCTGGAATGTCTTGTGATTCAGGACATGAGGAGCAGAGGTGATGCTACAGCAACAGTTTCCCATGCATGACAGTCCAAATGATGGGAGAGTGATGCCATTGTATATATATATATATTATGAGGTAAAGGATGAAGAGAGAGTAAATGGGATCTTCTCTGATTGTGCAGGACTTTCAGCACTGCAGAACAAAATAAGATTGAAGTCCAATACATAGAGGACTTGGGATCGCTCCACTCAGCAGAAGTAAGTGTGAGGAAATAACTTCCCTCTTCCTGAGGCAAAGGCAAAGTGGAAGGGTCGATACAATTTGTAAATAAGCATGTTTTGTTGTGAAGGTCCATTATATTGCAGATCTGGGATCCTGTTGCATGGTAGAAGGGGGCGTATGGAGGTAAATACCCTTGTATTGAAGTGGAGATTGAGGAAATCTCTAAAGAATTGCATATACATTTGTGGTTTTATTGATTTGTGGTTTGAGGTATTATTAAATTGTTGTGGTGTGAAGTAGTAGTTGTTAAATAGTGTCTAGGTTTGTGTGGGTTATCACAGTGTGGAGAAAGGGGGTGATGAGGGAAGGGAGTGGTAACATAATGAGAAGTGTGGCTAACAGTGGGAAGATGGGAATTGATACTACTGGATCAGGATTTAGGAGATAAAATAGCATTACGAGATTAGGTGAGCATACAACCTAAGTTCCTTGACGCCACTCGAGTATATGTGTACAGACCTTCTGCTGTACCTGGAAAAATCATGAAGGACCACAATTAGTGAGTGGTGGAAACAAGATTGGGGATGCATAAGCCCTGGCCCAAAGAAAAAACAAACAAAAGAGAGGTTCAGGGTTATATGTATACTTATTTGGCAATGGAATATAAGAGAAAGAAGTTGAGGTATAGGAACAGCATTCTCGAGCTTTGTAGAATGGTAGAGGATTTGGAAGATTCCCTTGTATATCCATAGAAGGAGAGATGGTAATATAAATGACTTGAGTCACTCCCGTACCTAGCGTGAAACCTGTGCATAGTGAACAACACAAAACCCCCACAAGCCCCACAGCCCCTTCACCCCCACAGGGCTGTTACCCCATGCAGGCAACTACAGGGTATACTAACTCAAGTATTTACCCAATGCACCTTGTGACGACAGGCCCACCCAACATATGAGAGTGTCCCAGAGCACTCAGCAGTGAGTGCCGTGCATTACCACATTAGTGATGTAAACAGAAAACGTCCTCATCATCGCAGACTTTCCGGACAGTGTCACTTGACCATTCATGCACAAGCTGCATTATGAAGTGCTCGTGAATGGGACCCCGCTTCGCGAACATGTCCGTGCTTCGTGAATAGTTTGAAACTGTCTTTGCAGCTGATCTAGGAATTTTCAAGCTGAACATGTACCTTTGCATAGCTTCTAGATCTATTCTTACTGATTTTCCTTCTGCAATCCAGGAGAGAGCACATGCATGGAAGAATATTGGCACAGCTGCTATTTAACTTCAAAAATTGCATCAGCCACGGCCATTGCTAATCCCCAAGAGCCACCACCAAAAACACCCCCACTACCACCAGCTGAAGCACCTTGACAACAGAAAAAGCAAAATGATTCAGAAAAGAATCAAGAGCACCAGCAAGATGAGCTAGAGGAAATGCTTACCTCCACCACTCATAGAAAATCATGGGTGTGGCAGTGCTTTACCACGCTTGGGGTGTACCAAAGGTTAAGGCTACCAAGGTGAAATGCACTGAGTGCAAATCTGTACTCAGTCTCAGACAACCTGAGCAGTACTCCTACGGGAACACCTGCATGCACCACCATGCACCACCACACCAAATCTAACCACTGGGATGCTCTCAGAAAGGCTGTTCCTTTCTCAGGAAGTAGTAGGATGTCTTCCTCTACCTCATCTTCCTCAACTAATATTGTCACCACACAGGCTACTTCTGTGGAGCATTAGATCCCACCAGCTACCTTGCAAGCCATAAAAGAGGCTGTTGATCAATACCTTTCCAAGACAGCAGTACACTGTATATACTGCAACACACCACTCTGCAGGGGGAGCAGTTTTGAAGTGCGTTTTGAGGCTGCAATCAAGGAGCAGAGAAACACTGCCCTTACCTTAGATGTAAGGCTACAGAACATCTTTCCCTTTCCATCTGCCCCTCCGTATCTGTCAATGGTGCATTTCCCTCATTTCCCTCACTCACCTTACTTCCTCACCTCTCCTGCAAAAAAAGAAAATACGAAATAAAAAAACACCCAAAAATGTTCTTTTTCAAACAAAAAAAATCTTTCATGTACCGTTTGTCTTAGCAGTACAGACTGGTGGCGCAAGTTAAGGTTGTTTAGCTTGCCAAAACTGGCGAATTTCTGGGCGGGTTTCGGTTTTACTTGTAACCATAACGTCCCTTTAACAAAGTGCAGTCAGTGAATTTCATGGGTTTTTACCAGGGCACCATAATTTGCTACAACTTACTAATATCCTACTTACCACAATATAACACCATTCCTCAACTTCTATCATCATTTTTAACACTTCTATACACTTTTTGCAACTTTTTGCACTGTTTCTGTGTTCATCGATGTTTGCGAACGGCTGACGTCATTGCAGATTTTTTTAAAACAGTGTCATGTGACCATTCATCTGCGCACGGAATGATGAGCTGGTCGCGAAGGCATCTGCTTTTCGCAAACAGGTCCATGCTACGTGAACAGTTTGGAGCTGCATTCTTCAGCTCAACGAGGAACTTTGAAGCTCAAATTGTAACCTTGCACAGCTCCTACAACTATTCTTACTCATTATCCATTACAAATCTAGCACACAGCACATATTTGGAAGAATATTAGGAAAACTGCTATTTATCTTAAAAATTGCATCAGCTTTTGCCATCCTTCCTTCCCAAGAGCCAAAACCACCACAGGACCTGCACAATACTTCAAAAGACAATCAAGAAGAACAGGAAGATGAGGTAGACGATGTGCCTATCTCTAGCACCCAGAGAAAATCATTCATGGGTGGGGCAGTTCTTTACCAATGTTGGAAATGTACCAAAGGATAAAACTGCCAAAGTAAAATGCACTGAGTGTACTCAGTCACGGACAACCTGGGCAGTACTCCTATGGGACCACGCCATGTTCCGCCACACCAATCCAACCACTGCAATGCTCTCCGAAAGGCTGTTCCTTTCTCATGAGGTAGTAGCCTGTCTTCCTCAACCTCATCTTCCTCAACCAATATTGTAACCACACCGCCTACTTCTGTCGGACACAACATCCCACTAGCTACCTTGTAAGCAATAAAAGAAGCTGATGATCCATATCTTTCAAAAACAACAGTAGTCTGTATATACTGCAACACACCAACACTCTGCAAGGGGGAGCAATTTCAAAGTGCTTTTGAAGCTGTAATCAAGACGCATAAGAAACAATGCCCTCTGCCTTAGATTTAACACATTTGCAACATCTTCCCCTATCCACCTGCCCCTCCATATGTGTGGTTGGTGCTCCTTCCTTCATTTCCCTCCCCACCTCACATTCGGGCCCTCCTGCAAAAAGAAGAAAAAAAAGAAAAAACAAATACACATTTGTTCCTTTAGGTACCACCTTTCACAATTAAAAAATAGAACTAAAAACATAATCTTATAGACTCTATCACTTTAAATTTTTCAGTAAAGTAGTTAGATTCAATAAGATTGTCCAACATTCCCATCAGCATGTTCCAGTATGCTAATGGAAATAACAGACAATTGTATACTAGACAAAAAGAAAAAAAGCATAGGGACACATTTCTGTTCAAAATTCTTCTCTCTAGTACACAATAATAATCCATTGCCATTTATAACTATTCTCTTGTCTAGCCCATGCTTTATTAGAAAACCCAGATTGCACATGCACTTCATCACATAAAACAGCCCTTATTCTCGTTTTACTGTTATGTTTGTAAAACTTGTTCATTGTTTGCTTTAAAAACCATTCACACATATATCCACCAATCACTCTGCATACAGCCTATTAACATATAAAACGTCCACCCACCAACTGCCACGTAACAATGTTCTACACATTGGATCTAGGTTTCCCATACCTATACCAAATAATTGTACATAATGATCCTATAAATGGACATAGGCATTGTGCAGGGACAGAAGTGCATGCATAAAAGGGGCAGTATGGATGGACAAGTGCTCATGGGAGCCGAGGATGGGAAGTGCCAAAGGATAACAAGGTTGGCGGCCACTAGCTAACAGCTGGAGCAGAGGAGCCCCAAGGTTGGGGTACACCTTAACCGTAACGCCCCTTGCACAAAGGTGTTTTCTGTCAAATGAATACGTTTTCATAAGTGAAAATGTTTCACAATTTTACATGACTGTATATAAGTTATTAATAAATCATCTTTTAACATATATGAAACAACTATAAACCCCCTTTAACAAACATCTTTTTTGCAACGCATACTTATGTGAGTCGTTATAAGCTGCACATACCGCAATTGCACACACTCAGGTTCAGTCATCACATACTCAAGTCCAGTCATAACACCAGTACAATGAGTTAATGTTGTGCATTAAATAACCAACATGCATTTACCAAAAAAACTATATATTTAGGTACCTAGAGAAGAACTTCATTTGGCAATTCACTTTCTTCAGCCACTAATGTGGCATTGATTTCTTCTGAACTGGGCAAATAGTAGACTGGCTAAAGTTATATTTTACCAGTAATACCCTGATACTCTAATGTGGCTAAAAAAAGAATAGTTTGTGTGCATGGGATGTAATCAGTTATATTGGGAAATTGATCTCTATAACTTGCAAATCAGGTGTAGATGGTGAAAGATATTCATCAGCTCTGAATTCTATTACCTATTCTTTTGTTAATGATATTTGGAAAAAATACACTGGGAGATAGCAATAGTATTTAACCTTCAATGGCTCGGTGCTCATGTTTAATTTAAATTCAGGCCACTGCACTTAGGCATCTTTCATAAGTATATTGTGTGATTTTGTTGGATTGCTGTAATATCAAATCACCCCAAATTGACATATTTTGTCTGTCTGTGTCCTTTGTTTGTGTGTGGTCTGTGTTTTCCAGTACTATGCCTATATAGAAAAGCAATAAAATACAACATTTTAAACAGTGTATGATGCATCCAAACCTAGTAATTATACTTTTCAAAACATGCTAAACAAGTCTGTTAATAGTGTAAATGTACCAAAAACGTGCCAAATTAAGCACCATTTCTGTAAAAAGTGATTACAAAAATGTCAAGTGCATTTTCTCGCACTGTTTATTTTTTTCAGGTAATAAACAAACAACAATCTGCATGTGGCTGTCTCAGGCTACAACAATAGAAACAGAAAAGTGAAAATGAGGCACATATGTGTTGATCAAGAGTATTTAGATGCAGATTGCTGATTCGTTGGTAGACAGTTGCTAGACATATTGCAAATTCAAAACAGAAGCACAATTTGTGCATTATAAAAGAGAACTTTCTTGCTAAGGAACACTGGAGCAGAATACCTGTATGCATTTTGATCTGTCTGATGGTATAGAGAAAGCATTGGCTGTCACAGAGAACTCTACAGAATCCAGCCAGACAGTGAGCCTCATTACTAGTTGGATGGTACAGGTTGAATGCAGCAATATTACAGTATTATACCATATACTGCTACATTACCGCAAAGCCCAACAATGGAGGTCATTACAACCTTGGTGCTAAGTGCACCAACTTTACCACCATGGTGTAAACTATGTTTACACCATGGTGGATGGCGGATTTACCGCCCCATTCCAAGGTGAGTGGGGCGGTAAATCCCCATTTCCCATTTTCCCTTCCCCATTCCCATTTTTGCCCCATAGGGAATAATGGGAGTGGGGAAGGCGCTAATTACGCCGCCGTAAATTACGGCAGCGTAATTAACACCATGGCGGGTTAGCGCCATGGACTTTAACGCCTGCCAGAAGCAGGCGTTAAAGTGGGAATCCGGCGTTAAGGGTTAACGCCGTCGTTAACCCTTAACGCCGGGGTTGTAATGACCTCCAATGAGTTGGGCAGACAATTGCAGGATTCACCTCCAGCTATGAGCAAGAGGTAAATCTGCTAACTTTCATTGAAATTACTGCCATGGTAATTCCACTGAAATTACCTATTGCTTTCTAAGGACTCAAAGTAAATGGGGGCTAACACCACCATGCCATTTGTAATCCATCGCTTATACTGCCGGATCAAGTGGCAGTAACAGTAATTCTGTTTGGTGGTATCTCAGAGGCTTTAATGCCAATATACTACCAAATATATAATGAGGTGCAGCATCTTAAATATTAGTGCTTTTTGATCTTCAATTGCCCCCTACTTCTGTTTGTGTTTGTTCAGGCCACTTTGTTCCCTTTGCTTTTTATCTTTAATTTCCCTGACCGAAAATATGTTTTCCTTGTTCATGCCCACCTTTTTAACACCCATAGAGATTACAAACCCCCCAAAACCTTTTGCTTTTAACTTCCAAATCACAATTAACTGTGTGTTTTTCCTACTAGGCTTTGTGTGACTTTTCATATTGTATACTTGTTTACCTTACTTTTAGCCCACAAAACAGAAATAGACAATGGAAGAATGTATCCTTTTGTAGTCATGATTTTTTGTGAAAGAAAACAATCCTTCCCATTTGTATGTAAATCAGAAAATGTCTTGGGATGCACATACAGCGTCCCAGCCAGGTTAAACAATTTCAGTTAAGGAAAACCTTTTAGAATGGACCATCGTGAGAGAAGATTGAAGGTGATGCTGCAGAAGAACTCATGTTGTTTTAGTTATGTTTGATACATTTTAGATACTCACACATAGCAACACAGAAAGAGAAACAAAACACAGTATTGTTGTGGTTGCAGAGGTCATAGATAGGGCATCATATAGGCCCTGTGTTTAAGTTTTGTATTCGTAGTAACGTAGTGTGGTGTGATGTGTGGGAAATACCAAATTAGGAGGATGATGCAGTCAGAAAGATATCATGGTAGAAGCGAGGTTGGTGTGTTATCATGGCAGGAGTCTCACCATTTTGGATGTTAAGGCCTAGCACATGATGATAAGAATAGAACACAGGCCATGATGTGGAGCTGTGGCTCTTCTAGTGTAGCTCCAAAAACAAATTTCCTTTCCCGTTCCCCAGGAGAAAGGCAGACGTCACAGTCATCCATGGTACACAGTTAAGTGCTAATTGTATCCAGTCTCAGAGCTTGAATAGGGTGCAAACAGAATGTGAGATGGTAGAAATGCACCCCTTGAAGGACACATCATGAGAACAGGGAATACTTTTTTTGTGATACCAATGGGCAAGATGAAGATTTAGAACACTACTGCTCTACACAATGAGTGGTCATCCCATATGAATTACAAGTAGACAAACAACCAAAAGCAAATAAATCCCTGAATTCAGATTCAAGAGCAGTGCCCCGGTCACATTATTACTGGACAGCTGGGGTTTGAAGGAGTTAAGTGGGAGCTGTGTATGGAACGTTCCGTGATTTTCGATAAGATGAAGAGAGGTGATGACAATAAATTAAGTACAAGCTTGTGTGCGCCACAGAATCTCGGTTGATTAGAAGGCCTATTGTATATTAGTGCATAGTTGGCCTCACCAGTGTACTTTGATTGTGTCTGGAAATGAGGGGTGCACAACACATGATGGTCTCAATTTACGAATATAGCCATAAAGGGAACCACCAATCAGGGACCTGGATTTGTAGGGGACCACCAGTTTAGGGGAATGGGTTTAGATTAGATGTGGCCAATCAGTCCAGGGACTATATGGATGGGGGTTTAGCATGCTCTATAGGCTGTAGCCAATGAGGATGGAGGGATTATGTTGAACTGATTCTGTTAATTAAAGCATTGGAAGCATCCCAGGGATGCTTAGTGACCATCTACTACGATTCAGCATATGGTACCTTGATTTCGGAGATTCATTGGTGCTCCTGTACAGCATGTGCCCTTACTAGAGTGATTGTTCTTTGCTTTGTCCCACCCAAAGTTAGTAGCGGTCATTAGATGTGCTGCCCAAATCCAGAATACAGATTATGTTTCTGTTTGCAAAGATGCAGCAGAAAAAGCTGCCAAAGAAGTGGCATATCAAATGGATCCAAATGTCACTGCAAATCCTGTGGTGGAAAACCAACAGTTAGAGTTAGCAATCCCATACACTGCACTTCCGATTACCTAAATTATTGAATTGCAGGGCCAAGCACCTCGGGACAAGGCATGGATCGAGTTACGTGAAACACCAGCCAAAGTAAAGAGGCCAGTAGAATATGCTGTTTGCTTTTGAGGAAATGTCACTATACCCATAGGAACAAACAGTAGGTATGGTAAAACATTGTTTATCCCTGACCTGACTGAAGGTACCACAGCATTGATGAATATGTACTGGGTGTATGGACAATATGCATTTTTACACCACCATGGAGGGGCATATGCTCACTGACCACCCTACACTGTGCAGTTTTAGTAGTTCCTGATACTCAGTTGTCAGGAATAAATGTACAGGCACCAGAACCAACTAAGCTCTCACAGGTCTGCCCATTGCTCACCAAGAATTTGTCATCAGAAGAGATCAAACTATTAATCAAAATAGTTCTCTGGGAAATTAAAGGCAATTCCAGATCAATATCACCTATTTACCAAAACTGAGACTTGTTTGTATCCTTCCTGGTGCCAGGTATCCAAATTGCAGCTAACACCAAGTGGCTGCAAATAGCCAGATGGGAGATGCTTCAGATGGCAAACAGGACAGAGCAGGGCCATAACTCAATAAAAAGTGAGTTAAGGGCAATCCGGCTTATTACCCTCCTGAACAGAAATGTTCTGGATTTGCTCATGGTATAGCACGAACATTGCACTGTCCTGTTGTACATATATTCCTCCAAATGATGCAGATGATGGGTCTTTCTCCCATGCGATAGGGGCACTTTACAATTTGAGGATTGTCATGGAAAATGAAGCCAAAGTGAAGGTTGATGATTCGTTCGACTCTTTGTTTTCAATGGCCCCATCATGGTTAGAAATAGCAGTGAAAATGCTGGTTCCCATCATATATGTTCTGCTCATGCTTTTCTGTAAGAGCCAGAGGACCCTGAGTTGCTGCAAGAAGACATTGCTGAAGATTGCCATGATGATGGTATTAATAAGGGTGGGTAGAGCTCCTCCTCTCACAAAACACAAGTACACCTAGACTGATAGATGGGATGGGGTTGTGAGGTCAAGGATGGTTAAAATAGAGAGGTCTTTGGAAGCCATGGGAAGTTTGACCAGGCCCCCACCAGACCAAGAGAATTATATTGACCACTGGGTCTATTTAGCAGGAGACGGGGGAAGCTGTTTCATGACTGGTACCGCAGAAGAGTATGCTAAAGGGGGAAGGAGGGCATGGCATGGGTACCTTAGGATGATGCGTACAGGAGGAAGAAGCAAACAGGGTTAGTTAATGGAGTATTAACTAAAGGTGGGAATGTTGGTATGCACATACCGCATCCTAGCCAGGCCAAACAATTCCAGACGTGAAAAACCTATTAGAATGAACCACCCTGAGAGCAGATTGAAGGTGGTGCTGCAGAAGCACTAACACTGTTTTAGTTAGGTTAGACACATATTAGATACTCACATATAGCAACGCAGAAAGAGCAACAAAATGCATTATTGTTGTGGTTGCAGAGGTCCCATATAGGGCAGAAAATATAGGCATGCGTTTAGGCTTTGTATTTGTAATAAGTAGTGTGGCTTGATGTGTGGGAAAGACCAAATTAGGTGGAAGATGGATTCAGCAAGTTATCATGGTAGAAGCGAGGCCGATGTCGATGGCAGGAGTGTCACGATTTTTATGAATGGGGAGGGGGTGCCATCACGTGATCGTCTCAATGTGTGTATATATCAATAATGGAAAACCACCAAACAGGTACCTAGATTTGATCATGACGATGTAGGGGACCACGTGTTTAGGGGAACGGTTTTAGATTAGATGTGGCCAATCGGTCCAAAAAGCATGTTCAATAGGCGGCAGCCAATGAGGCTAGATGGATTATGTTGTACTCATGATTATTTTCAGTTTTTCTGTGTCAGTTTGTTTGTACGGGACCTTCTGAGACTTTTTTGCATGTCATAAACCTTGTTTTCCCTTGCAAGGAGGTGCTGTGATAATGTGACCTTTTCGGGTTATTTTTACCGCATTTTTTGGACTGCTTTCATTCCAATTGCTTCCACTTTTTAGTCACTTTCCTTCATGTTTCTGAGTGTAGGGTATTTTGTGGAGATTTGGGGCCTGACGGTATTTTATTACCGCCGAAAAATAACTTAGCAATAATCACTCTTTGTATTCAGATTTGGCCATGTGCAACAATAATACAATGGACATGCATTATTTCAGCACCCAGACCTGCATATTTGGTATACGTGGTTGGTGGTATTTTGGTGAGCATAATTCCCTTGTTTTATTTGTGGCCCCAATGTCCAGAATCCCTTATCTTTGCTTAGATTTTTCGTGTGATCACTAGAGAGACCTCAGACCTGCATTCTAGGAATACCACATTTTCCAGTGATAGTGTTGGTGTGCCACCATGGGCGAACTCACTGACTTATTTACGACAGAGAGCTATATGTGGTAGTCTTGTGGTAATTTCCACTACCTTATATACGGTAGGGAGCTATGTTCAGAGAGTCTCTCTTCCCGTTGGCTCATGTACCTCCAACAAGCTATGCTACAGTCACTCACAATTATTCATACTGATTCTGACATGCACACATCTGTCTTAAAATGACCATTGCACTGTTTAAAAATCTCCCCACATCATCAGCATTGTAATGGTAAACAATAAACATCACCCGTCTGTTTTCAAATATTTTTCTGTATTATAAAAGTTGTATTTAAACACGATCTCATTCTTTACAGAAATAAAATGGTACAGTCAAAGCATTGTCTGTGACACACTGCAAAGAGAGTGTCGGAGAACAGAACTCAAATTGCAACATTAGCACTTGATTAAGACACGCACAGGAATCCTAGACTGACTGCATATTACCGTACACACTCAGCTCCCACACTTCTCATTACCTTATCTTTTTAGTTGTTCTCTTTGGCTGTTCTCTTTGTGAATGTGGCTCCCTTGGATTAACTCCAGCAAAAAGGAACGCTTGCCTTCTCAAACCGGGGTCATTGCCTGGAATTCTCAGCTTTTGCAGATAGGAATGCCTCAGCCAGTGGAAAGGTCCTTCTTTCAGCTCTCCCCAATCTCGACTGCAGCAGGACACAGGAATCTGCATTCAGTCAGGAGCCCCACAGCCAGGTCTTCTCCCCAGTAGTGCAGAAAATGTCTCTTCTCTTTTTCCCCGTTACTGCCCACTAAAACTTTCCTCTCAGCCCTCTGTATGACGTGTCCCAATGAAATCCATCATCTCTCATCCTCCTACTCTTCAACAATAGCTTCGCTTATACATTTGCAATTGTTGCAAATCTGACTTCCTTCTTCCTGCAGTTACTGTGCACAAAAACACAGAGAATCAGGCAGAGAAGAGAAGAAAAAAAAATCTGCACACACATTTAAATGGTTTTCAGAGTATGCCTAATTCTGCAGTGGAGAACACATTTTATTAGTGGGTTATGTTAAATAAGGTTTTATTAGTCAGGTTAATGGTTAATAGGTTAGCTGTTAATTTTCAAATGTGTCTCTCGCACCATAGGCATTTCAGGTGAAAAATAGTGTGCATTTTTAAATGAGCACGTGTGCTTTTAACTGTAAAAATAGATTTGCATCTTATCTGTTAAAATCGTTTTTGACTGAATAGCCTGTCTTTCCTTGTTAATCTGGTAACCCATATAGCAATGTACCGCACCCTTGTGGTGGTGCTGCAAAAATAATTGTGCTACTTGTGCAGTAGTGCTGTACTCTGTACTGTAACACGCCAAATATCCTTACATATACCCTCCTTTTGTTTTTAGAACTTGGCTATAATCCAAGCCAATTCCTAAAAACAACTTGTTCTTTCTTTTTCTTTTAAAATGCATGTGTATTGGGATATCTTTCTCTTCCTGACGTAGTCAGTAAAATCAGTAACATTTTCATTTTTACTGATAGCACAATCAACCATCCACCCATGATTAGCACCAGGATAGCCAAACCCACTATTGAGCGTTCCCCCCAGGTTCCCCAATTAAATCTTTCCACTTCTATTATGCCCAGATTACTAATTGTAATATTGTTTTTTCGCAAATTCATTTTCATAACATGTCTTTCTTTGTGATTCAATAAATATTCCACATCTGGATCTATTGGAAAAGTATCCCTTTGAAAAAAATCGATATTTTCCACTTGGCTTTCCCAAACATCATTTGTTACATGAAACAATGTTAATCCCCCAATTGACACAATTGCATCCTTTGGAACCTGTAAATAAAAAACATTATATTTTACCTGTTTAACCACGTATGTTCCATGGTTTAAATGTAGTACCGTCATGTTCTTTAAACAGGTGCTGACCAACCATTTACCTCTGACCATCTTAGCCTGTGCCATTTCTTCACTCCCCATATTACTAATAATCACTTCACATCCCTCTGATATATTTGGGTCAGATTTCAATCCACAAATAGCATCTGTGGCATCAGGAACAAACGGTTTACCTGGACACATATAATTTTGTTCTTTAAATGTTACACATGTTTCCAGGTTTGGTATTAAATAAACTTCAGGTTCCCATGACTGAAATGCCACCACTTCTGGAGTCTTAATCTTAATGAATTTGTCCTCTTGCCAAAATCCCACGTTGTGTACCCACTTCGTTTGATAAATAAGTTCAGGAGCTACAAATGGGATGCATAGCAAAAATCCGATCTCTAGTCTTTCCAAGTCCACATATAACGGCATTGCATTCCCCATTTCGAATGCAATTTTTACCTGTATAAGGTCAATTTCCCTCCTGGTCAATCTTTCTATCATTTGACGAATGATATCCTGCGAAACAAAATACAAGGGAATATGTCCTTGAATCAATTGTGAAACTGCAGTTTGAACTTCTCTCATATAATTCGTTAATAGTCTATCAACAGGACTCATTATGTTCAATATTTCATTTAAAGTTCTGTCATGCTTAAGTATTATTTTAGTCGCCCGTTGCATCACATCCGCTTGTTCATTTAGAATGATTGCAGTTTCATTTATGAATCTTACTTGTTCATCCAGTCCCCCTCTAATTCCATCTAATGTCTTTTGTATTATTTCTAGGTCAATACTCAGTTGTTGTGCTTTAGTACTCAGTGTTCCTACCGAAATAGAATTGGCTGTTGATATTGTGGTACCTATTATTGCTCCAATTATAGACATTACCATTGATATCGCGAGCATCACCGCACCTCTCTTTCCTCTCTTCTTCTTAATGTCTGCTGAATTCACGAATGTTTTTTCCAATTGCATTAATATATCTCTTATTGACTGCTTAGTGTCCTCTTTTCTTATTTCCAGCCACTCTTTAGTCTGTTCAATCTTAATTCCGGTATTGTTCAAGTGTTTTTCAATCAAAATCTCAGGATTTAACGGAATGTATATATTTTGGAAAATCATCCTTCTATCACTCATGATGAATCCTGGTGCCTCTTCCACCGCGATACCAGATGCTGGTCCAGGTTCAATGACAACCTGTGCTTCTGAATTCTTGAAGATCCCTCCAAATATCATCATCATTAAACATGTCATCGGTATCATCTTCAATGCTGATCGCTTTGTAGCCTTGGTCTTCACCCCTCTTTGGGGCTTTCCCGGAATCCGTCCTCGCGGGCTCCAGGACTCCATCGTCTCCCGTGGCCTCTGGTCCCAGAACCTCCGACCAAATAATGTTAATTTTCTAAATCAAAATAGAAAATAAACAAATTAAGTACATAGCACAATACTAATTTCCACCTTTTGCCAAAAATAAAACATGCTTGGTAAAAATATTTCGTTTATATTTTTTTTTGTTTTTTTTTTTCTGAAATCAAATACAAGTTAAAAGAAAACAAGCATATATAAAACAGCATTCAATATTTAATACACTTTCTCTCTGCACACCAACCACGAGCTTCCGTTATATGTGCATTTATTTATTTATTTATTTATTTATTTATATTATTTATTTATTTATTTATTTATATTATATATTTTTACATATATTACAGTGTTTATGTGCCATCATAACAATCAACTTTTTAACTTCTTTGTCACTGCCTCCTGATTGTACCCATTTATTTTCTCCATTTTTGTTCAAGGGACTTTATCTGTCTCTACATGCTCAAGCTGCCTGATCTCATGTCTGGGATGGCATGGTTTAATTTGATTTACATGGACAAACTGCTCTATTGCTGTTTCACCTTCATTTTTCAAAATTTTATACACTACAGGAGAGACCTTATCTATAATTCGAAATGGCCCCTGCCAGGCCGCTAGAAATTTAGAATTTTTCTGTTTACTTTTTCCAAAATGAAACTTGTACACCTGATCCCCTACACTGTATTCCTTTACTGATGTCTTTTTATCATAATATGACTTTGCACTGTCAGCAGCTCTTTCCAGATTTCTCTGCACAAAAGCAAATGCATGTTGCAAATGTCTCCTCAGTTCATCAATATATTCATGAACTGTGGATGCACTCACAAGGGTTTGCTCATGTGTTCTGTATAGTAGGTGTTGTGGTAACACCATTTTCCTACCTGTTAAGACCTCATGGGGGCTAACACCTGTTGCTTTGGCAGGAGTCGACCTGATTGCCATCAAAACCAATGGTAAACGCAAATCCCAGCTGGAACCTGCTTCTGCCACAAATTTCTTTAAAATATCCACAACAGACCTATTGCTTCTTTCAACTGTACCTGAGGACGCCGCCCGATATGCGATATGTAGTTTCCTTTTCACACCTAGTATTTGCCATACCTTACTCATTAGAGTACTTGTGAAATGACTTCCTCTGTCTGACTCAATTCTTTGTGGCAACCCAAACCTTGAGAACACATGGTTCACCAGTAATGTGGCTGCTGTTTGTGCACTACAATCTGGTGCAGGAATGCACTCAATCCACTTCGACATCAAACATACCACACTCAAAATATAACGGTGTCCCCTGCTCGACCTTTTTAAAGGACCTACATAGTCTATTTGCAAATCTGACCATGGGAGAGTTAGGCCTCTTTTCATCAATGGTGCTCTATGCATTGGTGAAGCAGGTTTAAATTGGGCGCATACTAGACATCCTCTAGTATATAATTCCACATCTTGGGACATATGAGGCCAGTAAGCATAATCTTTTAGTATTTCTAATGTTTTTTGTGAACCTCTATGGCCTGCAGTTATGGCATCATGTGCATGGTGTAGCATTAGTCCTCTGAACGAAAGGGGTACTACCCACTGTATTTGCCCTGTTATGGACTCTCTAATCATGAGTCCATCCTGTAATCTAATTCGTGGTTTGTTCTTTAATAACACCCTCAACTCTTCTTTTCCCATACAATCTTTTTCTGTTAAAGGATTTTGTTCAGGATCTATCAAATGATTATAATAGATTCCCAAAATTTGATCATTCTTTTGTGCCTCAATCAAATCTTGGTCTGGCGTGTCATGACTCCACTGCACCACCGGTTGATCTACCTCCTTTGGTGCTTTAGAACGTGTCACTGCATCAATTTGTATTTCACCCATTAAATAATCAATATGTAGCAATTCTCCCATCACAGCCCCAATCTTAGCCAGATGGTCTGCCTTATCATTTCCCTCCTTATCCTCTCCTGGTGTTTTTAAATGCCCACGAATTTTTCTCCAGTATATTGTTAAATTATTTTCTGACACCAATTTGTCTATGGCTTGTATCATTTTTCCATGTTTAAGTGGCTTTTTGTTGTATGTAACCATGCCTCTTGCTTTCCAACCAGGCAAATACTCCACAAAGCTATTCCGTGCATAGTCAGAATCAGTCACCAGGACAATTTCACTGAACTTTTTATCAACTGCAGTAGCAATTGCTTTATAGATGGCTGCCAATTCCGCCACCTGACTGCTCCTATCTCCAATCCTCATCCCTATACTGGGGACGCCTTCACATTTCAACCAGACATTTCCTATTCCTGCCACTAACTGTTTATTACTGTCATTTTCAATGTGAAAAGCACAACCATCCACATATACAGTTGGCAAATCCTTGCATGTTTTTTCATCAAAAGCTTTGTGTGGTGATTGTTCAAATTCCTGTAAACTAGTTTCCACTTCCATTTCATTTGGTATTTGTTCAGCTGCAGAGTCATGTAAGTCAGCTAACCCTTGAGCAATTGGGCTCTTTTTATTTTGTCCATATCTCACTTCTACGGGAAAACCTTGTAATGCCAGCGTCCATGAAGTGATTCTGGATTGCGCTAGATTGCCTGATCTAATTCTTTTACTCTCTAAAAATTGCAAAGGTTGATGATTTGTTTCAATAATCACCTTTTCTCCCTGAACAATGGGGCGGAAATGTTGTAGCGCCCACACAGTGGTTAATAGGGCCTTTTCACATTCATTAAATTTCATTTCAACTTGGGAAAATGCCTTACTTGCATATGCAATGGTTTTGTGATTCAAATCGTGTTTTTGTGATAACACTGCTGACATACAATGTTCAGAAAAACCTATTTCTATAAAGAAATCCCTGTCCTTTATGGGGAATGCTAAACATGGTGCCTTTACAAGACATTCCTTCAATCTAGCCACTGCATCAGACTGCTCTCTTTCCCATCTCCAGGGAGTATTTAGTTTAAGCAGTTTAGTCAATGGTTGAGTGATTTCTGCATAATTCTCAATGAACTTTCTGTTATAGCCTGTCATCCCTAATAAACTTTTTACTCCTTTCACATTTTTAGGATCTTTTAATCTTTGTATGGCCTCTATTTTCTTCCTTTGTGGATTTAGCCCATGTTCAGTCACTTCATGCCCTAGAAAGTTCACTTTTTTCTTGCACCATTGTGCTTTTTGCAAAGATACTTTGGCGCCTGCTTTCTGCAATTGGCCAAGTATATGTCTTATTTCATCAAAATGGCTTTTTAGGCTTTCATTTTTTATCAGGACATCATCCACATAAACTATTGTTCCTCTTTCCGCTGCATCCGGCATGGCCTTTCTCAAAAATATGCCAAATTCACTCCCACTATTGATGTACCTGAACGGAGCTCTAAGCCAGGCATATTGAGTCCTGTCAAATGTAAAGGAAAATAAGTGTTGTATCTCCTCTGCCAATGGCACACACCAATATCCAGATGTGAGATCTAACGTGGTAAATACATTTGAACCATGTATCTGAGCTAGGCCCTGATCAATGAATGGTAGTGGCCATCTAGATACTGGTACTCTTTTATTTAACTCTCTTAAGTCTGCACACAGCCGCCATTGACCATTTGGCTTTAACACACCTAAAATAGGCGTATTGGATGTGCTATGAATGGGCCTGATTATTCCCCGTGATTCCAAATTTTTAATAATCTCTGCCAATGATTCTAAACATGCCAGCGGTAGTCTATACTGGCGTACAAACACTGGATTTCTGCTACAACCTTCTGGTAGTGTGGCCACATGTAAATCAGTTAAACCACAATCATAAGCATCTTTTGCAAATACATCCTTAAACTCCATAAATATTTCCCTCAGATTGCGTCGATCCTCATCGCTGCCACATGCATCCGCTAAGGAGATCTGCTCTTCTACCATTCTGGAAAATTCTGGAAACTCTTCTGGTAAAGGAATCTCAGCGCTTTCTTCTAACTGTGTGGCTGTGTCTTTTTGTAGAGCTGCCACTTTTAAATATTTTGGCATATCAGCTTCCACTTCAATGGGCTGATTTCCTGTTTCATTTTCATTTAAATTAAATATTATGCAATCCTCTTGATGGCAGCACACTGTCTCATTTGAATCATAAGGATACACAGAATGAATTTTAAATATTCCTTTGGGCTGAGAGTCCAGGTGTTCTGGCAACTCGCCCTTGGCATCTACATATTTTTCAGGGATATTCCCAATCACCATGTTATTTAAATCTGCCGTATAATGTGATTTTTGTATGGCCATTCCTAATGGGGAGTTTTCCTCTAAATGAATATCCTGATAACCTTTATTATTTACCATGATTTTTACGGATCCCGCACCAATGTCTACCAATGGAATGTATTCATAATCCAGGCCTTGCTGTTTTATGGATTCATTCAGGCATACAAATGCATCAGAGCCTTTCATCTGCTGCCCATTTTTGCATTTCAGTGTTATTGCAAACTGTTTTGTAAATGCAGGAATAATAGTATCTTTCCTTATTTGTAATTCGATGGCATAAGGAACCAGTTGTGCACAATGATAAGCCCTTCTTTTGTCTTCAAATTCAGGTGCCGGCCCACCTAGGCGTGACCATATTTTTTGATTAAGGAAATCTAACACCATACACATTCTGTGCATGATGTCATTGCCCATGTAAAATTCATTTTGTGCTCCATTCACTATCCATACATTATGGTAAATTGTTTTCTGCCCAATGGTAATTTTAAGCATGCATCTGCCTGCAATTCGGTTTTCAAAGTCTGGATTGTCCAACCCAGAAACATATTGGTTTTTAATCCTAAATTTCGGGATTTCTTCCCTCTCCATAATTTTTTGCAACAATTTCTCATTAATGAAACTCCTTTCATGTCCAAGCGCTAAAGTGGCTTTTATTGTTTTAAGATAATCATTTATACCAACATGAACCAATGGTTGCTCATCTTCCATGTGTATTTCTGCCAGAGTGGTAATGTGTTTTTCTGAATCTGTTTTAGTAACAATATTCTGTTTGCATGTTTTCTCTTTTAAATAGAAACGTAATGTGTGCTCATCTATGGCAGTCTGCCAATCTTTCCTTGGGTCCAAGTATATTTGTACAGGTAGTTTTTCATTGTCGCTCTGATCTTTGTCTTGACACATTAATATAACAGTGACACTAGGTATGCAGCTATTCTGGAGATATACCTCCACAGCATCATTTGTTTTGGCAACGGTGTGACATTCTTTTATATTGCTGTTTTGTGATTTTAGTTTCTTAGGCCTCAATGGTTTTTTGGTTAAGGACCACAGCACTCCATTCACCCCATCTATGAGAGGAGACAATCTTTTCAGGCAATCTGTCCCCATCAGAAATGGAATTTCACAAATAGATGTGATCAATACCTCTTGTTTCATTCTGTGCTTTCCTATTTTTATGTCAACCTCAGTTACACCTATGATGGGCACCTCCTCCCCATTAAAGTTATGCACTGGGCCTTGATTTTCCTTCACTGTGATCTGACTCTGTGGAGGCCTCCCTTCATTGATACTCTTTACCAGCTCCTTGGACATAATTGTGGCCTGTGCGCCAGTGTCAATCATAGCGAAGGTGTGGCATTTTTCTTCTACAGTGATGGGTGCATAATATCTGTCCTCAACTTCCTCTAATACACATAAGAAATGTGAATTCTTACTGATTTCAGGGCTCACCTTTCTCAGGTCTTTTTCACTTTTGGCTAAGCACATTGGTAAATGAAAAGACATTTTTCCCTCCTTTTTACCCATTTCTGTGCGAGATATTTTATTCATTTCTCCATGTTCAGAGGTTTTTTGGAGTGTGGCCACTGTTCGCCCATCCATCTGGGTAACATCAGAGACCACATTACAACCTTCCAACTGAACATGTGTAACAACATCATTCAGCAATTTGTCATTTTTTAATTCTGTGCATTTGTGATCATTTAGTGTAATACCAGCCCTTTCAGCCTCTTCAAAAATATGTGGCTCAAAGAATTTTTCAGGTGATTGACTTGTACCCTCCTTGTGAGTATTTCCTTTTTCTGTCCGTGTTTGGTCATTGTTTTGCTTGCCCAGGGAAGGAGCTATGGCATCCCCACTTACTCCCTGTTCACTGGTATTCCCCATGCATGAGTCATTTTTCTTAAATCTGTTCCTTTGTTCTTTTGGAATTCCTAATGTTTCTTTTTCATTTGTGCAAATCTTTACTGTTTTATTTAGCTCTAAGCTAAACCGTACCTCTTTTTTAGAAGTATTTGCACTTTCTATCACAATTTCATTTACTGGTACTTTCATTTTTAATCCATTAGGCATCTCAGAGTCGTTATGCAAAATTATATCAGAGCAATCTGTCATTTTGGCACTCCAGTTATCATGAGTACTTAGTCACTTTTCGGAAGCCCCCCGGTCATTGCTATGGCCATCAGCCCCCTCTTTGGAAGGTTGTTTTTGCGCTGTATAGAGCTTTCCTATTTGCTCAGCTAACATTTTCACTTGGGCCTCAAGGCACTGGAACCTTTCCATCTCTCTAGGATCCTCTTTCTGTGGCCTAGGTCGATATTGGTTGTTTTCCCCCTGATTGGATCTATTCTGATACCTCTCAGGTGATTGATACCGGTTGGGATGGTTTCTGAACTCTTGATTCATTTGTGGAGGGGAGCGGGTTGCACCCATCCTTTGATTATAGTCCCCTGGTGGGGAATCATTGTACTGGCGTGGACTGTAGTTCACGTTTTGCCTCATGTCCTGTCTCTCAGATTGTGGGTACTGGCCCCTATGTTGCTTTCCATTATCAGTAAATCGATCCACATATCGGGGCCTATCCTGATTACCATATATCATGGTGTTGGGATCAAATCTGCTCTGTGTCCCCAATGACTGGTAGGGACCATCATTTCTTTGATCTTGATTTTGTCTCTGGTTATTGTTCATACCTGCCATATCAGACCGGTATCTTACCCGGGGTCTATCCCCTAAATATCTAGGGCTGATATAGCTCTCTCTATTACTAGGATCATGTGATTGGAACATTGGTACAGGAAATGGCGATCTTTGTTGATTACCCCTTTGTTCAGGTGTCACATTATTTTTACCTTGACTTTGAGCAGACTCAAGGGACATTTTGGCTGACCTGATTTCCATTACTGTGGCTGAGGGTTCTTTAGATTTAGGCCTAGTATCTTTCATTTTATCACTTTCTCTACCCTGACAATAGAGTACCTCATATAGCTTTGTGCTTTGATGTACAATCCATTCAAGGGACTTGTCACGGTCAAATTCACGGACCAATTGGGATATGATGTCTTTCTGTAGCCCATAGAAGTATGCAGTTTTAAACTCATTGGAATTTGAGTCAAAAGATACATCAAAGCGAGAGAATGCTCTTTTTAAGTCTTGTAAAAATTGGCGAGGGGA
Organism: Ambystoma mexicanum; assembly: GCF_040938575.1. Taxonomy (NCBI): domain Eukaryota; kingdom Metazoa; phylum Chordata; class Amphibia; order Caudata; family Ambystomatidae; genus Ambystoma; species Ambystoma mexicanum. The sequence continues at coordinate 820,369,804 of NC_090941.1, read as the reverse complement.
TGTATTAGGTCCAGCAGTAATTGTGTACGCGACTTTCTTTGCCTCCTGCAATGACTGAAAAGGAGAAAAATGACGCCTAATTTCTTTTTCAAACTCCAGCCATGTCATATTCTGCTGTTCATTTAATCCCCTTATGATGCTGGCCGTCGGGGCATCTAAAGTTAAATGAAAATATTGTCTGTACTGTTCCCTAGGTATCTGGAGTGCTTTAAAAATGTCATGCACCGCTTCTAAGTGATCCTCAATGCAGCGTTCACCTCCCTTTTTAAATAGTTTGATCAGGGCTTTAATGGATTTCATTATTTTTATGGGGCTACTTGTTGCAATACATGGAATTGCACTATTTTGTGAGTCAATCCTGTTTTCAGGTGTATGAGATTGGTGGCTGCCCCCAATGGGAGTATCAAATCCCCCAAGGGCGCTGCAACCAAGTTCAGTCACCGGCCCAGTCTCTGGGGCACTAGCTCTTTGGGCAGAGCTAGACTTCACCTCCACTCCATTGAATGTGGTACCCTGCCGCCTCTCCTGGGACCTGGGAATGCACATTTGCTGTTCTAAGTCCTTACACTTTTTAAGGAGTCTGTTGGCTTCATCATGCAAATAATTATTTTCATCACTCATTTTATTAATCACCTCCTGCATATCGCACATTTGCATTTGGCATTCATTGAACTCTTTATTTCTCTTGTCTCTTTCTTGAATCATTTTAATCATTTCTTGTTCTGCACTCTGGAGATCACCTTCTTTTTCACAATGTTCTTTTTGTAAAATCTGCATTTCTGAAACAACCTCATCTTTATCCTGCCTAATGTGATCCACTAAGGCTTTTAAGTGTGCCAATTCTTGCTCACTATCTTCAAATTGTTTCTTACTTTTGGATAACTGAGTATCAAAGTCTCTGCATTTTAATTGCATGTCTTTTTGGCATACATCCAATTCTGCTCTCAACACTTCCTGATTTTTACTTGCCCCCTCTAATTCAGTCTTTAACCTGTTAATTAGCTGAGTATCATTCTCTTGCATTCGCAGGGACTTGTTTAAAATAAACCATATTTTGCCGCATAGCCGTATTAAACAGTCTTTCTCTGCACTTTTATCGGCTGCATTCAATAATCTTGTAAGGCAGACCTGAATTATGCTGCCTTCTGCAAAAATATTGTCTAGTTTTTCTTTCTGCACCTCACCCTGAATGCGGTTACTCCATTCTAACGTGCTATTCGAAGACCAATTCCCATGTGCAAATAACTTTGCCTCTAAATATTGCACTAGATCTGAGAATGTGGTTTCCCTTTGTGACATTCTGAAATTCGTTTTTAGTGGCACACTGCTATTATAAAATGGGTTCCCTTTAATGTGCAAATGGCAGTGTGAGACACGCTTGCCACGCCCAGTAGGTACTCTATGATCACTTTCCCGGCCTGCAACGCACCATAAATATGTAGGGTATTTTGTGGAGATTTGGGGCCTGACGGTATTTTATTACCGCCGAAAAATAACTTAGCAATAATCACTCTTTGTATTCAGATTTGGCCAAGTGCAACAATAATACAATGGACATGCATTATTTCAGCACCCAGACCTGCATATTTGGTATACGTGGTTGGTGGTATTTTGGTGAGCATAATTCCCTTGTTTTATTTGTGGCCCCAATGTCCAGAATCCCTTATCTTTGCTTAGATTTTTCGTGTGATCACTAGAGAGACCTCAGACCTGCATTCTAGGAATACCACATTTTCCAGTGATAGTGTTGGTGTGCCACCATGGGCGAACTCACTGACTTATTTACGACAGAGAGCTATATGTGGTAGTCTTGTGGTAATTTCCACTACCTTATATACGGTAGGGAGCTATGTTCAGAGAGTCTCTCTTCCCGTTGGCTCATGTACCTCCAACATGCTATGCTACAGTCACTCACAATTATTCATACTGATTCTGACATGCACACATCTGTCTTAAAATGACCATTGCACTGTTTAAAAATCTCCCCACATCATCAGCATTGTAATGGTAAACAATAAACATCACCCGTCTGTTTTCAAATATTTTTCTGTATTATAAAAGTTGTATTTAAACACGATCTCATTCTTTACAGAAATAAAATGGTACAGTCAAAGCATTGTCTGTGACACACTGCAAAGAGAGTGGCGGAGAACAGAACTCAAATTGCAACATTAGCACTTGATTAAGACACGCACAGGAATCCTACACTGACTGCATATTACCGTACACACTCAGCTCCCACACTTCTCATTACCTTATCTTTTTAGTTGTTCTCTTTGGCTGTTCTCTTTGTGAATGTGGCTCCCTTGGATTAACTCCAGCAAAAAGGAACGCTTGCCTTCTCAAACCGGGGTCATTGCCTGGAATTCTCAGCTTTTGCAGATAGGAATGCCTCAGCCAGTGGAAAGGTCCTTCTTTCAGCTCTCCCCAATCTCGACTGCAGCAGGACACAGGAATCTGCATTCAGTCAGGAGCCCCACAGCCAGGTCTTCTCCCCAGTAGTGCAGAAAATGTCTCTTCTCTTTTTCCCCGTTACTGCCCACTAAAACTTTCCTCTCAGCCCTCTGTATGACGTGTCCCAATGAAATCCATCAACTCTCATCCTCCTACTCTTCAACAATAGCTTCGCTTATACATTTGCAATTGTTGCAAATCTGACTTCCTTCTTCCTGCAGTTACTGTGCACAAAAACACGGAGAATCAGGCAGAGAAGAGAAGAAAAAAAAATCTGCACACACATTTAAATGGTTTTCAGAGTATGCCTAATTCTGCAGTGGAGAACACATTTTATTAGTGGGTTATGTTAAATAAGGTTTTATTAGTCAGGTTAATGGTTAATAGGTTAGCTGTTAATTTTCAAATGTGTCTCTCGCACCATAGGCATTTCAGGTGAAAAATAGTGTGCATTTTTAAATGAGCATGTGTGCTTTTAACTGTAAAAATAGATTTGCATCTTATATGTTAAAATCGTTTTTGACTGAATAGCCTGTCTTTCCTTGTTAATCTGGTAACCCATATAGCAATGTACCGCACCCTTGTGGTGGTGCTGCAAAGAAAATTGTGCTACTTGTGCAGTAGTGCTGTACTCTGTACTGTAACACGCCAAATATCCTTACATGAGAACATTGTGAAGCAATTAGTTTGTGTTAGTCAGTCATTGCATTGCTGTTATTGTCTCATGTGGTGTTCATTCCTTAAGATAAAGTAATTGGAATGGTGAAGCAGGGTTGGGATTTGCAGGAGGAACAAAAGATTACCTTCTTGTGGGATGAGGAAATTGATTGTCAGGTGGGTGCATTAGAACATATTTGTGTGGCTCTTTTCACTGTCAATGATAAAGCTGGCAAATGCCCCAGCTATTTAAAGTACTACTAGCGTTGTTGCTGAAAAATGCTTAACCCATTTTGGAGTTCAATATGAGATGATGGTAACATATTGATAGGGTGCCCTGAATAACACAAGGCAGGTGGTGGTGAATGAACGGATAAAAGAGCGAGAAGTGGATGAGACAGAATTGGTCTCTCAGAAGATTTCTCAGGACAAGGGAGAGGCTGAGGCATCTGCACCTATACATGCTCTTGCAGAGTTTGCAAGGCAGACCCAGGCATCTCTTGTCAAGTATCAGGCTGTATATGGGACATCTTGGGATTGAATAGGGTTTGCATAGTCAGAGAGAGAATGGGAGAACCTACATTGCCAGAGGAGTAGAGATTGTGGAGGAAGAAAAACATTTCTGTATGCATCCTATGTAACTCAACAGTAAGGTATTGAATGCCAAAAAGGCATTACTCCTTGGGAACCAATGCTATGTAAAACCACATGGAATAGAAGGCTCATCCGTATGGACCTACATGCTGGTCAAGTGGCACAGCGAGTAGAGCGCTCGCTTTGACATCTGTGCAGAGCCTGCTGACGCAGGTTCGAATCCCGGCGGGCCAAACTCAGCCTTTCATCCTTCCGAGGTCGATAAATGAGCACCACACACCGTGGGTAATAATAAGCAGCGCTCAGATACCTGAGGGTTCGTAGCGCTATATAAATGCTAAATTATTATTATTATTTATTATTAGGTCAGCTTCCGATTACCACCTTTTCCACTGCACCCTCCAGCAGTTTTGATGGCAGCAAGCAAACAGATGCCCATTACCTGTCCCAGAATCTGAAGCATACGCTGCTCTTAGTCTGCCCAACCATTCAACCTGCCCAAAAACCTTTACCCTGTTTTGACCTATATGCATACTGCATCAGTGGCACTATGCACAAGTAAAGCACCTATGTGAGCAAGGAGGGGGCCGGTTTAGCCCCCCATGCATTCTATGTGTAGGGACCACCTGCTCTTGCACTAGTGGAGGGATGCCTTCCTTGCCCTTCTGTGGCCTTAAGGGACAAGTCCCTGGTGCATACAGAGCTGAGGCTATTGCAAGACACATTTGGACTCCATTTTGTGTACCCTCGACTCCATCTTTGGACTAGACCGCATTCTGATAGCTGCAAAGCCTTCTGTCCCCTCAGCGGCTCCGTGCACAGTGAGCACTGACAGACCCAACCCTTTTCCTCCAGCGCCTGGGCCTCCCAAGTCCCTTTCTCACGGATGCTCTGACAGAAATTGTTGGGAATAAACAATGTATTCATTTCACCCTTCTTCTGAGGTCACTGTCTTGTGTGTAACCAGGCTGAATCAGGACTCGTGGCCCATCCGTCTCAACAAACCTGCTCCTGCACCTCTCACCCCACAGTCGGAAAATGGCCGCCTGTTCAACCCGGTGCCCCTCCAGAGCTATTCTTTTGATATAACAGAAGTGTGACCCTCTCCTGCTGACACCCCTAGAGTGCCCCCAATACACCAGACTCCTGTCATGATATATTCTGTCCTAAACTAACATGTGTCACTCTACCGCCTCCTATTCTGATGTGTCAGACTTGACAGCTATCATCCCGCCACCCACAGGTTACCTGAGGCACAAGACCAAAACACCCTTCACCTCGCCAGTGACCTAAAGTAAGATAATGCAAACACACATGTACAATTTATAGGCTGCTCGTAAAAACATTAAAGGAGTAGAAATGATCATTATTTACTGTATGTCTAAGATAAGTGAGTTGATTAGTTAGCCAGAACCAACTGCTTCTCCAGACCTGACCCAACCTTCACCTTGCACGGACCGGCCAAGATGAACCATGTAATGTTCAACCTCCCGCCAAGAGCCGGCCCTTACAGCGCTATATTTGCACCCCTATCATAACTTACCAGATGACGCTGTAACTCTTTAAAATGTATTGTTTCTATATTGTTTGCCAGAGCGCTCTCAAAGCAGCAGAGTTCTCTGGATGCTGAATCTTATATAATCCTTTGCTGACTCTCAAAACCAATGTCTTCTTCCCATTCCCTATGGGGATGTATCCATTATTCTGAGTTTTATTTGTGATGTGGGGAGTCAGCACATTCATCACCAATACTGCAGTTTGTTGTTGTTGGTAGCCCTGTGGGATGCAACTAGCTGCAGCTATTTGGGCAGATATAGAGGGTCCAAATTATTCCTCATGCTGGCATTCCCTGCTTGTATCGTCACAGAACCATCAGTTGGGGGAAATAAAACCACATTGTAGTGATGGATGCCTTAGTGTAGAAGTTGCTATGGTATCCCCTAACCAGGTGTAGGGCAAAGGACAGCTGTTATGGCTGCTCTCTTAGCCAGACGGATAGTACCATATATTCCACAAGTGCCACTCCAAGTGTGTTAAAGGGAAACAGCCAGTTGCAGAATCGACTTATTTGCACCACAGATTTGAAATGGGGGTGAGAATGGTTAATAAAGGAGTTATGGAGTTGGATTTTAACTTAAGCTGCGTGCCATCAGTAATGATCTGTACTCTGTCATGGAGTTCTAATTTACTCATCACACAAGTGTTATGGTGGCACTTCAAGCTTAGCAAATCATCCACCTTGACCTCTGCGATAGCCAATATTCTACTAATGGTTAACGGTGGGGGTCTAGCAATATTGATACAATTAACTCTATTGGGTGCATTCAATACCATCGACCATTAAAGTAAACTACATTTTGAGAAGAAATAATGTGGCTATCTGCGCCTCTGTGTGTAATGTATTGATATTGTTTATTATTCCGGTTTCATAGTTTCATCCTAAGAAAAAAGAACGCCAATAGGCCATCCCATATAATTTGAGCAGAGTATGGAATTTCTCTTTAACAACGCCTTCTTTGTATTCATTTTTTAGGTAAGATGTATTTATTTTTCTAATTAGCAGCTATGAAAACTCTCCACTGATACACCAATCCTATGATTAGAGAAATGTGAGCTTTATGCTTGAATTGTGAGTTACGTGTTATAATTTGCAACAACACTGTACATATAACATGAGTTGACATGCATTTCGGGCAAAGCTGTTCCTCCGGGCTCTTGAAAGTTACTCATTGAAACAGTTGGTTTGAAAACAAATGTTGGGTTAGATTCACAATAAAATTGTTAATTCAGTGAGTAACAAAAAAATGAAGGGTGATAGAACTGTATCACAAAGTGATTAATCATCATGCTACATCCTATTAAGTTTTATACATGCAATTGATTAGTTGAAAAAAACACACAAGACATAAATAAGCAATCATAATTGGAAACACATATATATAAAGTGGGTTACAAATTGCCATTGAGTCATTGGGGAGAATGAAAGAAAAAAACTAAAATAAAGCTGGGTTAATAGTTTTTTGTTAGATCACTTCAGTATTTAGAACATATCATTTATTGCACATATTCTGCAGTGATCAAGGGATTCCCCAAAAAATCTGAAATTATATTTGTGGGGTTTCTATCAGGTTAATCCATGATTCGTTTTTCATTTCTTTTTTACAAGTTATAAATCATGCAGTTCAGTAACTGTCCACTGTTGAAGCTTTTGTGAGCTATGATGTGGGTGAAGAGTAGTGCAATAATGGGTCAAGGCCACTCGTAAAGTGGTCATCAAAGGATTAAGATGTGCTTAGGTGTTTAATATAATAGTACTTCATATATTATATTGCTTTGTGATGGTGAACTTAAATCCCACCCGGCCACTAAATCTCCTCTACCTTGCGCCAAAAGAAAAAGTGCATCCATGAAGCATTGATTAAACGTTGGGGGCCTCATTCCGAGGTTGGAGGTAGTCATGGCGCTATTAGCGCCATGACTACCTCCAATACCGGTACCGAGTCCGCCCTCGTTCAATGGTGACTTACCAGTCTATTCCGACCTTTGCGGGGCCGGTAAGTCCCCATTGAAAAAGCCATTCCCCATTCTCATTTCAGCCCCCATAGGGCTCAATGGGAAGGGGGAAGGCGCTAATAACGGTACCGCAAATTGCAGTACCGTTATTAGCTCTGAAGTCCCTTAACGGGCCCCGTCCATAATGTCTGGTAAAACCAGGCATTAAGGAAGGGACCCGCTAAGGGACCTCGGAATAGGGCGCAAAGGAATTACCGACACCAATGTCCTTAACGGTGCCCAGTATCCCTTACCGCCCCTGTCGTAATGAGTCCCAGGATCTTTATATGTCGAAGCCTTTACCCTTAAGTCTCAAGGTTCATTCTTACCTAATGCCTTGATATATAATGTGTGTGAAATTTGTGTGACTTGTAGTGCTTTTTGTTACATGCAATGATTAAAACTCTCTGTTACGAAATGTAAATTTGGTATTGTAGAGTATGAAATATATTTGTACATAAAATGAAAACAGTGTCCTGGTGCGGAATACTTATAGTGATACATGAATTGGCTCGTCTAATGGTTGACCTTGCGTGCCAGAAAATATATAAATACATTACTCCTTGATCTTTTCAATGATACTAATAGTTAGTTAGTAATTCAGTATTCTCCCAGGTGTCCTTGATAGAAGGCATGATATTATTTAGATATTCAGTCAAATGTATCTTGCGCACATATCTTCGGATTACACTGCCACATCGACAACATGAAACCTTTGCTTCGAATCGAAGCAAATGTGGCAAAGATACATCAAAGTGATCGTGTCATCTGCCAGCCATAAATGAATTCATGGGGCCCAACTGGGGGTGGGGGGCCAAATACTCACAAAGCAAAGCGATTGGAGATTGGAGTGTCCTCATACATTTGGAATTACACATTTTGGCCACCTATGATCGATGCCGGCTCATCAACTATATTGCCAGTTAAGAGCCAATTTTGACAAAGAACTGTCCCTATCACCATGATAAATACTGGTGTAAGCCGCTGGTGTTATCATTTTACATTTCGCATGCTATTGTGTTCTTTCTTACATCTGACACTACATCTGACACTTAGTAGTGACGCTGGTAATTACATATAGGAGGAGTACTGTAACTCTATCTGTCCAGGTCGCCTGACATATCTGATCCTACTTGCCTGAAATTCTCTTTCCATCAGTATGTGTGCTAATTCTGATGATCTGGCCTTTACATGTGGTCTTACTCAAAAAAATCACTTTTTGGAAATAGAGTCACCTCTCCATCTCGTATATCCTTTGTGAATGCACTGCAGTGGCCCAACCTCAGGATAAAGTATCCCCTCCTGATGATGATGATGACACTGAAGATGCTGGGACACATATATCTGGGAGAATGAGGCCCCTCACAGATACTCTGCTATCCCACAAACACACGCTAGATCCTATCTACAGGAGTCTCATCCAGCTGGAGCATCACTGGGACTGTATGTGGTGCCTAGCAGAAGACCAAAGGAACGGCTCACAGGCAATGAGTTATACCGTGCAAGGTTTATCAAAGAAAGAAGCATCTGTCAAGAACAGACAGAGTAGGCAGATAATAGATATCACTGCTGCCATCACTGTGAAAGGAGGTGATGGTGCCTGTGTTGGCGGATTCCATGTCCAATGCAATGAGACCATGCTGTGGATCATGACCATTATGCTCCTGCATGTCTAGGGGTACTCGGCCAGCACTTTCTAGGCTGCCCCATGTAGGAATCTGTGGTCAGCAAAACTTAAATGCTCCCTCTTGGGAATGTGAGGTGTTCTCCCACATGCTATACAGGGGCATGGCAAGTGCACATGTAAATACAAACTTGCCTACCACTGGCGTTGTCGGGGATCGGGATGGTGGGAGAGCTTGCGTGACAGAACTTGGGTGTTGATGATGACGGTGGTGGTGGGGCAAGAGTGTTGGTTGGAGGTGAGGCTGGAGGGAGGGCATGGCTGTGGCTGGAGGGAGGGCATGGGTATTTGGGGTTGAGGTGGTGGGCAGTCTCGGGTAGCGGTGGGAGAAAATGGCCAATTCTGTTTGGGGGGAGAATTGGCAGATTCCAGGCAAATTTCACCCAATCTGCCAATTTTGTCTGGCGATCGAATTTGCAGTTAGAAACCTTTTCCCACCTGAACTTTCCATTTTTTGAAATTCTGTTTTTAAAAAAGAAATTTCATTGAGGGGAGGAACGTGGTGGTCGTCCCATTTAAATATAGTTGTTACAAAAATTTCGTTTTTTGTGTGTTTCCGGGCCCCACAAAAAACGAAACTTTGGCAAAAATCGAATTTTGTTCACAAAAACACCCGTACCAAAAGTGCAATTCGCTGAAACTGAATTGTTGGTGAGTATCGTCGATTCAGTTTCACTGAGGGTATTTTCACAAACCCCTAGTCTTATGTCTTGGGGATGAGGGCGGTGTGAGGGCATGGGTGTTAAGTATGTACATGGCGCAAGGGTTTAGGTATTCAGCTTAAATTTAAAACTTGGTAGCATGCAACAAATTAACTGAATGATAATTTGAGTCATAGATGCGATTATACTGATGAGTGGCAGTCTTAAGAAAAGTGCAGATATATGCGATCAAAAATAATTGTCTATGATTAACTGATATATGTGGCATCCTTAGCGTCCAACGGAATGTCGAGCCCCTGGTGCCAGTTGTTCCTCTGCATCATAATTATCTTGAGAGTGCTGGATGTTATATCTTCATTTGGAGGCATGGGGACTTTCTCCCAAATACACATGGTGTTTAGTACTGTACCAACAAAGACCATCTTTACAACTTTCTGTGGGATGAAGTTGAGTGTTTCCTCCTTTGATGGCAGCATCTGAACCGTCCCTTCATTAATACATGTGCTTACTTTATGTATGACCTCCCTGCTCCCACTATGTCCTTGTTGTATGCCACCTCCTGTGGTGACCTGCGGTTAGTGATAGAAGTCATGAGCCATGATAGATCTTGATACTTAGAGATGATGATCAGTTTAACTACTGTACTGTTATCCTTTGTCTTGCTATGCACTTATAGATGTTATGAGCCTACACCACCTGGCATAAATAGAGAATGGCCAGAGGGTACTGCTCATCCTGCATGACAGCATGAGTTCATCCCTGTCGTTCACAACGCCATCCCAGCTGCAACATCACCCATACTCGTTGCCCATTTGCTCATCTTTACCAGGTACAGTGTGCTGATTGTGCTAAGCATTTGTGGAGGACATATATTGTTTCACTGTGTTTAAATGTCTTTTGTGATGTGTCACAGATACTGCTATAGGGAAGTAATGTAGTGTCTGCCTTTCTGCCTAAATGCCAACTTGGGTGTTGACTCATTTTCACTGCACTAGGAGCTGTGGTGGATATGAGCTATGGCATATTTCACACTTCGTTCATTCTTCATTTTCGAAACTGTAGTTCAACCATCCACAACGTGTCAATAGGCCTTCACATCACTTCAGAAAAAGGGGGTGGAGCGCTCAGGAAGATGGGGAGGGGTGGCAAATGCAAAATGGGGTACTTGCACACATGTATATAATGCACAAAACATGCTGTATGGAGAAATGCATGCAATGTCTGTTTTGTGGCTACTCTACCTCCCTTTTCTTGAGGTCATGCATATTTCATTGTTCTCTGTGGTTGTCCAGGTATTCTTGCAGCGTGCTGTCCCATAGTACCATGGCATCATAAGTAGAACCTGTAAACGAGTCACAAAAACGGCTGATGGCTGGTGATGCATCTCAGATCACCTGTGCAGTCATTGTATTGTTCTATTTACTGTTTTGGTAAACCAGCTCTTGTGTTGGGTGGCACCAATGGCACACATAGACAAAATCTGCTATCACATTCTGAAAATGGGTTGTTGCACAAACCCATGTCTTTATGGCACACACCTCATTGATGTGGTGATCAATGAGATGGAATTTGAATTGAATTGAATTGATTGTTTATTTGTATAGCGCCTATACACAATGGGCCTCATTATAACCCTGGCGGTAGCCGTGCCTGTAAAACAGGCACGGCTGCCGCCGGAGTTGGATTTTTTCTGGCACCCGTCAATGAGGAGTTACCAGGTAATTCTGACATTGCCAGACCTGGTAATTCCTGTCAACAACGGTGCCGGTGCATCTGACATGCTGCACTCGTGTGTGCCGCTCTGCCAGGTAGGTCAAACCGGCATGCTTACTGGTACCGTAGTTCCCGAACCGCCATGCTTATAATGAGACCCAATGTGTTTCAAAGCGCTTCAGGGAGGGAAGGAACATGGGAAAATACAGTTAAATTCTTAAAAGTCCATGAAACATTTCAGAATATGAAAAATAACTATTTTAATCAGCCTGGTGACATTTCAGATAGTGCAAGTGCAAAGAACAATAAAGGAGGCAGGGAGGGCGGCGGGCGGGGCGGGGGGTGTGAGACAAAACAAGCTGTTACATTACTATGCCAGATGACAATTGATGTAGTGCGGAAAACTAACAAGAGGAGGGAGGGCGGGAGGGGCATTATGGACTGGGGTAGAAAGAGAGGAACAACACAAAGCAACTAATATACTAGCTCTGATGATGATTCAGAATAGTCCTGGAGGGGGAAGTGGGAGGAGAAGACAAGGATGGAAGGGGGAGAGACAAACAAGCTGCTATCATGGAAGTAACAAAACAGATGATAAAGTAAGTGCTAATGGACATTTATAGGGAGGGGAGGAGGAGAGGGAAGGTGGATGAGAAAGACAGTGGTTACAATTACTATGCCTGATGGCAATTGAGGTAGTGTCGGAATTTAACAAGAAGAGGGGAGGGGTCAGGAAGAGGAGGGGGCAGGTGGATGAGAAAGACAGGAGGCTACAATTACTATGCCTGACAGCAATTGAGGTAGTGTCGAAATTTAACAAGAAGAGGGGAGAAGTGAGGAGGAGGAGGAGGGGGCAGGTGGATGAGAAAGACAGGCGGCTACAATTACTATGCCTGACGGCAATTGAGGTAGTGCCGGAATTGCACAAGAGGAGGGGAAGGGTGGGCAGGAGGAGACGGCATGTGAATGAGAAAGACAGGTGGCTACAATTACTATGCCTCATGGCAACTGAGGTAGTGCTGGAATTTAACAAGGAAAGGGGAGGGGTAAAGAGGAAAAGAAGGCAGGAGGATGAGAAAGACAGACGGCTACAATTACTATGCCTGACGGCAATTGAGGTTGTACCGGAATTTGACAAGAGGAGGGGGGGATGGGGAGAAAGAGACGGCAGGAGGAGGAGAAAGACAGGCGGCTACAATTACTATGCCTGACGGCAATTCAGGTAGTGCCGGAATTTAACAAGAGGAGGGGACAGGAGGGGAGGAGGGACAAGAGGTGAGGAGGAGGAGAGGAGAAAACAAGCAACCAAATGTACCAGGCCAGATGACCGTTTAGAGTAGTGCTGGAGGGGAGAGGAAGGAGAAGAACAGAGCAGGCAATTATCATACTGGTCAGGAGGCAAGTATGAAATAGCCAATGCTGGGGAACTGAGAGGGGGACAAAGAGGGGTAACAACACCACAACAAGGGAGAAATGAGGGGGGTGGGGGTGCACACAACCAACACAGGGGTGAAGGGGGCACACAAAGCCTTCATGGGGCACACATACCAATACTAGGGGGCAAAAGAGGGTGGGGGTGGGATATCCTAACAACCAATGTGGGGGCAAGGGATAGGAGAGGGGACAGGGACAAACACCACCATCCAACACAGGGGTCATGGGGGGGTTAACACAAACCAGCAAAGGGGGGGCAAGGAGGTAGGTGGGGGACACACAAACCACCAGAAGGGGCAAGGGGGAGGGTTGGGGGGCACACACACCATTACGTAGGGCAAGGGGGTGGGTGGGGGACGCACTTCAAAAAGGGGGAAAGGGGGTGGGTGGCGGGCACACACACCATTCCGGGGGGCAAGGGGATGGGGGTACATACACCATCATGGGGGTAAGGGGTTGGGTGGGGGACAAACACATCATAGGAGTAAGGGGGTGATTGGGGGCCACAAACCATTCTGGGGCAAGGGGGTCGGAGGGGGGCAAACACATCATCATAGGAGTAAGGGGTGGGTGGGGGCTACACACACCATCACAGGGGGCAAGGGGGTGAGTGGGGGCACACAAACAATTCTGGGGCAAGGGGGTCGGAGGGGGCACACACCATCACAGGGGGAAAGAGGGTGGGGTGGGGGGCACACACACCATCATGGGGGACAAGGGGGCAAGTAGGGGGTACACACACCATCATGGGGGGAAATGGGGTGGGTGGGGGCACACAAACCATTCCAGGAACAAGGGGGTGGGTGGGGGGCACACAAGCCATCAATGGGGGCAGGCAGGTGGTTCGGGGCACACAGTCCATTCCGGGTGGCCAAGGGTTAGTGGGGGCACACAATACATTATAGGGGGCAAAGGGGTGGATGGGGGCACAAAAACCCTCACAGGGGTAGGTGGGTGGGGGCACACACACCATCACGGGAGGCAAGGGGGTGTGTGGGAGGCACACAAACCCTTCTGGGGGCAAGGGGTGGGTGGTGGGCACAAAATCTATCACGAGAGGCAAGGGGGTGGGTGGGGACAAACAAACTAACTGGGGGGCAAGAGGGTGGTCTGGGGCACACAAACCATCATGGGGGAAAGAGGGTAGGTGGGACACACACACACACCATCACAGGAGGCAAGGGGTGGGTGGGGTCACACAGATCCTCACGGGTTCAAGGTGGTGGGTGGGGGCACACAAGCCATTCAGCGGGGCAAAGGGGTGTGTGGAGGGCACACAAACCATCACAGGGGGGAAGTGGATTTGTGGGGTCACACAAACCATCACAGGGGGCAAGTGATGGCACGCATGCCTCATGAGTGCATCATTTGCCTGTCCTATCACTTTTTGAGAATGGTGACAGTTATATGTTAACAGTGTTCTGAAATCAACCCACTGAAGCAAAAGTGCTGAATGGACACCAACTTTAGCAGGATTTGGCTTTCAGCCCTGCTATTAATATCACTTGTGTTCTATAGTCTGCTGTGGTTGGCAAACTCTGGTGATACAGTTTGATACATTGTCCATCAGTGAGTGCCAGGGGCATGATCTGATGCAATGAATGGATTGCCTCCTCAGCCAAAGTCTCCCACACCTTCACTGCAATGGATTCCTTGGCTGCTCATATGATGCATGCATATACATGTCTATGTATTTATTTATTTATTTATTTATTCATTCATTTACTTATTTGTATTGCGCCGGTAGCTCTCAAGCTTCGGGCGCAGAGACAGGAACACAATGGGCAGGGGAAGAGCAAGAAACATATAACACAGGACAATACAATAATAAAAGCATGGGGGAGTTTAGATTTACAGGCCGATTCATGGAATAATTAGCGCTGCGCAGGTGGGCAAAAACGTGCGAATCGCAGTGGAATAGCGAAAATCGCAGTGCAAATGCGAAAATCGCACCAAAAGCAGCGCACATCGATTCATGGAAGGCCGTGCGCGAGAAAACCAGCGGATGTGCGATAAAACAGTGCGCGGCGCACGTTGGTGCACAGGCCATCTAACAGCGTGCGCCAGGTCACAGCGAAAATCGCACAGGCCACAGCGAAATTCGCACATAGCGCGGCGCACGCAACAAAAGTAGGCGGAACACGGGCGTAACACTCGGAATGGGGAACAACTTGCCAAAACGTGGGCGTCACGGGGGAAGTACAGGGCACAAGGGCGCGGAACGCACACACGCTCGCCTACAACACGTATTCATGGAATAGAATAGGGGAAAAAAGCGCACACTCAAACCAGCGCACAGGCACAAACACGACCGCCACAAGAAAGCAGGCGGTAGCGTCTCTGCGCCTTTAAGAAATGTGCGCCAAAAGGTGCGCCAACAAATAGCACCTATATACTGCCATGATGAATGTCCTATACTGTCGCCCTCCAGGACAAATGATGTGCAAAGGGGTACCCACAAACACAGACACCCGCTGACAAAAAATACGTGTGCGTGTATACCGGGGTGCGCGGGAAGTCACACACGCGATTTCAGCAGGGTGAGTGTATTTCAGGGGTGCGCGGGAAGTTCCACACACGATTGGCCCAGTGCGAGCAGGGTACGTGTATTTCAGGGGTGCGCGGGAAGTTACACACGCGATTCCAGCAAGGTATGTGTATTTCAGGGGTGCGCGGGAAGTCACACACGCGATTTCAGCAGGGTACGTGTATTTCAGGGGTGCGCGGGAAGTTCCACACACGATTGGCCCAGTGCGAGCAGGGTACGTGTATTTCAGGGGTGCGCGGGAAGTTCCACACACGATTGGCCCAGTGCGAGCAGGGTACGTGTATTTCAGGGGTGTGCGGGAAGTTACACACGCGATTCCAGCAAGGTATGTGTATTTCAGGGGTGCGCGGGAAGTTCCACACACGATTGGCCCAGTGCGAGCAGGGTACGTGTATTTCAGGGGTGCGCGGGAAGTTACACACACGATTGGCCCAGTGCGAGCAGGGTACGTGTATTTCAGGGGTGCGCGGGAAGATACACACGCGATTCCAGCAAGGTATGTGTATTTCAGGGGTGCGCGGGAAGTCACACACGCGATTTCAGCAGGGTACGTGTATTTCAGGTGTGCGCACGCAGTTCCACACACGATTGGGGCAGTGCGAGCATGGTACGTGTATTTCAGGGGTGCGCGGGAAGTTACACACGCGGTTCCAGCAAGGTATGTGTATTTCAGGGGTGCGCGGGAAGTCACACACGCGATTTCAGCAGGGTACGTGTATTTCAGGTGTGTGCGCGCAGTTCCACACACGATTGGCCCAGTGCGAGCAGGGTACGTGTATTTCAGGGGTGCGCGGGAAGTTACACATTCAATTCCAGCAAGGTATGTGTATTTCAGGGGTGCGCGGGAAGTTCCACACGCGATTTCAACAAGGTATGTGTATTTCAGGGGTTCTGGGGAGTACCACACGTGAATTGGCCGTGTGGGCCCTCCCAGGTGTACGCTCCACAACCTCCACGGACCCTGCAGCCAGCCCACACCACGGGGGACTACCCTGCACCCCTGCCCATGTCCCGCAGGCAGCCCATTCACCATGGGCATGCCCCCCAGCCAACCCACATGTCACCTTGCACTACTGATCAACAATGCATGTCTACCACCACCCCCACCCCCCAGCAGTGCAGGGTCACCCTCCACCAGGCCCCCACTCATTCTCCCACCACCCCCACCCCCCTGCCACCAGGGGCAGCCTCCACCAGGCCCCCACTCATGTCCCCCTGCACCCCCACCCCCCAGCAGTGCAGGGGCATCCTCCACCAGGCCCCCACTCATGTCTCCCACCACCCCCACCCCCCAGCCACCAGGGGCAGCCTCCACCAGGCCCCAACACATGTCTCCCACCACCCCCACCCCCCTGCCACCATGGGCAGCCTCCAGCAGGCCCCCACTCATGTCCCCCTGCACCCCCACCCCCCAGCAGTGCAGGGGCACCCTCCACCAGGCCCCCACTCATGTCTCCCACCACCCCCACCCCCAAGCAGTGCAGGGGCACCCGCCACCAGGCCCCCACTCATGTCTCCCACCACCCCCACCCCCCAGCCACCAGGGGCAGCCTCCACCAGGCCCCCACTCATGTCTCCCACCACCCACACCCAACTGCCGCCATGGGCAGCCTCCACCAGGACCCCACTCATGTCCCCCTGCACCCCCACCCCCCAGCAGTGCAGGGGCATCCTCCACCAGGCCCCCACTCATGTCTCCCACCACCCCCACCCCCCAGCCACCAGGGGCAGCCTCCACCAGGCCCCCACTCATGTCTCCCACCACCCCCACCCCCCTGCCACCATGGGCAGCCTCCACCAGGCCCCCACTCATGTCCCCCTGCACCCCCACCCCCCAGCAGTGCAGGGGCATCCTCCACCAGGCCCCCACTCATGTCTCCCACCACCCCCACCCCCAGCCACCAGGGGCAGCCTCCACCAGGCCCCCACTCATGTCTCCCACCACCCCCACCCCCCTGCCACCATGGGCAGCCTCCACCAGGCCCCCACTCATGTCCCCCTGCACCCCCACCCCCCAGCAGTGCAGGGGCATCCTCCACCAGGCCCCCACTCATGTCTCCCACCACCCCCACCCCCCAGCCACCAGGGGCAGCTTCCACCAGGCCCCGACTCATGTCTCCCACCACCCCCACCCCCCTGCCACCATGGGCAGCCTCCACCAGGCCCCCACTCATGTCCCCCTGCACCCCCACCCCCCAGCAGTGCAGGGGCACCCTCCACCAGGCCCCCACTCATGTCTCCCACCACCCCCACCCCCAAGCAGGGCAGGGGCACCCTCCACCAGGCCCCCACTCATGTCTCCCACCACCCCCACCCCCAAGCAGTGCAGGGGCACCCTCCACCAGGCCCCCACTCATGTCTCCCACCACCCCACCCCCAGGCAGTGCAGGGGCACCCTCCACCAGGCCCCCACACATGTCTCCCACCACCCCACCCCCAAGCAGTGCAGGGGCACCCTCCACCAGGCCCCCACTCATGTCTCCCACCACCCCCACCCCCCTGCCACCAGGGGCAGCCTCCACCAGGCCCCCACTCATGTCCCCCTGCACCCCCACCCCAAGCAGTGCAGGGGCATCCTCCACCAGGCCCCCACTCATGTCTCCCACCACCCCCACCCCCCAGCCACCAGGGGCAGCCTCCACCAGGCCCCCACTCATGTCTCCTACCACCCCCACCCCCCTGCCACCATGGGTAGCCTCCACCAGGCCCCCACTCATGTCCCCCTGCACCCCCACCCCCCAGCAGTGCAGGGGCACCCTCCACCAGGCCCCCACTAATGTCTCCCACCACCCCCACCACCAAGCAGTGCAGGGGCACCCTCCACCAGGCCCCCACTCATGTCTCCCACCACCCCCACCCCCCAGCCACCAGGGGCAGCCTCCACCAGGCCCCCACTCATGTCTCCCACCACCCCCACCCCCCTGCCACCATGGGCAGCCTCCACCAGGCCCCCACTCATGTCCCCCTGAACCCCCACCCCCCAGCAGTGCAGGGGCATCCTCCACCAGGCCCCCACTCATGTCTCCCACCACCCCCACCCCCCAGCCACCAGGGGCAGCCTCCACCAGGCCCCCACTCATGTCTCCCACCACCCCCACCCCCCTGCCACCATGGGCAGCCTCCACCAGGCCCCCACTCATGTCCCCCTGCACCCCCACCCCCCAGCAGTGCAGGGGCATCCTCCACCAGGCCCCCACTCATGTCTCCCACCACCCCCACCCCCCAGCCACCAGGGGCAGCCTCCACCAGGCCCCCACTCATGTCTCCCACCACCCCCACCCCCCTGCCACCATGGGCAGCCTCCACCAGACCCCCACTCATGTCCCCCTGCACCCCCAACCCCCAGGAGTGCAGGGGCATCCTCCACCAGGCCCCCACTCATGTCTCCCACCACCCCCACCCCCCTGCCACCATGGGCAGCCTCCACCAGGCCCCCACTCATGTCCCCCTGCACCCCCACCCCCCAGCAGTGCAGGGGCATCCTCCACCAGGCCCCCACTCATGTCTCCCACCACCCCCACCCCCCAGCCACCAGGGGCAGCCTCCACCAGGCCCCCACTCATGTCTACCACCCCCCCACCCCCCTGCCACCATGGGCAGCCGCCACCAGGCCCCCACTCATGTCCCCCTGCACCCCCACCCCCCAGCAGTGCAGGGGCATCCTCCACCAGGCCCCCACTCATGTCTCCCACCACCCCCACCCCCCAGCCACCAGGGGCAGCCTCCACCAGGCCCCCACTCATGTCTCCCACCACCCCCACCCCCCAGCCACCAGGGGCAGCCTCCACCAGGCCCCCACTTATGTCTCTCACCACCCCCACCCCCCTGCCACCATGGGCAGCCTCCACCAGGCCCCCACTCATGTCCCCCTGCACCCCCACCCCCCAGCAGTGCAGGGGCATCCTCCACCAGGCCCCCACTCATGTCTCCCACCACCCCCACCCCCAAGCAGTGCAGGGGCACCCTCCACCAGGCCCCCACTCATGTCTCCCACCACCCCCACCCCCAAGCAGTGCAGGGGCACCCTCCACCAGGCCCCCACTCATGTCTCCCACCACCCCACCCCCAAGCAGTGCAGGGGCACCCTCCACCAGGCCCCCACACATGTCTCCCACCACCCCACCCCCAAGCAGTGCAGGGGCACCCTCCACAAGGCCCCCACTCATGTCCCCCTGCACCCCCACCCCCCAGCAGTGCAGGGGCATCCTCCACCAGGCCCCCACTCATGTCTCCCACCACCCCCACCCCCCAGCCACCAGGGGCAGCCTCCACCAGGCCCCCACTCATGGCTCCCACCACCCCCACCCCCCTGCCACCATGGGCAGCCTCCACCATGCCCCCACTCATGTCCCCCTGCACCCCACACCCCAGCATCCAGGGTCACCCTCCACCAGGCCCCCACTCATGTCTCCCACCACCCCCACCCCCCAGCCACCAGGGGCATCCTCCACCAGGCCCCCAATCATGTCTCCCACCACCCCCACCCCCCAGCATCCAGGGTCACCCTCCACCAGGCCCCCACTCATGTCCCCCTGCACCCCCACCCCCCAGCATTCAGGGTCACCCTCCACCAGGCCCCCACTCATGTCCCCCTGCACCCCCACCCCCCAGCAGTGCAGGGGCATCCCCCACCAGGCCCCCACTAATGTCTCCCACCACCCCCACCCCCCAGCCACCATGGGCAGCCCCCACCAGGCCCCCACTCATGTCCCCCTGCACCCCCACCCCCCAGCAGTGCATGGGCACCCTCCACCAGGCCCCCACTCATGTCTCCAACCACCCCACCCCCAAGCAGTGCAGGGGCACCCTCCACCAGGCCCCAACTCATGTCTCCCACCACCCCACCCCCAAGCAGTGGAGGGGCACCCTCCACCAGGCCCCCACACATGTCTCCCACCACCCCCACCCCCCAGCCACCAGGGGCAGCCTAAACCAGGCCCCTACTCATGTCTCCCACCACCCCCACCCCCCAGCCACCAGGGGCAGCCTCCACCAGGCTCCCACTCATGTCTCCCACCACCCCACCCCCCAGCCACCAGGGGCATCCTCCACCAGGCCCCCAATCATGTCTCCCACCACCCCCACCCCCCAGCATCCAGGGTCACCCTCCACCAGGCCCCCACTCATGTCCCCCTGCACCCCCACCCCCCAGCAGTGCAGGGGCACCCTCCAACAGGCCCCCACTCATGTCTCCCACCACCCCCACCCCCCAGCATCCAGGGTCACCCTCCACCAGGCCCCCACTCATGTCCCCCTGCACCCCCACCCCCCAGCAGTGCAGGGGCACCCTCCACCAGGCCCCCACTCATGTCTCACACCACACCCACCCCCCTGCCACCATGGGCAGCCTCCACCAGGCCCCCACTCATGTCCCCCTGCATCTCCACCCCCCAGCAGTGCAGGGGCATCCTCCACCAGGCCCCTACTCATGTCTCCCACCACCCCCACCCCCCAGCATCCAGGGTCACCCTCCACCAGGCCCCCACTCATGTCCCCCTGCACCCCCACCCCCCAGCAGTGCAGGGGCACCCTCCACCAGGCCCCCACTCATGTCTCCCACCACCCCCACCCCCCAGCCACCAGGGGCAGCCTCCACCAGGCCCCCACTCATGTCTCCCACCACCCCACCCCCCAGCCACCAGGGGCATCCTCCACCAGGCCCCCAATCATGTCTCCCACCACCCCCACCCCCCAGCATCCAGGGTCACCCTCCACCAGGCCCCCACTCATGTCCCCCTGCACCCCCACCCCCCAGCAGTGCAGGGGCACCCTCCACCAGGCCCCCACTCATGTCTCCCACCACCCCCACCCCCCAGCATCCAGGGTCACCCTCCACCAGGCCCCCACTCATGTCCCCCTGCACCCCCACCCCCCAGCAGTGCAGGGGCACCCTCCACCAGGCCCCCACTCATGTCTCCCACCACACCCACCCCCCTGCCACCATGGGCAGCCTCCACCAGGCCCCCACTCATGTCCCCCTGCACCCCCACCCCCCAGCAGTGCAGGGGCATCCTCCACCAGGCCCCCACTCATGTCTCCCACCACCCCCACCCCCCAGCATCCAGGGTCACCCTCCACCAGGCCCCCACTCATGTCCCCCTGCACCCCCACCCCCCAGCAGTGCAGGGGCACCCTCCACCAGGCCCCCACTCATGTCTCCCACCACCCCCACCCCCCAGCCACCAGGGGCAGCCTCCACCAGGCCCCCACTCATGTCTCCCACCACCCCACCCCCCAGCCACCAGGGGCATCCTCCACCAGGCCCCCAATCATGTCTCCCACCACCCCCACCCCCCAGCATCCAGGGTCACCCTCCACCAGGCCCCCACTCATGTCCCCCTGCACCCCCACCCCCCAGCAGTGCAGGGGCACCCTCCACCAGGCCCCCACTCATGTCTCCCACCACCCCCACCCCCCTGCCACCATGGGCATCCTCCACCAGGCCCCCACTCATGTCTCCCACCACCCCCACCCCCCTGCCACCATGGGCATCCTCCACCAGGCCCCCACTCATGTCTCCCACCACCCCCCGCCCCCTTGCCACCATGGGCAGCCCCCACCAGGTCCTCACAATCCCCAATCATGTGCGTAATGGTCAGCCTCCACAGCCAAAAAGCCCTACCAAGTAACCCATTCACCCACATGGAAATGGAAATCACATGTTACACCCCCAATGTTCATGAAGCTAATGAAGCCATGTCCGTCACACACAATGGTTGCAATTGAATGGGAAAACACACAACATGACATGCATGAAACCAATGAGTTGATACCACACAGTGAAGTATGCAAACAAAATTGTATTGAAAAAAAATAAGAATGCTAAAGAAAGAAAACAAACTACAATGTGAATGACAAAAAATAAGCAGCATGTCCGTATGAAAAAATAAAACTTGAAATCCAAATCGAAAAAAATTTTGTCCAAAGTCAAATGTAAAAAAATCTCCACTCAATAAAGAACTATGTACAAAAATAACAAGGGTCCATGAGCCCAACAACAAAGGAAACCTACTAAAAAACCTACCTAAAAATCAACTATATACAAAAAGTGGAGCAGTGTCCGTCGACTACAAATCATAATACGAAAGAAAGGAAACCTAAAACTAAAGAACTATATACAAAGGCGGCGGGCAAGTCCAGCGGCTCACTCTGTGGTGTTCCGGGCCAGGGCATCATCGAACTCCTGTTCGATGTCCCGGAGGCGGTCCAGTTCCATGGCCCCGAGGGTCCGCAGGGACGACGCTGTGTCCTCCTCCAACCCCCTGCGGATTGCCTCGAGGCACTCGGCCCGCCTCAGGGCCCTCCGCATGGAGTTCTCCGCCCTGACCATTGTGAGCCGCGCCTCTTCCGCCCGCCGCCGCTCCGCACCTATGGCGTGGCCCAACCGCTGCCACACGGAAGACACTCTCTGTCCTGGGTCCCCCTGCCCTCCGGCCGATGCCTGCCCCTCCGATGTCATAAGCCCCGAGCCTTCATGGCTCCCACCATGTTGCTGCTGCTGCTGCTCTGCCTCTGCCCGTGCACTGCCTCCTGCTGCCTGCACATCCTCCGCCGGCTGGGGTGCACTTGTTGATGTGGCCACCCCTGCTGGACCACCGACTCCCGACTGTGGCAGGGATGCCTCCTCCACCAGCCTGGCCGCACCGTCAGAGGCAGCTCCACAGGGCACCCAGGTGACTGATGGGTGGGAAGATGGCACAGAGGACGACTGGCGCGCAGGGGGTCCAGTTGAGGAGGGGGTCGGAGCAAGCCCCATCAGACAGCGGAATCCGGCCTGGGTGACCTGTCCCAGCAGGCTGACGTGGTCAACGAGCCATTCGAGATGACGTGCAGTCTCTCCATGAAAAGACTGCAGGTCACCTCGCATGGCCCGTTGACGCAACGCCACACCAGCCAGGACAGGCTCAACCCGGACCTGGATGGCCACGTCCGCAGGCAGAGGAAGGCCAGTTGACGTCAGCTCATCCCCTGCCTGAAAACGGGTCTGGACGTAGGCATCCCTGCTGGTGCAAGATGATGCAGGGACAGGATCGGGGACAGGATTGCACACAGGCACCTCCGTGGCCGCCTGGGCTGCCTCCTGTCCCTGGTCCTGCACTGCACCACTAGCACCAGTGGGATCCCCACCTCCAGACCCCGTCTCAGGTGCTTGCGCGGCCCCCTCCTCCACCAAACCCCCCACCAACCTGGATGACTCCGTGCCATCTTCCCACGTTGGGCCCTGTGGGGTCCCAGCTGCCCCTTCTGCTGCCGAGGAGTCCAACTGCAACCTCCGCCTCTTGGACCTCCCCCCGGCCCGTTGACGCAATGCCACACCAGCCAGGACAGGCTCAACCCGGACCTGGATGGCCACGTCCGCAGGCAGAGGAAGGCCAGTTGACGTCAGCTCATCCCCTGCCTGAAAACGGGTCTGGACGTAGGCATCCCTGCTGGTGCAAGATGATGCAGGGACAGGATCGGGGACAGGATTGCACACAGGCACCTCCGTGGCCGCCTGGGCTGCCTCCTGTCCCTGGTCCTGCACTGCACCACTAGCACCAGTGGGATCCCCACCTCCAGACCCCGTCTCAGGTGCTTGCGCGGCCCCCTCCTCCACCAAACCCCCCACCAACCTGGATGACTCCGTGCCATCTTCCCACGTTGGGCCCTGTGGGGTCCCAGCTGCCCCTTCTGCTGCCGAGGAGTCCAACTGCAACCTCCGCCTCTTGGACCTCCCCCCGGCAGCTGCAGCCTGGGACGCGGCACCGGACTCCTCACTCCCCGACGAGATGACAACACAGGAGGGGAGCCGGGCCTTGCGTCTCCGGCTGGCGGTCGGATCCCCGCCGAAGTGCTCCACAGCACCTTCTCCGCCCTCTTCATCAGTTGACGCTGCAGACAGGGAGAAACAAAACACAGGCATCGGGGCACTTTACAATGGACACATACACGCATGACAGTTGCACAGGAGTGGCATTGGCAAACCTCAGACATGTCATCACAATCCCCAACACACATGTCATTGCAACTGGCACACATGAGCCATACCACAGCCATATCACAACTGCCACCACCATCCCTACACATACAACAGCATCAGCAGCCAAAGGGGAGCCAGACATCACATGCAACACAGGAAGTGCACCACACATGTACACACACCACCACACTTGCATGCATGTCCACACCTCTGCCAAGTGTCGCACTGGTCAGACGGGCATCCATGTCACATCTGCCAATCAGGCTTCCACATACCGCTGTCACATGCATCCATGTTGCATCACTTTTGCACCCTTGTCAAATACACACACATGCACATGTACACAGTGCTCATACATGCAGCCGAAAACAACATACATGCCTGACATCACGGACATGTCTACTTACATACACATTCATCCAAACATGTGTGCACGCACAACTGCATTTGCCATGCAAGACCACACACACAAGCACCATCCATGTCTCACACATTACAGCCCTCGCATGTGTCAGCCCCACGGCCCAGTACACCCCCACCCATACTCGACCCCATACAAACAGATGTGCAACCGGCACAATGGCGAATGATCACCACACGCACTGCTCACAATCAGGATGCATGTACACTCACCGCTCGACTCCATCCAGATGGGTCTGCTTCTCTAGGACCTGGACGTGGAGCGCTGGGGATATGCGTTCCAGGACCACCATCTGTTCTTCCGACAAGTGGCCCCGGCGCCCCTTGGCATCCGCTGCCTTCAAGAGGCGCCGGGCCTTGTTCAGGGTCCTGGACCTGAAGTCCTCCCAGTTGTAAGTCCTGGACTGCCACCCCCTCCGCGTTGATGGCAGTCACGATGTCAGTCCAGATCCGAGTCCGTCCTTCCTTGTCGGCCCGGGAACTTCCGAAGAGGGCATCATACTGCCCCAGGACTTGCTCCACCAGGACACCAACTTCGGTGGCACTGTAGCTGGTGCCCCTCTGCCTCTCTGGCCGGGGGTTGTCAGTGGTCACAGATGGTGTTTACCCCGACATGACAACCGCAGAGGCAGGAGTGGGTGTGCAACTGGGTCCTGGGGCTGGGCTGTGGAGCGATGGAATTCCAGTCGAGAGTCTTCGGTTCCAGCAGGGGTGGTCACAGCAACAGCACCCCTGGCTGATGTGCAGGCAGCAAATGGCAGTGCACGTGGACAGCAGGCAGTCAGGCAGCAGCAGATGGCAGGTGGGAGCGTGCTCGGGGCTCTGGGGGGCAGTAGTTCGGCTTTCTGGGCAGGAGCGTGGTCTTCCGTGTGCTTACATGTGGCCAGCTTGGTACGGAGTGATTTGGCACGTGAAAATCCTGCACGTCAGCGTGAAAACCGAGGAAAGGCCCTTAGCGCGTAAGCGCGTCAGCACGCATATGCAATTCTATTGGACCAAAGGCCCTCAGCGCGTAAGCGCGTCTGTGACGTGAGCCACACGGGTGTTTCCCACACAGCACGTGATGACAGAGCACACGTGGAAAGACTGCACGTCAGAGTCTCATCGCGTGTAATTGGACAGCACGTCAGAGTCTCATCGCGTGTAATTGGACAGCACGTCAGAGTCTCATCGTGTGTAATTGGACAAAAGTGCGCGTACACGCGATTGGCCTATGTACGTGTATATCAGGTGTGCGCGGACACTTACACACGCAAGTACGTCAGCGCACCTGTATCCCGGTGTGCGGGCAATTTCCACACGCTATTGGACTGTGCACTGGATTTCTGGGGTGTGCGGGTCACACGCTCGCCTACAACACGCGCAACGCATTAATTTGCGCGCTAACAAAATAATTAGCTCAGACCCAGGATGAACATACCGTTCCTAGCAGCAGTGGCCGTGGCCTACCAAAGGAGGAGGAGGAGGATAGTCAGGGCCAGAATATTCACACCCAGAACCAGCCTTTTCAGGATGCCTGATGACCAGGTGCATGGGAGGTACAGGTTTCCACCACACATCATACTGGACCTGGTGAGTGAGTGGGAGGACGACCTCACATCACCCACCCTGTGCTCCCAAGCACTCAGCCCCCTGGAGAAGGTCCTCAATGTACTGCACTTCTTAGCCACTGGATCATTTCAGCGGACAAGTGCCATTGTGGGTGGTGTATCACAGGCCACCCAGTCACGCTGCCTACACCAGGTCTTTAACATCATCACTGCACGCCCATCAGTCCGCAGGCACATATACCTGCCCAGAACCCCTGCAGAAAGGCATGCTGCCGCCCTGGATTTTTACGCTGTGGCACGATTCCCCAAAGTGCTAGGTGCCATCGACTGCACCCATGTGGCTCTACGTCCCCCCAGGGCATCTGAGCACATCTATAGGAACCGCAAGCACTGGCATTCCATCAAAGTGCAGGTAGTATGTAATGCCAAGGGAATCATCACCTCAGTATATGCCAACTATCCCGGGTCAACCCACGACAGCTTCATTTACCGAATGTCCACCCTAAGCCGGGACCTAGAAGCTGGCCGGCATGGCGATACATGGCTGCTTGGTGAGTATGAATGCCACTGCACATGCATGCATGTCAGATACTGAGCTAGGTCACAACCCCACCAATGATACCAATCACCACCTCCACAGGGGACAGTGCCTACCCTCTCAGCCCCCACATGATGACGCCAATTCGGAACCCCACCACGCCACCCCAGGTAAGATATAACGCTGCCCACATTACAACCCGGGGCATAGTGGAGCGCACATTCGGAGTGCTGAAGTCACGCTTTCGCTCCCTTGACCGTTCTGGCGGGCAGCTGTTGTACGCTCCCCCAGTAGTGTGCAGGATCATAGTGGCAGCATGTGTCCTGCACAACGTTGCAACACGCCGGGGCCTGGCCGTGGACATGGTGGTGCCCCCCCATCCCCAACCACATGCACAGCCGCTGCGCATGGGAGGTGAAAGGGCACGGGGGGAGGCAGCCCGTACACAGCTAGTGGCTAATTACTTCACATAGAAATCACACCCCTGTGGAGTGCACACTGCCCTGGCACATTCCATCTGACAATCAATGATGACTCAACCTGACACTGATCCTGAATGTCTGGAGAAAGAACCGTGAAAACCATATCAGCCTGAGATTGTTCACCTGGGAGTGTCACAATGTGTGCATCCCTACCCACACTGACACCACCAATGCAGTTTTGTGAAGTTACACATTCAAGCAGCTCAAATTAATACCCACTTGCAAAATGCAACAAGAGGACAGTGCCATGTCAGCCAACCCAACCCCAGCACCGCCACACGACACACCGTGCCATGTCATGCTATTTGCAGGTAAACAAAGTAATCCCCACAACATGACACTACTGTCACAATGTACAGTGTCCCTATTAGAAACTTGCAACACGTGAAATGCTCACAGTAATGGCGGACCAACAACAAACTTGAGCACGTACTACCATTGACTTGACATCACTAATGTTTAATATTAGTAGTCTCACCACCTGGAAATGCCTGCACTCCCACCACTACCAACTGTGCAGTGTTGGCGCCTGTAGAGTTGTAGGTGCACTGCTGCCAACATGGACCACATCTCCAGACTAGAGGTCCTTGTTTAGACATGAGGAAGGTACCTGCAAATTGGGAGGTAGACACAGAAGATGAGTTACACATCAATGCAACATGCAGTGTACAACACAACAGCAATATGCACTAGGAATGTATACACAGTATTGACTACAGACTGCCCAAACAGCTCATGGGAGTCCAACGTCACTGTGTAATTCACTGTCACTTGGGCACACCCTTTGCAAGCCCATGGAAACGGGAAGCAGGAGGGGTGTGTGTGACTCAAACCCAAGCATCTGAACCAAATACATTACAAGCCTGCATGTGCCCAGCCACAATGCAGCGTATGCCCATAGGAACCACGGAAGCCAACAAATCGTCCCCAAAAAATTGGGAATAAAAGAAATAAAAATAAAAATAAAAACAAAAATAAAAAAAAAATAAAAATGGCCATTGAAGGGCCCGGGGGGGTTGGGGAGGCCACCCAGGAGGTCCGAGGACAGGATGCACACCAGAACCCACCTGCGTGGATCCTGGGAAAAAAAAACACCTTCATGGGCTCATGGCCCACACGGCTACCCTATTGTGGGAGTATCACTGCTGTCGCTATTATCACCCTGTGCAGCTGCATCCGGAGGTGGTTGCACTATGGGAGGCAGCCCACGCAAGGCCCTAGTCTGCTCCTCCATGGCTGCAAGCATGCGGGTGTGGTAGGTCTGGTTCTGGAGGATGAGTGTGCGGAGGTCCCCATGCAACAACTCACGGGATGCCCGGACCTCCGCCCTCGTTGCCTGCATCTCAGCTGAGAGCGTACGGGTGAGACGCTCCAGCTGCTGTTCTGTCCTTTGGTGTGTAGAAACCTCAAGCTCAACAAGAGTCGTCCTGAGGTGAAGGAGCTCCTGCCTCAGGGCTTCCCTGTGGCCCTGGGACTCAATGGAGATGGCCTCCTGCAGAGTCGCCAGTGCCGCCCGGCTGTCCCTGTTGGACCCCAACATGTCCTCCCTGTGTGACTGGCAGATGGAGTCGGTTGCCTGCTCTAGTCGCTCCATCAGCCTTTCAGGGGGGACAATGGAAGTGGCCACCCTATCCATGGCCTGAGCCATCATCTCGGATGATGCTGCCTGTTGGGTTGCCATACCGTAAATGGATTGCTCCCATGCGGTATTGCCAGGTGGCGTACGGCCACCACGTCGGCGGGCACCACACCTGTCTGGGGCAAGGCGAACTGCGCCTTGCTGTGCCGGCACTGCCTGAGGCTGCAGGACTGCATTCCCCCTCTGATCTGCTGGCCCAGGAACAGGATCAGATGTCGCGGAGTGTGACCCTGCATCCGTAACCACCAAAGGCATAGCTGCCAACACTGACATCCCCATTGAGGGTTCTGACCCTGGTGCAGGTGGGTGAGACAGAACAGAATCCCTCCATGGAACACTCACCTGCGACGGCACGTAGGTCTCATCCGAATCAACACCTGAGTACAGCTCGGGGGAGGTGCAGCCAGAGACACCCCTTGAGAGCACGACCTGCAGCACTTGTGGGTTCTCACCCACCACCACACCACGTCCCTCACTGGTGGTTGGTCGGCCCTCGGACCCCTCCTGGGTCTGCACCATCTCCACAACCCCAGCAATATCAGGTGCGTCTTCCCCTGCAAAGACATAAAAACAAAGAAATGGAAACAGGCATTAGCACCATGGCACACAATGAGGGCTGAGAAGCAAGAGAACCAGTACTTGTTTGACGCATGTCCCACATGACTAAAACCCTCCCATGCATGCACCCTCACTGCGTATGAAGGGCATGCAAATGGCACACACTGATGACACCAAGATTGAAGATGAACAAATTTTCTGCATGCTGCCTGGCAGTGGCATCACACATTGGCCTGTGATTTGCAGGTGAAACACACATGCCATCACACAGATGGCATGTACCATTGCTATTGAGTGAAGATGGAGAGGAGGGCAGCACCTATTCATTCTGTCCAGTTCCCGCATGTAATAGCTTTTCTAATTCAAACAGGTCAGATTCTTCACCTGGAGCTGCCAGTCTGAAATGGTCCAATTGCACAGGGACATGTTTGAACAAATGATATCCAGGTAACAAAGTCACTCCACTTTACCATAGCCATGTCAGACATGTGACTAGAGGACTGCGACATGCCTAGTAAAAGTGGTGGAATGTAGAAAATCAGACTAAATGAACAGTGGAAAATTTAGCAACTATGTTGTGGCAAGGTGACACTTCAAGGGCAACTGGCTTGCAGTTGGGCTAGATGTCTACTGTTGGCAGAAGGGATACAGCTATGGGCAAATGCAGATGCGCTGGATGTATTGCATGAAGCACATGGCTGACCCATACGACTCAGGCGCACAAACTCTCACCTGGCACACAAACAGAAGCCCTCACACACACCATGCACATGGATGACACACACATGCATGTGCACTCACCGGACAATGCCTCGTAATCAGCCAAATCTCCCACGCCTTGGATCTGTTCCTCCGTGACGTAGGTCCCAGCGACTGACTCATGTGGAGTGAGTTTCATGTCTGCTACTGGAGACCCACCTCCAGTCACTAGAGTTGCGGCATGACTTGAGGCCAGCTTACTCTTTGCCCTGCGCTTTAGGTCATTCCAGCGCTTATAGCAATCATTGGCTGTGCGCCTCACGATTCCAAGGGCACTTACGATGTCCGCAACGGTCTGCCAGTGTGCCTGGCGTTGTGCAGGTGTGGTCTTGGATCCTGCAACAATGACCATCTCGTTGTCATGTGCGGACACATACTCGACAAGTGCATTCAGTTCATCATCCGTGAAGCTGGGCTTCCTGGACGGGCCGGACTGTGTAGCCGTGTCTGGGGCATCAGCCTGTCCCGGACGAGCACTCTTCCTCTTCCGCTTGGAAGGTGGTGGTGATCCTGAGTGTCCTGCGCCGCTCTGGACACTAGGGGCAGGAGCCCTGGTGGACTCTGTATCAGGAGTGTGGGATTGCACACTCAGCATGGGAGTTGGTGCAGGCATTGGCTCTAGTGTGATGGTGTCAGGGGGTATATCAGCAGCATGGACTAGGACCGACACTGTCCGGGCTGGGTGTGTGAGGGCAGGGGTGGATGGAGCCGCAGCTGCCCCTGCAGCCTCTCCGCCCTGCTTACTTGGTGCAGCAGATGACCTTGCTGCCCCAGATGCACGTGGCATGGTGACATCAACGTGCACCAGCGCACGTGTCATAGGCCTGCTGACCTGGAAGTCAGCCATGGAGTCAGCCAGGTCTGGTGCCACAATGGGCTGGTCCAACAAGGGCTGAGCATGGATGGTGTCAGCCACATCAGCCTCAACGGGAGGGGGGGGGATTATGGGTGCCCTTGACTGGTCCTCCACACATGGGAGGACAGGCTCACCCTCCAAGTAATGACCACGTCCCCTACCGGATCCACCACAGCCACCAGTTGTGGCTCTTCCACCTTTGCCACCCTTACGGAATCCTCGCCTCCCAGCCATGGCACTGATGTTAATGTGCGTATGGGAGTGGCAGTAAAATATAGTCCTGGGCAATTGGGGGTCAAAGGGGTTGGGTACCAGATGGTAATTGTACCCTAGTGCTCTTGCAAGGCTGATTGTAACCCCTGGGGAAAGATGACGGGTCACGCTACGCACAGGAGCCCCAAAAAAGGGAGATGACATGCACGCAACCCCTCCTAGACCAAGTGTGCAGAAAGAAAATCCTGCACTACGCTGTGGCACCCAGTAACACAAGAATGAACGTATGCGTGTCACACGCAGCCTAGAATGACCTCTGAAGGGGTAGGCTACACACAGGGCAAGCACAGATGTTAGATACGTGCGTGACTCACCGTCTGCCTGGTAAACAAGCGTGTAAAAGGAGCGCGTTTGGTTGGCAACACCCATGCCAAAAGAAGATTTGTACGCTGTCTGAGGAGACAGGACAACAGTAGAAGGGAACACTGTTTGAGGGAACAGGCCCAGGTAAACCAGTAAAAGAGTAAAAGGAGAAAAATCTGTCAGAGGTAACAGGGAATACGAACTTGAAATGCCGTGAAGTAAATCGCGTGTGAACCGACAAGAAGTACAGAATTCACCCACTCGCTCTCCACGAAAAGCACGTACAAGGAAATGGTGTTCTACGCGTACCTTTTATACAGGCCCACACGTCCAGCGTCACTTACGCAGCGTCTACGTGCTAGGGCCATTTCCACCAATTACACGCTTTGTGACTTATGGGTGTCGGCCATTTCCACCAATTACACGCTTTGTCACTTCTGCGTGTACGGCCATTTCCACCAATCACACGCGATGAGACTCTGACGTGCAGTCTTTCCACGTGTGCTCTGTCATCACGTGCTGTGTGGGAAACACCCGTGCGGCTCACGTCACAGACGCGCTTACGCGCTGAGGGCCTTTGGTCAATAGAATCGCGTATGCGTGCTGACGCGCTTACGCGCTAAGGGCCTTTCCTCGGTTTTCACGCTGACGTGCAGGATTTTCACGTGCCAAATCACTCCGTACCAAGCTGGCCACATGTAAGCACACGGAAGACCACGCTCCTGCCCAGAAGGCCGAACTACTGCCCCCCAGAGCCCCGAGCACGCTCCCACCTGCCATCTGCTGCTGCCTGACTGCCTGCTGCCCACGTGCACTGCCATTTGCTGCCTGCACATCAGCCAGGGGTGCTGTTGCTGTGACCACCCCTGCTGGAACCGAAGACTCCCGACTGGAATTCCATCGCTCCACAGCCCAGCCCCAGGACCCAGTTGCACACCCACTCCTGCCTCTGGGGTTGTCATGTCGGGGTAAACACCATCTGTGACCACTGACAACCCCCGGCCAGAGAGGCAGAGGGGCACCAGCTTCAGTGCCACCGAAGTTGGTGTCCTGGTGGAGCAAGTCCTGGGGCACTATGATGCCCTCTTCGGAAGTTCCCGGGCCGACAAGGAAGGATGGACTCGGATCTGGACTGACATCGTGACTGCCATCAACGCGGAGGGGGTGGCAGTCCGGGACTTACAACATGTCAGGAAGCGCTGGGAGGACTTCAGGTCCAGGACCCTGAACAAGGCCCGGCGCCTCTTGAAGGCAGCGGATGCCAAGGGGCGCCAGGGCCACTTGTCGGAAGAACAGATGGTGGTCCTGGAACTCATATCCCCAGCGCTCCACGTCCAGGTCCTAGAGAAGCAGACCCATCTGGATGGAGTCGAGCGGTGAGTGTACATGCATCCTGATTGTGAGCAGTGCGTGTGGTGATCATTCGCCATTGTGCCGGTTGCACATCTGTTTGTATGGGGTCGAGTATGGGTGGGGGTGTACTGGGCCGTGGGGCTGACACATGCGAGGGCTGTAATGTGTGAGACATGGATGGTGCTTGTGTGTGTGGGCTTGCATGGCAAATGCAGTTGTGCGTGCACACATGTTTGGATGAATGTGTATGTAAGTAGACATGTCCGTGATGTCAGGGATGTATGTTGTTTTCGGCTGCATGTATGAGCACTGTGTACATGTGCATGTGTGTGTATTTGACAAGGGTGCAAAAGTGATGCAACATGGATGCATGTGACAGCGGTATGTGGAAGCCTGATTGGCAGATGTGACATGGATGCCCGTCTGAACAGTGCGACACTTGGCAGAGGTGTGGACATGCATGCAAGTGTGGTGGTGTGTGTACATGTGTGGTGCACTTCCTGTGTTGCATGTGATGTCTGGCTCCCCTTTGGCTGCTGATGCTGTTGTATGTGTAGGGATGGTGGTGGCAGTTGCGATATGGCTGTGGTATGGCTCATGTGTGCCAGTTGCAATGACATGTGTGTTGGGGATTGTGATGACATGTCTGAGGTTTGCCAATGCCACTCCTGTGAAACTGTAATGCGTGTATGTGTCCATTGTACAGTGCCCTGATGCCTGTGTTTTGTTTCTCCCTGTCTGCAGCGTCAACTGATGAAGAGGGCGGAGAAGGTGCTGTGGAGCACAGCGGCAGGGATCCGACCGCCAGCCGGAGACGCAAGGCCCGGCTCCCCTCCCGTGTTGTCATCTCGTCGGGGAGTGAGGAGTCCGGTGCCGCGTCCCAGGCCGCAGCTGCCGGGGGGAGGTCCAAGAGGCGGAGGTTGCAGTTGGACTCCTCGGCAGCAGAAGGGGCAGCTGGGACCCCACAGGGCCCAACGGGGGAAGATGGCACGGAGTCATCCAGGTTGGTGGGGGGTTTGGTGGAGGAGGGGGCCGCGCAAGCACCAGAGACGGGGTCTGGAGGTGGGGATCCCACTGGTGCTAGTGGTGCAGTGCAGGACCAGGGACAGGAGGCAGCACAGGCGGCCGCGGAGGTGCCTGTGTGCAATCCTGTCCCCGATCCTGTCCCTGCATCATCTTGCACCAGCAGGGATGCCTACGTCCAGACCCGTTTTCAGGCAGGGGATGAGCTGACGTCAACTGGCCTTCCTCTGCCTGCGGACGTGGCCATCCAGGTCCGGGTTGAGCCTGTCCTGGCTGGTGTGGCGTTGCGTCAACGGGCCATGCGAGGTGACCTGCAGTGTTTTCATGGAGAGACTGCACGTCATCTCGAATGGCTCGTTGACCACGTCAGCCTGCTGGGACAGGTCACCGAGGCCAGATTCCGCTGTCTGATGGGGCTTGCTCCGACCCCCTCCTCAACTGGACCCCCTACGCGCCAGTCGTCCTCTGTGCCATCTTCCCTCCCATCAGTCACCTGGGTGCCCTGTGGAGCTGCCTCTGACGGTGCGGCCAGGCTGGTGGAGGAGGCATCCCTGCCACAGTCGGGAGTCGGTGGTCCAGCAGGGGTGGCCACATCAACAAGTGCACCCCAGCCGGCGGAGGATGTGCAGGCAGCAGGAGGCAGTGCACGGGCAGAGGCAGAGCAGCAGCAGCAGCAACATGGTGGGAGCCATGAAGGCTCGGGGCTTTCGACATCGGAGGGGCAGGCATCGGCCGGAGGGCAGGGGGACCCAGGACAGAGAGTGTCTTCAGTGTGGCAGCGGTTGGGCCACGCCATAGGTGCGGAGCGGCGGCGGGCGGAAGAGGCGCGGCTCACAATGGTCAGGGCGGAGAACTCCATGCGGAGGGCCCTGAGGCGGGCCGAGTGCCTCGAGGCAATCCGCAGGGGGTTGGAGGAGGACACAGCGTCGTCCCTGCGGACCCTCGGGGCCATGGAACTGGACCGCCTCCGGGACATCGAACAGGAGTTCGATGATGCCCTGGCCCGGGACACCACAGAGTGAGCCGCTGGACTTGCCCGCCGCCTTTGTATATAGTTGTTTAGTTTTAGGTTTCCTTTCTTTCGTATTATGATTTGGAGTCGACGGACACTGCTCCACTTTTTGTATATAGTTGATTTTTAGGTAGGTTTTTTAGTAGGTTTCCTTTGTTCAGTTGGGCTCATGGACCCTTGTTATTTTTGTACATAGTTCTTTATTGAATGGAGATTTTTTTACATTTGACTTTGGACAAAATTTCTTTTCGATTTGGATTTCAAGTTTTATTTTTTCATACGGACATGCAGCTTATTTTTTGTCATTCACATTGTAGTTTGTTTTCTTTCTTTAGCATTCTTATTTTTTTTCAATACAATTTTGTTTGCATACTTCACTGTGTGGTATCAACTCATTGGTTTCATGCATGTCATGTTGTGTGTTTTCCCACTCAATTGCAACCATTGTGTGTGACGGACATGGCTTCATTAGCTTCATGAACATTGGGGGTGTAACATGTGATTTCCATTTCCATGTGGGTGAATGGGTTACTTGGTAGGGCTTTTTGGCTGTGGAGGCTGACCATTACGCACATGATTGGGGATTGTGAGGACCTGGTGGGGGCTGCCCATGGTGGCAGGGGGGTGGGGGGTGGTGGGAGACATGAGTGGGGGCCTGGTGGAGGATGCCCATGGTGGCAGGGGGGTGGGGGTGGTGGGAGACATGAGTGGGGGCCTGGTGGAGGATGCCCATGGTGGCAGGGGGGTGGGGGTGGTGGGAGACATGAGTGGGGGCCTGGTGGAGGGTGCCCCTGCACTGCTGGGGGTGGGGGTGCAGGGGGACATGAGTGGGGGCCTGGTGGAGGGTGACCCTGGATGCTGGGGGGTGGGGGTGGTGGGAGACATGAGTGGGGGCCTGGTGGAGGATGCCCCTGCACTGCTGGGGGGTGGGGGTGCAGGGGGACATGAGTGGGGGCCTGGTGGAGGCTGCCCATGGTGGCAGGGGGTGAGGGTGGTGGGAGACATGAGTGGGGGCCTGGTGGAGGCTGCCCCTGGTGGCTGGGGGGTGGGGGTGGTGGGAGACATGAGTGAGGGCCTGGTGGAGGGTGCCCCTGCACTGCTTGGGGGTGGGGGTGGTGGGAGACATGAGTGGGGGCCTGGTGGAGGGTGCCCATGCACTGCTGGGGGGTGGGGGTGCAGGGGGACATGAGTGGGGGCCTGGTGGGGGCTGCCCATGGTGGCTGGGGGGTGGGGGTGGTGGGAGACATTAGTGGGGGACTGGTGGAGGGTGCCATGCACTGCTGGGGGGTGGGGGTGCAGGGGGACATGAGTGGGGGCCTGGTGGAGGGTGCCCCTGCACTGCTTGGGGGTGGGGGTGGTGGGAGACATGAGTGGGGGCCTGGTGGAGGGTGCCCCTGCACTGCTTGGGGGTGGGGTGGTGGGAGACATGAGTGGGGGCCTGGTGGAGGGTGCCCCTGGTGGCTGTGGGGTGGGGGTGGTGGGAGACATGAGTAGGGGCCTGGTGGAGGCTGCCCCTGCACTGCTTGGGGGTGGGGGTGGTGGGAGACATGAGTGGGGGCCTGGTGGAGGGTGCCCATGCACTGCTGGGGGGTGGGGGTGCAGGGGGATATGAGTGGGGGCCTGGTGGAGGGTGCCCCTGCACTGCTTGGGGGTGGGGGTGGTGGGAGACATGAGTGGAGGCCTGGTGGAGGGTGCCCCTGCACTGCTGGGGGGTGGGGTGCAGGGGGACATGAGTGGGGGCCTGGTGGAGGGTGACCCTGGATGCTGGGGTGTGGGGGTGCAGGGGGACATGAGTGGGGGCCAGGTGGAGGGTGACCCTGGATGCTGGGGGGTGGAGGTGGTGGGAGACATGATTGGGGGCCTGGTGGAGGATGCCCCTGGTGGCTGGGGGGTGGGGGTGGTGGGAGACATGAGTGGGGGCCTGGTGGATGGTGACCCTGGATGCTGGGGGGTGGGGGTGCAGGGGGACATGAGTGGGGGCCTGGTGGAGGCTGCCCCTGGTGGCTGGGGGGTGGGGGTGGTGGGAGACATGAGTAGGGGCCTGGTGGAGGCTGCCCCTGCACTGCTTGGGGGTGGGGGTGGTGGGAGACATGAGTGGGGGCCTGGTGGAGGGTGCCCATGCACTGCTGGGGGGTGGGGGTGCAGGGGGACATGAGTGGGGGCCTGGTGGAGGGTGCCCCTGGTGGCTGGGTGGTTGGGGTGGTGGGAGACATGAGTGGGGGCCTGGTGGAGGGTGCCCCTGGTGGCTGGGGGGTGGGGGTGGTGGGAGACATGAGTGGGGGCCTGGTGGAGGGTGCCCCTGGTGGCTGGGGGGTGGGGGTGGTGGGAGACATGAGTGGGGGCCTGGTGGAGGTTGCCCCTGCACTGCTGGGGAGTGGGGGTGGTGGGAGACATGCATTGTTGATCAGTAGTGCAAGGTGACATGTGGGTTGGCTGGGGGGCATGCCCATGGTGGATGGGCTGCCTGCGGGACATGAGCAGGGGTGCAGGGTAGTCCCCCGTGGTGTGGGCTGCCAGCAGGGTCCGTGGAGGTTGTGGAGCGTACACCTGGGAGGACCCACATGGCCAATTCACGTGTAGTACTCCCCAGAACCCCTGAAATACACATACCCTGCTGAAATCGCGTGTGGAACTTCCCGCGGAATACACGTACCCTGCTCGCACTGGGCCATTCGCATGTGGAACTTCCCGCGCACCCCTGGGATACACATACCCTGCAGAAATCGCGTGTGGAACTTCCCGCGCACCCCTGGAATACACGTACCCTGCTGAAATCGCGTGTGGAACTTCCCGCGCACCCATGGAATACACGTACCCTGCTTGCACAGGGCCAATCGCGTGTGGAACTTCCCGCGCACCCCTGAAATACACGTACCCTGCTGGAATCGCGTGTGGAACTTCCCGCGCAACCCTGGGATACACATACCCTGCTGAAATCGCGTGTGGAACTTCCCGCGCACCCCTGGAATACACGTACCCTGCTGAAATCGCGTGTGGAACTTCCCGCACACCCCTGGAATACACGTACCCTGCTTGCACGGGGCCAATCGCATGTGGAACTTCCCACGCACCCCTGGAATACACGTACCCTGCTTGCACGGGGCCAATCGCGTGAGAGACTTCACGCGAACCCCTGAAATACACGTAGCCCGCTCCCCCAGGCCCGATCGCGTGAGAAAGTTCATGCGAACCCCTGTAATACACGTAGCACGCTCCCCCAGGCCCGATCGCGTGAGAAACTTCACGCGAACCCCTGAAATACACGTAGCCCGCTCCCCCAGGCCCGATCGCGTGAGAAACTTCACGCGAACCCCTGAAATACACGTAGCCCGCTCCCCCAGGCCCGATCGCATGAGGAACTTCCCGCGCACCCCTGAAATACACATACCTTGCTCGCACTGGGCCAATCGCGTGTGGAACTTACCGCGCACCCCTGAAATACACGTTCCCCGCTTGGCGTTTGCTGTTTGCCAGCCCGGTGTACTGGTCCAGGGTTAGCGCAGCCCTTTGCGATGATTTAGCGATTTTGATGGCTTTTCCTTGCGCGAGGGCGTTCTTCGGGGGGTTACTGGCGCTGCTGCATGGTCGCTGCGATTCTCTGCGCCACGGCTGGTTTGGGAGCCTAAAATCCATGAATACGCTGTGCGCGGAAATCGGTTTTAGCGCACGTGCCTGGCGCAGGCAATCGCACGCGGACACTCTGCGCCAGCCGCTTGCAACACTTTTCTGCGAAATTCTATGAATTACCCTGTAAATGTTTTACTTAAAGATGTGTGTTTTCAGTAGTTTACGAAATCGTTGGTAGTTTGGCTCCATCCTTAGCTGACCTGAGAGGTTGTTCCATAAGCCTGCCACTAAAACAGGGAAGGATTTGCCTGCCCCGTTTTTGCTTTTGAAATGAGCCACAACAATCAATCCCTGTTCAGCCGATCTTAGCTTTCTGATGGGCGTGTATGGGATGAGTTTGGATTTAAGGTGTGCTGGGGCTTTACCAGAAATACATTGGTGTGTCAGTGTGAGAGATTTAATTTGGACTCTTTCCTCAATTTTTAACCAATGCAGTGTTTTCCTAGCTTTGCTGGTTTGCTGGTTTCTGGTTTTCTGTTTGATGATTCTTACTGCATTGTTTTGCAGGACTTGGTAGCTATGATAGCAATGTTTGTTAGATCCTAGAATGAGCGCATTGCCATAGTCAAGGCGAGGTAAGATGGTAGCTCTTGCGACCGTAGCACTGTTTTCTTCGGATAAGTATGGTTTTATGGCTTTTAGTAAGCAAAGATGGCATGAGCAGGTTTTTTTGACGTATTGGGTTTGGGCTTCTGATCCTAGGGATGCTTCTAACATCATCCCAAGGGTTTTGATCTTGTTTAGAACTTGAATTTGAGTATCTTTTATTCTGAAAGCGCTATATGCAGGATGGAGCTTAGATCTGACTAGATTGGTGCCAAAGACCATAAACTCTGTTTTGTTGCCATTTAGGCGCATCCAATTCTGGTCCATCCATTGCTCTACTGCTTTGTAAACCAGGGATAGTTTCTCATTGTCTTTCTGAAGGTCTCCACTTAATTAAATTACTAGCTGAGTGTCATCAGCATACTTGGTAAAGAATGTGTCGATGTTATCAAGGACAGTACAGAGAAACCTTAGGTATAGGTTGAAGTGGAGCAGGGGCCATGCTAGCACCCTGTGGAACTCCGCAGGTGATTTCTTTTTCTAGTGAGAATAGGTTTCTCCAATGCACTCTAGAGGTTCTATTTTGGAGGAAGGACATGATCCGGCTTATCGCTTCATCAGAGCAGTTTGCTGTTTTCTTTGCTGCTATCTTCAGTAGATTATGATCTAATAGCTCGAAGGCAGCTTTCAGTGCTCGGAAAGATTTCATAATTGTCTGTAATTTTCCCTCCATGTGGCAACCCCCAAACTTTTTGCTGTTGTTTTACACCCTGATCTAGACTTTGCCAGAGAAGCGCAGCCTTATGCCGCACTCTTATGGGGAAACTGATGTGCCCTTAAGACAGTCGGTACTGGGAGACTTCTTTTCCCTTAGTCCTTTCCTCATGTTGCAGCTTTTGTGCAACATGAAACAAGAGTGCACCGTAACTTACATTACCGCGCTCTTGGGTCTCTAGTCATTCCAAAGGCCTTAGAAACTCTTGCTGGACTTATTATGAACTGTGCAAGTGTGCCACAGACGGGACTGGTGGCTGCTATCGTTTCTCTTGTGTTTTGAACCCTTTTTTGCCATGTTATCCGCGCTTACCGCATTTGGCACAAATGAATGGCCTGGCTCCAAAATGGCCATGCCACAAGGTTCTTTGTCCTGTCCGCTGACCGTCTTGCCCCTTCACCTTCCCCCAGGTCGAGCCGACCCGGGGCAGTCCTTATTTGGTCATGCACTTTCCCGCAAAACACAACGCTTTCGTGGGCTTCTGCATGCCTTGTGTGTGCCTCCAGGATGTGGGCTGGGATGTCTGGAGTGTCCTGAATGCCTGGGACCACCATGGTCCATGATAGGTCCACGTATGTTGTGAGTGTTTGTGAGCAGATCTCCCATTGGGTCCTCTCCGTTTTGGCGCAAAGGGAACTTTGGATAAGAGGAGGCTGGAAACACCCCTACCATGTTGATCTCCTGAGTTCACACCGAACAAGGGATAAGGAGCCAAGTATCCTGCAACAAGAAGCTGAGTCGAGGAACTGCTGGTGACCCGCTGAAGGTTTGGCACCCTGAACCGCTGTCGTCCTGCGAGACCCCTCTGCATCTGATCATCCTAGAAGGTCTGAAAAGGTGCTTCGACCCATTGGAATAGTGGTATCAACTATTCCCGGCACCTTCATCAAACCCTGCAAGTAAGCCTCTTCGGAAGTGTCCCTGGGCCAACCAGTGGGCTGACCAGCTAACGCAGGATGCTTTGCTCCGTCACCGCCACCGTTTCGGGGAAGCCCTCGAAACTTGGTTTACTGCTTGCTCTATGTCCATGGCACCCTCACACCGAATTTGTACACTTGGCATCCCCAGGTCTGAAGTGAGAGGAGTGCGCCCGGACCAGAGTAAACGCGGTTGCTGTGTTGCCCTGCTGTGGTAACAACCTGTTCACGTCCGCTGCATTTGGGACACCCTCGACCCTGCATCCTGCTACGCCGAATCTGCACGGTGCCAAGACATCCTGATCATCGCAGCTGAACCTGCCAGCAACGTGAACTGAACTGGAGAAGTCTGGGTCTGCCTGCGACCGGTGAGTAGTCCATACCCCAACCGGTGGCCCCTTGCGCAGGAGCCCGTTTCTTTTCTACCGCTGTTACGAAATAGCGACTCTATCCCACACTCCCACCCTGCCTCTGCCCACAAGTGGAGGCCCTGCTTGAGTAGTGGGGACTTGTTCTGCATCGCTTCATTCACCTTCCTGAACTGCCTGATATCCTTGAAGAGGCCCTCTTTTGACCATTGGAACCAGCGCGTGCAGGTACTTTTGAGCATAAGGCTCCTCTCTTCGTAGGGCTTGGACTTCCTCCTAGTTAGGTGTATTTCAGATGTTGAAGTGGGTCTAATGATTACTTGCACTGCCTGTTTTCCTCCCCATCTAGGTGGTTTACATATTACGTGCTCCTAACTCCTTAGACCCCTCGGTCTTATATATATGTTGTATTGATTGTGATGTGTTGGTTTACTTTAGTATTATTGGGATTCTTTGCTATGGTCGATGTTACAAAGGCCTTGTAATAAATGTGTCTATATTTTTAATATAACACCTGTCTGGAGTAATTTGTAAATGTCCTTGCTTTGTGTGCTCATTGAGGTCTTTCCATCACCCTCACCCCTCTGGAGACTTAGTCTTGACCGCCGCCATCGCTACCCTGATTGGTCTGGCTTGTCCAGAGGTTACCCTGTTCCAATAAACTAGGCTGGCCTTCTGAACCTCTGCCCCTCCAGGTCAGAGTTCAGAAATCCATCTTAACACTCAGGTCTAGAAGAATGAGGAGACCTGCTTTCCCCTGATCTATGATGTTAAGCATCTTGGTCTGTAGATCCAGCATAGCCGTTTCTGTGCTATGATCTGGACGAAAGCCTGACTGTTGATGGTGAAGGGATTCAGAGCTCTTTACGTGGTCTTGGAGTTGCATGGTGGAAATCTTGTCCATGATTTTATGCATAAAGTTGCAGTAATGGGTCTGAGATTGTTTGGGTCCCTCTGGTCGAGGTTGTTTTTTTTTTACTAGTGGCGTGACTGTTACCCTTTTTATACTTTTGGGCATGATTTGATTGTGGAAGGATGTGTTAATCACTTGTGTTAGGCCTGGTGCGAAAATCTGAGGGTGGTCTAGGATGATATTGGCTGGGAGTATATTTTTGGCGCAGGTGGTAGGTTTCATGGATGCTAGAGCTTTTATTATATGATAAACTTGAACCTAAACTGGGTCGTCTGATGGGTGGGTTCCTCCAATAAAGGTTGAGGTGGTAGCTTTGTGGCTGCTTGGGATTTAGCTATGATGTCCCTGGCCTTAGTGATTTTGTTGAAAAAATCTATCTGTGTTTCATCGCACTCTTTTTCGGTAGGGGAGAAGATGGAGGTGATGCCTTTAGGTTTATCGACTGATTTCAATGTGTTGAAAAGTTTGCTGGTGGAGTTGGCAGCAGAGGAGAACTGTTTGCTATAATAGTTCTTTTTTGCCACGATTATCATGTCTTCATAGATTTACTCACTGATTTTCCAAAGTGTTTTGTTGTCCTGAGTAGGCTTTTTTTGCCACTCATTCTCCCTTTTCCTTTTATGTTTTTTTTGTTCAAGGAGTTCCTCTGTTAATCACTCTTGCTTTTTTTCTTTAGGTCTAACGTTTTTGGTTTTGAGAGGAGCTTCAAGGTCGACTAGAGACTGAAGGTGGTTGAGTAGGTTGGATAGGGTGTTCTCGCATGTGTCTTTGTTGTTTCCCTCAGTTTCAAACTTATCTAGACTTTGTACCAGATGTTCCTTGCTGATGTTTTTAAAATTCTACTGTGATATTTTGATGGGAATATTGGAAGTTTAGGTTTTTGAGTGGGTGGGGAGATATGGAAAGTCACACTGTAGTGGTCTGACCATATGCACGGGTCAGTTTATAGTCTTGGGATGTAAGATTGTTAGTAACAACCCAATCCAGTGAATGTCCATTGTCCATGGTGGGATCGGTATTCATCACCGTGTAGTCGATATTGTTCAGGGGTTTCTCCAGTTTAATGGCCTCTCTGTCTTTGGGGTCTCCCTGCCAACGGTTAAGATCTCCCAGGAATAGCGTAGCAATATTTTGACCTTTGATCATATTGAGCTGCTGGGTTATTTCTTCATTGAAGTCAGGCATAGTGGAAGGTGGCCTCTAGACTACAATTATGTTAAGACTGCTGTTATTGGTTTGAAGGTGTTTGAGATGTCAGATTTCTGGACCATTACATAGTATTTTAGAGGGGAACAGTTGAATGGTGCCTTTGGCAATTTCTGCCACGCCACCCCTTTGCACTGTTTCTCTATTTGTGTAGTATATGGTATAACCCTCTGGAACCGCTAGGTCGCATGTAGGCCCAACCGGCTCTTTTAGCCAAGTCTCAGTGATACACATGATGTTGATATTTTCCGTGATTATCTTATCATGTACACTAATGGCGTGTTTATTAAGGGATCGGGTGTTTAAGAGACAGATCTTTAGGTCTGTAGGGGTGTTAGGCAGAATCCTGTGCAGTTCTCTTAGGGAGCACTACACAAGATTAGGACTACAGGTGAGAGCAATAAATCCCCTTTGGTATCAGTCTGTACCACAATGATTTATTTGGTAGCTGTGGCTGAGGAGTCGGATTTATCTCAAGAGGGAGATGAGCAGTATTCAGGGTTTACACAATAGGCCTACAGTAGTATGGGACAAGGAAACACTGACCAAATCTTTGTTTTAAAAAGTATATATATATTTATTTTATAGACTTCTAGATAAACACATCTATCACAGTTCTTAAAGCAGGTTAAATAAGTCAGAGGAAAAATATACACACTCCCTAGTTAAATTGTAGACCAAGTGAACCAGAGTGAAAACTGAGCAAAACGGCACAGTGAAAACTGCACACAAGGAAAGCTCTATCACTTTCTCACAAGGGAGGGAAAGTACAAGTTATATAGAAATAGCTTCTCACACACCATTGCAACACTTCCCATAAGTTTGTGAACCAGCTTAAGCAAGACAGTGCATCAGTATAGACACTACTTAAATGAAAACGTAGCAAAATGGCATTTCACAAGGTTTAGAAATGGGAAGAAAGGGGTAGTTATCAGAAGTAGGTGCATCAACACAGTTCTAGTTGAGAATCAATCTAAAGAAGGCAGGTCTAACAAATGTAGCCAGGGCCAGTAGGCCTGTGCCAGAGTCAGTGGTACAGGGCAATGGCCCAGGAGCAAAATGTTTTTGTAGCTGCAGTGGAGTCTATGGTTAACAATTTTGAAAAGGTGGAT
Source organism: Ambystoma mexicanum (assembly GCF_040938575.1). NCBI lineage: Eukaryota > Metazoa > Chordata > Amphibia > Caudata > Ambystomatidae > Ambystoma > Ambystoma mexicanum. The sequence goes on along the minus strand of NC_090941.1, from coordinate 820,325,317 downwards.
GCAGAAGTTGAAAGACAATGTTAAGGGAGAGGGGCGGTCAACCCGACAGGTAGGTAAAGGATTTAAAACACCTTTAGTGCTACCGCGAAGAAAGGGCAGCCTGGCGGAACAATGTACCTTTAAAATGAAGAAGTGGCTCCTGTGGTGGCGGTTGTTCCTGGTAGTTCCTACAGTTTGGGTGATCCAGCAGAGGAAGAGAGGCTCTCGTCGTTCAGGAAGGTTCGAGTCACTACACTACCCAGGGATGAAACCAGCTGCAGTACTGCCCAACGAATAAAAGGTACGCGCCTTTAAATCTCGGTCCGGGTGGACGTCTGCCTGGCTATCCGGCCTCCGAGTACAAGGTACGGGAGATTCGACCAAGGCAGGTCTGGGAAGGCGATTGGCAAACTGGTTGGCCCCACCAGCTCAAGGGAAGAAGGCTATTGCAGGTGATGATCTTCTCTCGTCGTGTGGAGAAAAGTGGTGAGACGCTGCAGCAGGACTTCACTGGTGGTTCAGTCATTGCAGATGTCTTTGGCTTCTCTCCTCTTCGGCTTCTTAGTTCCAGGGGTGAAGTCTTGCTCTTCTATTCCTCAGGACCCTGCTTTTATGCAAAAAGATACCCATTCATAAAGCCTAGCTGTCACTCACACAGTGGAGTGGTCATCTTGGCGGGAGACCCTCCAGCCTACCAGGATAGAGTGCGACATGGGTTGCTGAGGCAACCATGTCCAGGGGTCTACTCCCCCTCCCATACAATAACCCACCCCAGACTCAGTGGCGCCGAAAGGAGGGCTTCTCGGCAGAAGCCCGCCAAACGGACCAACAAAGTATCCCTGACCTGGGTTAGGAGGTTAGAAAAAGACACAAGAAAGAAGTTATATTAAAGTTCTGGCAATAAAAACCTACCGGAGTAAAGTTAATATTAAAATACACCAGCGGTATGTTAGAGGCTGTCAGAAAAAGTGGTAGCCTCGAACAATGGGAAAATCCCATAGGACAATAGTCGCGGTTGAATATTTTTAGTAGTAACCACTGCCACCAGCCTGAAACTTTTGAGAGAGGGACTGTATGGTACCCTCTGGAAAATGAACATAAGGGAAAAACTATTAGCCCTTTGCAGTACCTCCATAGTAAGATGGGTTGTACTGATTTAGTTCATAAAAATTGACTAGTAAAGTCAATTGGGACTTTACATTCCCTGGGAGACAGTAGTCAGTCCCAGGGTATGGAGTCTATGTTTGGGGGTCGCTACGACACCCCTGTATCAATGCAACAAGGGTGCTGTGTAACACGTGCATAAAGATGGTTCCTATGGAGGGGAGAGAAACTCCATAGGCATTAAACACAAAAATAGCCTAGAACACACATAGCAAAAATGCCTAAGAGTGTGAAAAAATGTCTCACTCTTAGCAGGAGAAAAAAAACAAAACCGTCAAATCCAGCAAAGCTGCTAGGGGACTCTATAGGTAAGGGAAATTAGCCATAAAATGAGAATGTTCCCTAACACTCGCCCCCCAGACTAAGGGACAGGAGGATCTAACCCACTCCTGGATGAGTCTCTTACCTCTAGGTGGTTAAAAACATCCTAGAGAGACCATCAGCATTTTGGTGGTGACATCCTGACCTGTGCTCAATGGTAAAATCAAACTCTTGAAAGCAGATTGGTCATGTTAGCATTTTTGGGTTTTCCTCTTTCATTTGCATCAACCATCTCAAGGTTTGGTGGTCTGTTTGAATGATGAAAATAGATCCATACAAGTATGGTCTAAACTTATTCAAAGCCCACACAATGGCATTCTCTCTCAATAGTTGCCTACATTGTTTCTGGTCCTTCAGTTTCCGACTGATGAAGAAAAGGGGTGCTCCATACCTGTCTCATCCAGTTGAATGAGTACTGCACCTATAGCTATATTGGAAGCATCTGTTTGTACAATGAAGGGTTGGTGGTAGTCAGGAGCTCTGAGAACTGGAGCTTGACAAAGGGCTTTCTTCAGGCTTTCAAAGGCCTGATTGCACTCCTCATTCCATTTGACCTCTTTAGGGAATTTAGGAGAAGAGATTACGTTCAGTGGAGATGCTATGGATCCATAGTTCTCAATGAAATTCCTGTAATACCCAGTGAGGCCTAGGGAGGCTGTTACCTGGGTTTGAGTAGAAGGGGTTGTCCAATTTTGCACAGCTTCAATCTTGCTGAGCAAAGGCCTTATTTCACCACCTCCTACCTCATGCCCAAGGAAGACCACTTTACTCTGACCAATGTGGCATTTACTTGCCTTTATGGTGAGATGGGCCTGTTCCAGAGCCTGCAAAACATATCCTAGGTGGTAAACATGTCCTTTCCAAGTAGGGCTGAACACTGCAATGTCATCCAGATATGCCATGCAGAAGTCCTCCATCCCATTCAGAACCTGATTAATCATCCTTTGGAATGTAGCAGGTGCATTCTTTAATCCAAAAGGCATAACCTCAAACTGGTATAAGCCAAATGGGTTGGAGAATGCAGTTTTTCCCTTGGCATGGTCAGTCAGGGCTATTTGCCAATAGCCTGACGTGAGGTCAAATGTGAGGAGGAACTTGGCTGAACCAAGTCTATCCACCAGCTCATCTGTCCTTGGCAAAGGATGAGCATCAGTCTTAGTGACTGCATTTAGAGCTCTAAAAGTCCACACAGAATGTCAACTCCTTGGATCCTGCCTTTGACACTAACACAACTGGGCTAGACCATGGACTAGTAGAAGTCTCTATTACCCTGAGATCAAGCATCTTGTTGATCTCTCCTTTGATGTGGGTTCTTACATTTTCTGATATCCTGTAGCCTCTGCTCTTGACAGGTAAACAGTCACAGGTATTGATATCATACTGGCCCCAAGGGGTCAAGTCTGGTGCTAGAGAAAACAGGGCGGCAAATTGATTTAACAAAAATTTGCACTCTTCATGTTGCTCAGGTGTCAGATTAGAAGAGAGATTAACTCCTTCTATTTTCCCATCGAAAGGTTTGCCTCGGAGGAGGTCAGGTAGAGGTTCACTCTCCTCCTCCTCTTGAGCTGAAGCTAGAAGCAAAGCTCCCAGTTCTGGTCTCGAGACATAAGCTTTTAGACGGTTGCTGTGAAAGACTCTAGTAGCCTCCTTAGGATTGCCTAAATCCACCAGATATTTCACCTCTCCAAGTTTTCCCACAACCTTGAAGGGTCCCATCCATTTGTCCTGCAAGGCCCTCTGCCTTGTTGGGACCATACCAAGAACTAGCTGGTCTGAGCAAACTCAACCATGTTGGCCTTCTGGTTATGCCAATGCTTGACCAGAGCCTGACCTGCTTTAAAGTTATCACTTGCCTCAGCCATCATGTGTGACATTCTCCTCCGGAGTCCTATCACATAGTCAGTGACTCTGACTGGCGTGGGGGAAGGAGCACTCTCCAACCCCTCCTTGATCAGGGCCAATGGACCTCTGGCCCGATGGCCATAGAGAAGTTCAAAGGGTCTGTAACCTACTCCCTTCTGAGGGACTTCTCTATATGCAAATAGAAGGCATGGCAGTAGAAGATCCCACTTTTTCTTAAGATGGTCCTCTAAAGCTCCTATCATGCTCTTCATGGTTCTATTAAACTTTTCTACCAATCCATTTGTCTGAGGGTGATATGCTGTTGAGAACTTGTAGGTAACTCCACAGTTTTTCCACATGGCCTTCATGTAGTGGGACATAAAATTTGACCCCCTGTCGGATATTACCTCCTTAGGAAACCCAACCCTGGTAAAAATACCAAGGAGGGCCTTAGCCACAGCCTGAGCTGTAACAGTCCTCATAGGAATGGCTTCAGGGTATCTAGTAGCATGGTTTACCACAACACAGATAAACCTGTTGCCTGAAGAAGTTGGAGGATCAAGGGGACCAACAATGTCGATTCCTACCCTCTCAAATGGTGCTCCCACCACAGGGAGAGGCACTAAAGGTGCCACGTTCTTGGAGCCACTTTTACAAGATGTTTGGCAAGTGTGGCAACTCTTGCAGTACTTATCTACCTCAGCCCCCATTTAGGCCAATAAAAGTAGAGAGAGAGCCTTTCCTTGGTCTTCTTGAAACTCAAGTGACCAGCCAAAGGTATCTCATGGGCTAGTTGCAAGAATTGGAGTTGATTTGCTTGAGGCCCTACAAGTCTTTTGTAGACCCCAGGGATTGACTCTGTTGGTTCACTATAGAAGAGGCCATCTTCCCAGTGTAACCTATACTTCCCAGGCTCTTGCGCTTCAAGCTGAGAAGCTGCCTGGTGGCGAAGACCTTCCAGAGTTGGACATTCTCTTTGTCCCCTACTGAAGTCTGCCCTGTTGAGGCCACCTTCTGCCAGTAAAGACTGCAGCTCAGGATGGTCCACAGGATCAAGATCTCCAATGAGTTCCTGGCCTCCTACTAGATATGAGTCCTCAGGCTCTAGTTCAACCACACAGGGTTGTACCTCACTCTCAGCCTCAGCTGGAGGAGGAATCACAGGTGTGATTTTTGACAACCTAGGAGATTTCCTGGTAGGCAGCACTGAAGTGCCTTCTGCTGGTTTCTTCTTTGAATTCTTGGGTTTCCCCCTTGCTTCTGGTTGCTTTGGAATAACAGTTAGTAACTCCAGTGGAGTAGGAGTGATTTATTTTTCTATCATCTCCTCAGGAGAGCCCCTCAAGGTCCTCTCCCTTGCAGGTCTTGTAAGCGCCTTTAATCTCATACTATGAGGTCTGGGAGTACTTGACACTACTCCCAGGTCTTTCAGATAATTGCCCAACATCACCCTTCCTGGTACTTCAGATTGTACACTCACAGGTATCCTGACAGTCATTTCATTGCACTGGATGGGAAGCATCTGCACAGGCCCTCCAGCTAACTTGATGAGGCGTTTGGGTGCCTCAGCAACATCCTCCACCTTGAAAAAAGATTTGTCCACCACAGTTATGCTGGCCCTAGTGTCTCTAATGGCAGGGGTCTCCTGACCATTGACTAGGACACTGTCTTTATAATACTCTTTAGTATTCGGAGGGATAGAATTATAAAAATCTAAATTCTGTTGTTCTACAATCCTAGAGAGACTAAAGATACACTAGCTTAGACTCCAATGGGGTCTTCAGCTAGTAGTTGAAAGTTTCCACTGGCCATATGTACTTCCTCCTCTGGAGCGAAGGCTAAGGGGACAGTGTGGACCCCTGAAGGTTTACCCTTACATCTGGGATCCCCTTTCACATGGTTAGTAGAGCCACAAACATAACATTTCCCAAATGTCTTTATGAATGTTGGCTTGTTCTGACCTCCTTCTGGTCTGGGACCAGAAGTTGCACTAGCATGATTTGGTTTCCCTTGTGGCTTACTCTTAGAATTTTGTTTGGGGAACTCTTTGGAATTGGAATTATTTGAATCCTCTTTGGAGTCTTTATTAGGCTGCTTTCCCTCATCCTTTTTCTGAGTATACCCCTGAATCCTTGTGGGTAGCCCTGTTGGCAACCCATAAGACAGCAGCCTTAGCTAGTTTCTTAGAATCCAATTCTTTTGAATCAGCCAAGTGCTGTCTGAGCTCAGGAGAGCAGGCATCATAGATAGGCTCCATCATTGCAAGATTTCCCATTCGTTCATAAGTTTTAACTCTATAAACCTTAATCCATCACTCTAAGTTCTTCAAACACTCATTCACCCAAGTAGCCCAAGGGGTACTATCATGCATTTTGAGGGTCCTAAACCTCTTAAGGTACTGGGAAGGAGTCTTCCCAAATCTAGCTATCAAAGCTAGCTTTACACATTCATAATCCATCCTATCCACCTACCCCAACTCCATTACCACTTCAGATGCAACAGGGGGGGCCTAGAGAATAGCCAGGGGATCAACTGATTCCCTGTGATATCCTGGAGTCCATGATTGAAATTCAAACATAGCAAGCCAATCTAATACATCCTACTTAGGTTCATACATACCCACAATCTCTTTTTATGCTTCCAGGGTCTTTTTGGTCTGGAAGATCTAGAGGATTTGGGGAGAGAAATATTTTCCAAAGACAATTTCTTCATCTCAAGCGCACGGTTGAGCTCCATTTGTTTGAGCCTTAGTTCTTGATGTCTCTGGGCACTAATTCTTTTGAATTCTAGTTCAAGTCTCATTTTTTCTAGAGAAATAAATTCAGGACTTAATGAGGGACCTGGTAAGGGTCAAGTAGCCACAGGTTGAGGCCTTGGAGCAGGTAAAGGACCAGAGGGGGAGACATTGTTATCCCCCTCTTCCTCATCTGTTTCAACAATAACATCTTCAATATTATTTTCCTCAAGGTTTGCTACATTTGCTGGGGTAGTGGGCACTACAGCACCACTGTCCAGACTTTGTTTCTCTAAAAGTCTATCAATAATTTCTAGTTTCTTGCCTTTGACAGGGAGACCTTTCTGTCTACACAGATCCGTTAAATAATCAGCAGTATTAGTAAGGAGGGTGTCCTGGCTGTAACTTTCTATATTTTTTACTTTTGTTTAAAATAAACATTTTGTGATAGTTAGCCTTGTGGTTATTTGAACCAAGGTACTAGCAGAACTCTAAAATGTAAATTCAATACTTTCATCCTCACCGCTGTACACCAGTGTTAGGCAGAATCCTGTGCAGTTTGCTTAGGGAGCACTACACAAGATTAGGAGTACAGGTGAGAGCAATAAATCCCCTTTGGTATCAGTCTGTCTCACAAAGATTTAGTTGGTAGCTGTGGCTGAGCAGTCAGACTTATCTCAAGAGGGAGATGAGCAGTATTCAGGGTTTACACAATAGGCCTACAGTACTATGGCACAAGGAATCACTGACCAAAGCTTTGTTTTAAAAAGTAGATATATTTTTATTTTATACACTTCTAGATAAACACATCTATCACAGTTCTTAAAGCAAGTTAATAAGTCAGAGGAAAAATATACATGCTGCCTAGTTGAATTGTAGACCAAGTGAACCAGAGTGAAAACTGAGCAAAACGGCATAGTGAAAACTACACACAAGGAAAGCTCTATCAATTTCTCACAAGGGAGGGAAAGTACAAGTTATATAGAAATAGCTTCTCACACACCCTAGCAACACTTCCCATAAGTATGTGAACCAGTTTAAGCAAGACAGTGCATCAGTATAGACAATACTTAAATGAAAACTGAGCAAAATGGCATTTCACAAAGTTTAGAAAGGGGAAGAAAAGGGTAGTTATCATAAGCAGGTTCTAGTTGAGAATCAATCTAAAGAAGGCAGGTCTAACAAATGTAGCCAGAGTCAGTAGGCCTGTGCCAGAGTGAGTGGTACAGGGCAAGGGCCCAGGAGCAAAATGTTCTTGTAGCTGCAGTCGAGTCTTTGGTTAACGATTGGTTAACGATTTTGAAAAGGTGGATCCAGAAGTTGAAAGACAATGTTAAGAGAGAGGGGCGGCCAACCCAACAGGTAGGCAAAAATTTTAAAACACCTTTAGTGCTACCGCGAAGAAAGGGCGGCCTGGCGGAACAATGTACCCTTAATCTGATGAAGTGGCTCCTACGGTGGCGGTTGTTCCTGGTAGTTCCTGCAGTTCGGGTGATCCAGCAGAGGAAGAGAGGCTCTCGTCGTGGAGGAAGGTTCGAGTCACTGCACTACCCAGGGATGAAACCAGCCGCGGTGCTGCCCGACGAATAAAAGGTATGCTCCTTTAAATCACTTTCCGGGTGGACGGGTGCCTGGCTATCCGGCCTCCGAGTACAAGGTATGGGAGATTCGACCAAGGCAGGTCTGAGAAGGAAATTGGCAAACTGGTTGGCCCCACCAGCTCAAGGGAAGAAGGCTCTTGCAGGTGAAGATCTTCTCTCTTTGTGCGGAGAAAAGTGGTGAGACGCTGCAGCAGGGCTTCACCAGCAGTTTAGTCGTTGCAGATGTCTTTGGCTTCTCTCCTCTTTGGCTTCTTAGTTGCAGTGGCGACATCTTTCTCTTCCAGTCCTCAGGACCCTGCTGTTATGGAAAAAGATCCCCATTCATACAGCCTAGCTGTCACTCACATAGTGGAGTGGTCATCTTGGCGGGAGACCTTCCAGCCTACCAGGATAGAGTGCGACATGGGTTGGTGAGGCAACCCTGTCCAGGGGTCCTACTCCCCCTCCCACACAATGGACCCACCCCAGGCTCAGTGGCACCGAAAGGAGGGCTTCTCAGCAGAATCCCGTCAAACGGATGAACAAAGGATCCCCGACCTGGGTTAGGAGTTTAATGAAAGACACGAGAAAGAAGTTATATTAAAGTTCTGTCAATAAAAACCTACCAGAGTAAAGTTTATATTAAAATACACCGTCGGTATTTTAGAGGCTGCCAGAAAAAGTTGTAGCCTCGAACAATGGGAAAATCCCATAGGAAAATATTTGCGGTTGAATATTTTTGGTAGTAACCACTGCCACCAGCCAGAAACGTTTGACAGAGGGACTGTACGGTACTCTCTTGAAAATGAACATAAGGGAAAAAACGATTAACCCTTTCCAGTACCTCCATAGTAAGATGGGTTGTACTGGTTTAGTTCATAAAAATTGACTAGTAAAGTCAATTGGGACTTTACATGCCCTGGGAGACAGTAGTCAGTCCCAGGGTATGGAGTCTATGTGTGGGGATCGCTACGACAACCCTGTGTCACTGCACAGAGGGTGCTGTGTAACACATGTGCATAAAGATGGTTCCTATAGATGGGAGAGAAACTCCTTAGGCATTAAACACAAAAATGGCCTAGAACACACATAGCAAAAATGCCTAAGAGTGGGAAAAAGAGTCTCACTCTTAATAGGAGAAAAGAACAAACCCTTCAAATCCAGCAAAGCTGCTGGGGGACTCTATAGGTAAGGGAAATTAGCCATAAAATGAGAATTCTCCCTAACAAGTGGGCTGTAAGTGCACTTTCCTCTTATTTGGGGTCTGTGTGGGTTTTCTTCCCAGTCTCTTAGTCGCAAGTATTTCTTTGGAGGTGTTTTTGTGTCAAAGCTAATGCTGTCCAGAATAATTTCACAAGCCGCCTTGGCTAACTCAGGTATTTAGGCAAGGTGGTGCATATTGTGTCAAAGGGTAGTAGCCCAATAGAGAAGCAGTGCATTGCAAATGTCGTAGTTCATATCTGTTAGCAGCTTCATGTTGTTTGAAAGTTTGTTTGGCGAAGACTCCGCCCTTACAAAATGGTTAGGGTACTAGTTGGATGGACCTCTTCGTGCATTTTCATCTCCTGACTGCCCTTTTTAGAAGACACGTATGTGGAATGCGCTTCGGGTAAAAACAATATACGTCACATCAACAGGATTACTTCTTTAGTGATATTTTATTTTTTACATGTAATTTCTTTTTTCATTCATTAATTCACATACTGATTTTATTTCCTCTCAACACATATTTCCCCACGTTTTGTGCACATGGTTCATCATGAGAGATAATAGATTCTTCATTAGGCACTTATATCTCTAATTTATTTTTCTAGAAATTTGATTTCTTTAATTTCAGTTATTTGATGTTCTTGATTGTAATGCACTGCCATAGGGTATCTCATATCATTATTTTTAATAGCTCTTATGTGTTATTGAAGTCTGATCTTTAGTGTTCTGATAGTACTTCCCACATATCTTTTTTTGCAAATACACGTAATTGCAGAGATCACATATTTTGTGGTACAATAAATATATTGTTTTATCTTTTCATATCTTCCATTTGGTAATCTTATTTCTTTAATGCCATTTTCCATTTTATTACATGTTACACAATTTCCACAGCCGTAAGTTCCTGTTGGTGCTGGCACTTTTAGAAATTGACTGATAATCTCAGTTCTATCTTCTTTGAGATGACTTGGGCTGACTTTTTGTTTCAATTTTGGAGCTCTTCGATAAATTATCCTTGGTTTAGATTCTATATTATATTTGACCGTATCATCACTTTGTAGAATATTCCAATGTATTTTCAGAATTTTCTTTAGAATGTGTGTTTCACTATTATAAGTAGTAATGAAGTCTACCTTTGTTTCTTTATTTTTCAACTTTGGTTTGTCTTTCAGCAATTCAGTTCTGGGTATTTTTTCAGCTCTTCTTATGGCTCTTTCTACTTCCTCAGTTTTATAGCATCTCTTTATAAACTTTTCTTTGAGAAGTAGGACATGTTCTTCATATTTTTCTTTTGAGCTGCAATTTCGTTTTGTTCTTAGAATTTCAACATAAGGTATATTTTTAATTATGTGCTTCACATGGTTACTTTCTGCATGTAACACTATGTTTACTGCTGTAGGTTTTATATATAGATCAGTCAAGATCTTATCTCCATCCGTGTAGATTTGTAAATCCAAGAATTCTATGCTCTCTGGGCTTATTTTGTCTGTGAATTTAATGTTGTAATCATTTGTGTTCAAATAACTGATGTATTCATGTAGTTTCCTTGTGTCACCATTCCATATCATTAATATATCGTCAATATAGCGTCCCCAGTAAACGATATATCTTTCTGTGAATGCTGGATGTTGCCATGCGTGATTGATCTCAAAATGTCCCATGAACAGATTTGCATTTGGGTGTGCAAACTTGGCCCCCATCGCCATACCCTGCTCTTGTTTATATATTATTTTGTTGAACATGAAAATGTTATTGGTTAAAGCAAAATGCAACATTTCTAGAATCATTTTGTTTTGTTGAAAAAATGAAATTGATCTTGTTTTTCGAAAAAATTCAGTCGTTTCTAAACCTTTAAGATGTTCAATACTAGTATATAAAGACACCACGTCTAAAGTTACAAAAATAAAGCTTTTCTCCCAAGGTATTTCTTCCAACTGTTGTATTACATGTTTACTGTCTCTCAAGTAAGATTCTAGGTTGGTTGTTAATGGCTGTAGATGAAGATCAATGTATTGTGTGGCTCTCTCTGTTAGTGAGCCTATGCCATTTATTATTGGTCTACATACTGGAAATTGGTTGACTGTTTTGTGAATTTTCGGTAAAAAAAATATTTTATGGGCATTATTGGGTAGGTGTTATCTAAGTAGTTGTATTCTTCTTCTGAGAGTAGGCCCATTTCTTCCCAGTTTTTAATCATAAGATGCCATTGAGTCTGCCGTTCTTTAATTGGATTTTTTTGGATTATGGAATAGCAATTCCTGTCACTCAAATGTCTATTTCCTTCAGTTATGTAGTAATTTCGTTGCATGAGAATGATGTTACCTCCTTTGTCAGCGGATTTGGTTACCCATTTTTTGTTTTTAGCAAGGGCGTCAATAGCTTTTGATTCTTTAAGTGAAAGATTACGTTTGAATTTCGCTGCTTTATTTTTGAGATCATTTTGTCTCAGATCTTCACTAACCATTTTTTGAAAAACATCTATCACATTGTTTTCTGCCATTTTAGGAATGAATTTTGATTTCAATTTCAAATTTGATTTTTCCGTTTGAAAAGGATTAAAATTCTGTTCTTCCAAAAACATTTTTGTAGTGCAATTTTCCTCAGTAAGGTTCATGATATTCAATGTTCCTTCTACAAGTTCAACCGTGAGTGGTGACATTTCTTGTTCTGCCCTTTTTTCTTTTTTGTTCATTACTTCAGCAAAATATTTTTTCAATTTCAAGTTCTACAGAATTTCAACAAATCCACTTGTGTATGAAAATAATCTGCTTTGTTTGATGGACTGTAGTTTAATCCTTTATTGAGCACTGTATTTAATGTTTTGTCCACTTGTTCTCCAGTCATGTTCATTACTAAATTCACTTGGTCTTTTTGTTTTGTGATCTGGTTTGCATTCCTACTTCGCCTCCTCCTCTGTTTTTGCGTTCCTCCTCTTTTTCCTCTCTTGTTTTTGGTAAATTGGTTGATGTACTTTCGCTTATACCTGATCTCATGCCTCTTATATTCATCATCCCTTGTTGAAAATTTGCTTTTGTGATGGACTTGTGCCTGCGGAATGCTTCTAAAAAATGGAATTCTTGTATTTTGTTCAATGTACTTGGTACTTCTGTTACTTTTTCCATTTCACTGTTCGTTTCTGTATCTGATGGTTGAGTAGTTGATGATTGTGTATTAACATTGTTCTTAATTTTTGGATAAGCTTTTGAAATCGGTGTGGTTTTTCCTTTTACGTCATATTTTCTCTGATATTCATATACTCTTCCAATCTTATAATCAATTTCATCCCTTAGAAATGCTTTTTGTTTTTTGGATTTCAGTTCCTCTGTGAATTTGTTTAAATAATCATCCAATATCTGATAATTTTTCAAAGTTATTTCAGAACAATTTAATTTTTCAATTGTTTCTTTTAGTACTTTTATTTATTCTAATGCTTTCTCATGTGCTATTGCTGAATGATTTATAATTCTAATCATCATATCCTTTGATGTTTTTGTGAGGATTGTCTCCCAATCTTGCAAATCTTCTATGTCTTCATCCTCGAAGGATGGGAAGATACATATCATTAAGCCTTGTGGGATTCTTCCCATATCGATGTACATTCTTAAAGTTTTCATCTCCCACCACTTTGCTAGCTCTTTTTTGGAAACTGCTTCTCATCTTTCAAATAGGTTCCTCATTGACGTTGAGGTCTGAGATGCTCGTACATCTCCAGGTGTCTGTCTATGTTGTAAGAACAATTCTTCTGCTTCTGCTTCTCGTCTTACAAAGATGTCTGCCATTTTCTTTTTCCTTTTTTTCAAAATATGAGTGCATGAGATCTGCCTTTAGGAAAGCCTATTATCAAAGTTTTGTTTAACTTGTTGCAGACCTTGCCAGCTTTTGCTTCCTATTTCGGCGATTTCTGAGTGCAAAAATTAACTATTACTTTACCTGGATGCTGCACCCTTAAGTGTATATTGCGGCTGCTGCAATATTTTATTCAATTTTCCTTTTTAGAAGACACTTTGTGGAATGCGCTTTGGGTAAAAACAATATATGTCACATCAACAGGATTACTTCTTTAGTGATATTTGATTTTTTACATGTAATTTCCTTTTTCATTTATTAATTCACATACTGATTTTATTTCCTCTCAACACGTGTTTCCCCACTTTTTGTGCACGTGGTTCATCAGGAGAGATACTAGATTCTTCATTAGGCACTTATATCTCTAATTTATTTATCTAGAAATGTGATTTCTTTAATTTCAGTTATTTGATGTTCTTGATTGTAATGCACTGCCATAGGGTATCTCATATCATTATTCTTAATAGCTCTTATGTGTGCTTGAAGTCTGATCTTTAGTGTTCTGATAGTACTTCCCACATATCTTTTTTTACAAATACACGTAATTGCATAGGTCACATATTTTGTGTTACAATTAATATATTGTTTTATCTTTTCATATCTTCCATTTGGTAATCGTATTTCTTTAATGCCATTTTCCATTTGATTACATGTTACACAATTTCCACAGCTGTAAGTTCCTGTTGGTGCCGGCACTTTTAGAAATTAACTGAGAATCTCAGTTCTATCTTCTTTGAGATGACTTGAGCTGACTTTTTGTTTCAATGTTGGAGCTCTTCGATAAATTATCCTTGGTTTAGCTTCTATATTATATTTGACCGTATCATCACTTTGTAGAATATTCCAATGTTTTTTCAGAATTTTCTTTAGAATGTATGCTTCACTATTACAAGTGGTAATGAAGTCTACCTTTGTTTCTTTATTTTTCAACTTTGGTTTGTCTTTCAGCAATTCAGTTCTGGGTATTTTTTCAGCTCTTCTTATGGCTCTTTCTACTTCCTCAGTTTTATAGCCTCTCTTTATAAACTTTTCTTTGAGAAGTAGGACATGTTCTTCATATTTTTCTTTTGAGCTGCAATTTCTTTTGTTCTTAGAATTTCACCATAAGGTTTATTTTTAATTATGTGATTCACATGGTTACTTTCTGCATGTGACACTTTGTTTACTGCTGTAGGTTTTGTATATAGATCAGTCAAGATCTTATCTCCATCCGTGTAGATTTGTAAATCCAAGAATTCTATGCTCTTTGGGCTTATTTTGTCTGTGAATTCAATGTTGTAATCATTTGTGTTCAAATAACTGATGTATTCATGTAGTTTCCTTGTGTCACCATTCCATATCATTAATATGCTGTGATTGCATTTACCTCAATCTTCTAGGATGACATCAATGCACCTATTTTTTGAGGAGTTACTACCTGTTCTTGGCAGTATTTTAGCTGTTTACCAACCTATTACCCTGTGAAATTAATGTTGGTGTTTTTGCCACAAATTATTTCAGAGGAATTAGTGCCAGAGGAGTTACTGTCATTTCTGGAGGAAATCCCCCCATTAGTAAATATGCTGGGAAGAATAAGTATGGAGGAATTACTTCCACAATTCTGCTACTTGTAATACGGTAGTATGGTCAAAGTAGCAGTAATTCTGTTGCTGTGACATTTTGCTGTTACTCTCAGACTCGTAATGTCCGTGCATGCCAACATCACGCATTACATTTGGGAGCCACTAGTCCAGACCTGGTTTTAGCTTTAAATCTGGGACTTGTAGTCCTGGGTTTATAATTTAGAAATCCAAGACTAAAAATCCCAGAATGCAAAGTTAAAATCCGTCGTGTACTGTCTTCCGAATGGCATGGATAATGTTGGCATGTATGAGTGTCTGCTCTTTAAAAGGTGTTGCAGTCATTTCCAGCCACTACATATAATCTCCTATTTCCTAACAAGAATAATGAGATTTATCGGCCTATTCATGGAACAAATGTGCGCCGAAATCCGAACGCGGAAGCTGACGCAAGCGTGAAAAAGCAAGCGCACATGCACGCATGCGATTCATGGAAGGCCCTGTGCGTGTTTCCCCCGGAATGAGTGCAAAATCCGCAAGTGGTGCACACGGGTGCACACGTCATTGCAACTTCCACAACACCGTGCGTGACGCGAACAGCGAAAGCGCACAACGTCAGCGCACACACCAAAAAGGGGGCGGAACACTGGGCAGAACACGCAGAATGGGGAACAACGCTTGAAAAGAAGGAGTAACTGGGGAAGTATGGCAGGGAAATACACAGAACTCCCACACGCATGCGGACAACACGTATTCATGGAATCAAATACGGGAAACCCACGCATGCCAAAAGACACGCACAAGCGTAAACACGTGCACCACACAAAGGCAGGTGGAAGCATCCCCGTGCAGTATAAAAGTGCGCACAAACAACAAACACGTGTATACAGCTAAAATGAATGCCCCATTTGTCGCAGCACTGATGGTGGGACACTGCAGGAGGAGGAGAATAGCCAGGCCCTGCATTTTTTTACCCAGGACCAGCCTTTTTGGGATGACTGATGACCAGGTCTATGGCAGGTATTGGTTTCCACCTCGTGTCATCCTAGACCTGGTCACTGAGTAGGAGGATTGTGATGCCGGAAATGCATCTGAGGGACAGGGCCTCTGAATCCTTGTCCTTTTTCTGTTTTTACCGTGTGTTCTGTCCTGTTTTCTGCCCAGGAGTCCATGAGGGACTCCTGGCAGTGCAGCTCTCTTTTGGTTTGGTGAACAGACCCATGGGATACCCTTATGGCACCCATGGGTAGGGGTACAACCCTGTGCCCCTAGTGTATGTTTTTGGGCACCTGTGGGTGGCCCACAGAGCAGGGTATGGGCTGGTGGCAGCTCCATGCTGAATTTGACAGGTGCTCTGGGTGTCCTCCATTTTGGGATACCCAGGCCCTGCCATTGGAATCAGTTGATTCCTGATAGGAAACAAGATGGCCCCTGTGGCCTCTTGCTTTCTATTGCCTGTTATCTTGTTTTTCCCAAAGTCCTGGGAAGCCCTGACTCTGTCCCTTCCCCCTGACTGGCTGTTGGGTGGAAGTTCCATATATGGTGTTGTTGTGAAGGCCCAGCTAGACTTACTGGAGCCTTCCCGCTGACTGTATGTTGTGGGTACCTCCTGTGGGTGGGACCTGGGTGAATGGGGAGTGTGACCAATATGCACTCCGTGTTGTGGCTGTCTGGTTTCTGCCATGTGAGACAAAGACTGAGACAGCCCTGCCCGAAACTGGACTGAATGCAGTGTGTAGAGTTGAATGGCTGAGTACTTGTCTCAATCCACATTCCTTGTTGTGAGTGTCTGAGCGGGAGAAGAGTGGCCTGAATGCCCTGCGTGCCTGATTGGCTGACCGACTGCATGAATGCCCTTCTGTGTGATTGGCTGCTGTGTGTGTGCCAGCAGTGTGGATGAGAGACAGGATAGTATATCTGGGGACCTCTCACCACTGGAAATGGTTCAGGAACGTTCAAGCACGTTCAGAAGCTGAAGTCCACTACGACGAGTAACTGGAGTAACTGACGCTTGACCTTGAGGCCCTGCTGGAGGAGAAGGATTGCCGTGGCTCTCCTTCACGATCTAAAGGCTGCTGTGTCTCCAAGGACTGACCCAGAGAGGACCTGGTAAGGCGCCCTCTTCCCGAGCTACGAGGGACCATCGTGCACAGCTGACCTTTGCCAACGCTCCCTGGTAGACAGACCTACGACAGGCTGCCGACCCGATACGGGGACTGCTGAGGAACCCCAAAGCGAAGCACCCGGACTGTTGTCCGCCACTGTCGACGACCGCCGTCGCCGACCGGAGCCGCCGTGCTCCCGTTTGCCTAAGAACTTCAACTTGATCAACGGACGCTCTCGTCTGCATCGCCGTGCCGTCTCCTGTGGGAGAAGGCCTGACCGTCGGCGCGCCGAGGAGTATCCACCGGTGGGTTTCCCGCCACCCAAAGACCGCAGAGACGCCGACGACTCGACGCCCTTGCTGGGCCACAGTTCTTCTTCATCTCTTTGCGGTCCAGAACTAGCGTCACCGAGGTGCCCCGCACGCCTCTTCCTTGCAGGACGCCAACGCTCTGTCGTCGACGAGCACCGCTCGGATCAAAGCCTGCTGCCTCACCGACGTCGTTCTACCCGGTTCACGGTCGGACGTTCGGCGCCCCGTGTCTCCCGCTTGACAGGGGCGACATTCAAGAAGGGCCGCCGATTCCCCGACACCGAACCCCGAGTCCGCGACGCCTCTCGACGATCCGTGGCTCCTGCCTTAAAGGGAGTCACTCCAGAAGGATCGGTCGACGCCTCGCCGACGAACTCTACTCCACCAGGTACATTGGGGGGGGTAAAACATTGTGGGAGAGAACGAGACTCTTGAACAATATATGGACTGGGCTTGTTTTATATATCGTTATCTTACAGGTTGCCCAGGTGGGGGGATCTCCACACAGAACTGTGTCCAGTAGCGAGGGCCAGTATTCTGCCCATTGTTTCAACCCTCTGTTATCTCTCCTCTCTCTATTGCTGGTTTCCTTCTTATTGATCCGTGTGCTATTTTAACAGTATTGTGAATGCACTTTAATGAGGTCTAATATTAGTGGTACCACTTTAGAATTGTAGATATTTACCATTATTGATTTTCCTGAGCACAAAGTGCGTTATTGTGATAAGTGTACATAACCCTTGAATATTAATTATATAAAGACTGTGTTTTCAGTAATACAGTGTGTGGACATTCCTTTGTGGGGGCTTGGGGGATACACTGTACTTAAGAACCAGCCTGCATCACCTCCTGAGAAGCTAGGCCTTGATTGCTCGTCCATTGCTACCGTAATCGAGAATCTTGGCTGGGGTCTTCTGTGCCTCTCCTCTACCATATAGAGAGCGGAAGTACAGACCCCCCCCCAGCGGTCTTGACAAGCTGGTGGCAGCGGTGGGATGCTTATGGTTTTAAGACTCAGTGTATAACCGTGCCACTTACAAAATATCCGCACTTTTATTAGATTAAGGTTCGGGTGTGTTCCAAATAACTGCATTACAAGCAATGGAGTCCATTGCAAATGGTAAATTGACTCGGATGAGCTTAGAGGCTCTCCAGAGTGCTTGTGAAGCCAGGGAGTTGGACTTTGTGGATAAGTCTAGGGCTGAGCTGATAGCTGCCCTGGTGGACTACCAGACTGATGGTGAAACCCTTGATGAAGGGGGGGATGCAACCAGTGAGGACTCTGCCCCTGGGGTTGTAGCTGAATCTGTTTCTGGGAATGCCACCATTCCTGCTGCCTCTGTTCCAAACCCCAGCCATTCCATGGAACTTGAGTTATTAAGGATGAAATTGGCCTTTGAATATCGCAAGTTGGAAATAGAAGCTGAGCTTAAGAAAGAGGAGCTGGCACAGCAAGTGGAACTCAAGAATAGGGATCTTGCGCTCAAAGACAAGGACACTGAATGTCAGAGAATCCAGCTAGAGAGAGCTAGAGTGGAGACTTCAGCTAGACCAATTGAGAGTGGCAGGTCCCCAGCCACCAAGTTTATGAAAGATTTGGTTGGTGTGTTTGTGGAGGGTTCGGATATCCTCCAATGGATTGAAGCGTTTGAAATGGCTTGTGCAATTCATGATGTAGATAAAAGAGATTGGGCTAAGTGTTTGTTAAGCAGAGTGCCTCAAACTGGATATGACTGTATTCTGAAGCTGAGTGTGGAGGAAAGGGGTCAGTATGAGTGTATGAAGTCTGCTTTGATTGCCAAGTTTGGCAAAACACCTACCCAATACCTTAAAAGGTTCAGGGAATTTAAGAAAAGAGAGAATGTGTCTTGGGTTGACTGGGTGAGTACTGCGCACATGAACATGATGGGGTGGATTGATGGATACAAGGTGAAAACTTTTGTTGAGTTGTCCCACCTCTTGTTTTTTGAGCATTTTTCTGAAGCCTGTTCACCAGAGCTGCGTCAGTATGTGGCTGACCAGAACATTTTGGACCCCTTTAAGCTGGCTAGGTTGGCTGACAAGTGGGTCTCCCATCGGGTGTCCCCCAAGGACTCCAGTGGGAAGGACAAGGACAAAGAAAAGGGGGCCTCTCAGAAAGCTGAGGAGTCCCAAAAGCAGTCACAGTCGGGTAAACCAAAACCTTCCTCTCCTAAGACCCAAAAATCTAGTGGGGATAAGTCCTCTGTGGGTGGGAATAAGAGTAGTGGTCCACCTGCTGCAAAGCAGGTTCCCAGTGGTTCCAGTACCGTACCCCGCACTCCTGGCACTTGTTGGGATTGTGGGGCTCTGGATCACAAAAGGGGTGACCCCAAGTGTAAAGGTAAGGCACTTGGAGTACAGGCTGTCAGCCTGACCTACCCTTACCCCGTGTCTGAGGTGGAGGCCACTGTCCTCCCCTCCTCTACCGGAATCACCTTTGGTGCTCCGGTAGAGATTTCCTTAGTGTCCCTTGGGGCCTGGGACCAGTACGCAGAAGTACTGGCAACTATCCCGCAGAACACCCGTAGGTTTTTGAGAAGTGTCCTCTTGAATGGCCAGCCTTCTACTGGTTTGAGAGACACTGGGGCAAGCATGACAGTGGTGGACAGGACCCTGCTCAAGCCAGAGGACTATGAAGGTGCTCCTCTGCAAACCACCAGGTTAGCTGGTGGGCCTCCCAAATTATCGCCTGTAGCCCTAGTCACACTCATGATTGGAGACAAGACAGCAAAGCTTCCTGTCCTGGTTCAGGACAATGTCCCTGCTAACATTCTGTTAGGAAATGATCTAGTAGAGTTAGGGTTGATCTCGGATGGTCTTCCCATGACTGCTGCTGCAGTCACTAGGTCACAGGTGACACCGGGTCTGGCTGTGAGTCAGGTACCCGAGCCAAAGGCGAGGCCTAAGGCAAGAAGAAGGAAGACCAAGAAGGCCACCTCTGTGGAGGGAACACCTTCTCTTCCTGCTGTTCCGACAGCACCCATTGGGATCCATGCTCCGGACGGGCTGGGTCCAGCGGAAAACCCAAACTCAACTCCTGTGGGAGAAGAGACAGAAGACTCTCCTGTGGGAGAGGTTCTCAACCCGGAGGATCATCCCGACCTTCAATGCTTGTTAGCTGAAGGGGGACCCTCCCGGGCAGACTTCTGTAAGGGACAGAGAGAGTGCCACTCTCTCGAGGGCCTGAGGAAACAGGCCCTGTCCCAGGCACAAGGTGAAGTGCCTAGGACATTCAAGATTTATTGGGAGGGTGAGCTCCTTGTTAGTGAGCCCACTAAGCCCGAACCTGGTGCCCGCAAGAGGTTGGTGGTACCCCAGGTTTACAGGCCCTTCCTACTGCAGTTGGCGCATGAGGTGCCCTTGACTGGCCATCTTGGGACCAAGAAGACTAAGCAGAGGCTCTCTGCCCATTTCTACTGGCCACGGATGGGAGTAGAGGTGGAGTCCCACTGCAGGACCTGCCCAACTTGTCAGTTGTCTGGCAAGACTGGAGGCAGGGTCATTGCCCCGCTGCAGCCATTACCAGTGGTTGGCACACCATTTGAGAGGGTGGGCATCGACATCGTCGGTCCCCTTGACCCTCCCACTTCAGGTGGACATCGGTTCATCCTGGTCTTGGTAGATCATGCCACCAGGTACCCTGAGGCAATACCCCTTCGGACTGTTACTGCCAAGGTGGTTGCCAGGGCTCTCCTGGGCATTTTCACCCGTGTTGGATTCCCCAAGGAGGTTGTCTCTGACCGAGGATCCAACTTCATGTCTAGTTACATGAAAACCATGTGGAAAGAGTGCGGGGTAACCTACAAGTTCTCCACCTCTTACCACCCCCAGACCAATGGTCTGGTTGAGAGATTTAACAAAACTCTCAAGGGCATGCTAGGTGCTTTGGAAGAGCCCCTAAGGAGGAAATGGGATCTCCTCCTGCCATGCCTGCTGTTTGCTTACAGAGAGGTACCTCAAGAGGGTGTTGGTTTCAGCCCCTTTGAGTTACTCTTTGGACATCCCGTGAGGGGGCCCCTCGCCTTGATCCGAGAAGGCTTGGAAGCCACCCCTCCCGGTCCCGCCAAGCAAGTGGGGGACTATGTGTTAGGCCTCAGGCGGAGGATGACACAAATGATGGGTCAGGCAACAGCGAATCTCAAGGCCAGCCAGGAATTGAATAAGTACTGGCATGACCTGAAAGCTTCGCAAGTGGATTGGACTCCGGGACAGGAAATCCTTGTGATGGAGCCTACCAAGCCTAGAGCTTTGGCAGACAAGTGGACTGGACCCTTCAGGATCATCTCCAAGATGGGCGAAGTCAATTATCTGGTGGACATGGGAGCCTCTGGGGTAGCCCCCCAGGTATTCCATGTCAACAGGCTCAAGCCTTTCCACAGGCGAGCAGAGGTCTCATGTCTCTTGCTAGCTTCAGGGCAAGAAGAGGATGAGAGTGAGCCCCTTCCTGATTTGCTGCATAGCAACCCTCAGGATGGCTCAGTGGAGGGAGTGCAACTCTCTCCCGATTTGACAACAGAGCAGCAGAGGGCCTGCAGGGCTTTGCTCCAGCAGTATGCCTCTCTGTTTTCACTGACACCGGGCCTTACACCGTGGTGTAAGCACGAAATTGACACTGGTGACAGTGTGCCTGTCAAAAGCAGGAGCTATCGTATGTCAGATACCGTCAAACACCACATCCAGGCTGAGGTCGCCAAGATGTTGGATCTGGGTGTTATTGAACCCTCCACCAGTCCCTGGTCCAGTCCAGTGGTCCTTGTCCCCAAGGCAAGTTCCCAGGCGGGTACCAAGGATTGGAGGTTCTGTGTGGACTACCGAGGAGTCAATGCCGTCACCAAAACTGACGCGCACCCATTGCCCCGGGCTGATGAGCTCGTGGACACTATAGGTGCTGCCAAATTTGTGAGCACCTTTGACCTTACCTCAGGCTATTGGCAAATAGCTCTGACGGACCATGCCAAGGAAAAGACGGCATTCTCCACACCTGAGGGACTCTACCAGTTTAGGGTCATGCCCTTTGGGTTGAAGAATGCCCCTGCCACCTTCCAGAGATTGGTCAACCATGCGCTCAGTGGGCTGGAAGCCTTTTGTGTGGCTTACTTGGACGACATTGCCGTCTACAGTTCCACCTGGGAAGAGCATTTGACACATCTGGATAAGGTGTTGCAGGCCTTGAAAAGGGCTAACCTCACTATCAAGGCCACCAAGTGCCAGATAGCTCAGGGGAAAGTTACCTATCTTGGTCATGAGGTAGGAGGGGGTCAAATCCAACCTCTCTCCAGTAAAGTACAGGACGTACAGAACTGGGAGACTCCCACTACTCAAACCCAGGTGAGAGCCTTTTTGGGCCTCACTGGGTACTATCGCAATTTCATGGCAGACTATGGAACCATAGCTGCACCCCTGACAGCTCTAACTTCGCCCAAACAGCCTAGGAAGGTTAATTGGACTGAAGACTGTCAGAGGGCCTTTGATGGCTTGAAAGAAAGTCTGTGTAGGGCACCTGTGTTGAGTGCGCCTGACTACAGCCGACCCTTTATCGTCCAGACGGATGCCTGCGACACCGGAATTGGAGCTGTCTTGTCCCAGTTAGATGACAAAGGGAGAGAACACCCTATCATATTCATCAGTAGACAACTCAAGGGTAGAGAACTTAGGTGGGCTACTGTTGAAAAGGAGTGTTTTAGCATAGTTTGGAGCCTTAGGCGTTTTAGGCCCTACCTTACGGGGTCTACCTTCAAGGTCCAAACAGATCATAAGCCCCTGAAGTGGCTTATGCAGATGAAGGGTGAGAATCCGAAATTGCTCAGGTGGTCCATTAGCCTGCAAGGGCTAGACTTCACCATAGAGCACAGACCAGGGAAGAGTCACGATAATGCAGATGGCCTTTCCAGAAGGTATGTTGACCGTCTGGATGAGGGTGTCTATCCCGTGGGAGATTAGGCACCCTCCACCTCAGTCTGGGGGGGGCGACTGTGATGCCGGAAATGCATCTGAGGGACAGGGCCTCTGAATCCTTGTCCTTTTTCTGTTTTTACCGTGTGTTCTGTCCTGTTTTCTGCCCAGGAGTCCATGAGGGACTCCTGGCAGTGCAGCTCTCTTTTGGTTTGGTGAACAGACCCATGGGATACCCTTATGGCACCCATGGGTAGGGGTACAACCCTGTGCCCCTAGTGTATGTTTTTGGGCACCTGTGGGTGGCCCACAGAGCAGGGTATGGGCTGGTGGCAGCTCCATGCTGAATTTGACAGGTGCTCTGGGTGTCCTCCATTTTGGGATACCCAGGCCCTGCCATTGGAATCAGTTGATTCCTGATAGGAAACAAGATGGCCCCTGTGGCCTCTTGCTTTCTATTGCCTGTTATCTTGTTTTTCCCAAAGTCCTGGGAAGCCCTGACTCTGTCCCTTCCCCCTGACTGGCTGTTGGGTGGAAGTTCCATATATGGTGTTGTTGTGAAGGCCCAGCTAGACTTACTGGAGCCTTCCCGCTGACTGTATGTTGTGGGTACCTCCTGTGGGTGGGACCTGGGTGAATGGGGAGTGTGACCAATATGCACTCCGTGTTGTGGCTGTCTGGTTTCTGCCATGTGAGACAAAGACTGAGACAGCCCTGCCCGAAACTGGACTGAATGCAGTGTGTAGAGTTGAATGGCTGAGTACTTGTCTCAATCCACATTCCTTGTTGTGAGTGTCTGAGCGGGAGAAGAGTGGCCTGAATGCCCTGCGTGCCTGATTGGCTGACCGACTGCATGAATGCCCTTCTGTGTGATTGGCTGCTGTGTGTGTGCCAGCAGTGTGGATGAGAGACAGGATAGTATATCTGGGGACCTCTCACCACTGGAAATGGTTCAGGAACGTTCAAGCACGTTCAGAAGCTGAAGTCCACTACGACGAGTAACTGGAGTAACTGACGCTTGACCTTGAGGCCCTGCTGGAGGAGAAGGATTGCCGTGGCTCTCCTTCACGATCTAAAGGCTGCTGTGTCTCCAAGGACTGACCCAGAGAGGACCTGGTAAGGCGCCCTCTTCCCGAGCTACGAGGGACCATCGTGCACAGCTGACCTTTGCCAACGCTCCCTGGTAGACAGACCTACGACAGGCTGCCGACCCGATACGGGGACTGCTGAGGAACCCCAAAGCGAAGCACCCGGACTGTTGTCCGCCACTGTCGACGACCGCCGTCGCCGACCGGAGCCGCCGTGCTCCCGTTTGCCTAAGAACTTCAACTTGATCAACGGACGCTCTCGTCTGCATCGCCGTGCCGTCTCCTGTGGGAGAAGGCCTGACCGTCGGCGCGCCGAGGAGTATCCACCGGTGGGTTTCCCGCCACCCAAAGACCGCAGAGACGCCGACGACTCGACGCCCTTGCTGGGCCACAGTTCTTCTTCATCTCTTTGCGGTCCAGAACTAGCGTCACCGAGGTGCCCCGCACGCCTCTTCCTTGCAGGACGCCAACGCTCTGTCGTCGACGAGCACCGCTCGGATCAAAGCCTGCTGCCTCACCGACGTCGTTCTACCCGGTTCACGGTCGGACGTTCGGCGCCCCGTGTCTCCCGCTTGACAGGGGCGACATTCAAGAAGGGCCGCCGATTCCCCGACACCGAACCCCGAGTCCGCGACGCCTCTCGACGATCCGTGGCTCCTGCCTTAAAGGGAGTCACTCCAGAAGGATCGGTCGACGCCTCGCCGACGAACTCTACTCCACCAGGTACATTGGGGGGGGTAAAACATTGTGGGAGAGAACGAGACTCTTGAACAATATATGGACTGGGCTTGTTTTATATATCGTTATCTTACAGGTTGCCCAGGTGGGGGGATCTCCACACAGAACTGTGTCCAGTAGCGAGGGCCAGTATTCTGCCCATTGTTTCAACCCTCTGTTATCTCTCCTCTCTCTATTGCTGGTTTCCTTCTTATTGATCCGTGTGCTATTTTAACAGTATTGTGAATGCACTTTAATGAGGTCTAATATTAGTGGTACCACTTTAGAATTGTAGATATTTACCATTATTGATTTTCCTGAGCACAAAGTGCGTTATTGTGATAAGTGTACATAACCCTTGAATATTAATTATATAAAGACTGTGTTTTCAGTAATACAGTGTGTGGACATTCCTTTGTGGGGGCTTGGGGGATACACTGTACTTAAGAACCAGCCTGCATCACCTCCTGAGAAGCTAGGCCTTGATTGCTCGTCCATTGCTACCGTAATCGAGAATCTTGGCTGGGGTCTTCTGTGCCTCTCCTCTACCATATAGAGAGCGGAAGTACAGACCCCCCCCCAGCGGTCTTGACAAGGATGACCTCACATCACCCACCTTGTCCTCCCAAGCACTGAACCCCTTAGAAAAGGTGCTCAATGTCCTGCATTCATTGGCCACTGGGTAATTTCAGCGGACAACTGCCATAGTTGGGGGTGTCTCACATGCCACGCAGTGACGCTGCCTACACCAGGTGTTGGCAATCATTACTGCGAGACCCTCAGTCTGCAGGCCCAGAACACATGCCCAGAACACCCACAGAAATGCAGGCCGTGGTCCTGGACTTTTACAGGTTGGCACACTTCCCCAAAGTGCTTGGTGCCATAGATTGCACCCATGTGGCCCTACGTGCACCTAGGGCCACTGAGCACATCTGTCGAAACCGCAAGCACTGGCATTCCATCAATTTACAGGTTGTATGCAATGCCAAGGGAATCATCACCTCTGCCTATGCAAACTATCCTGGGTCTACCCATGACAGTTTCATATACAGAATATCCGCCCTGATCCGGGCCCTGGAAGCTGTGAAGCATGCCAACACATGGCTCCTAGGTGAGTACAAATGATGTGCACATGCATGCATGTCACACACAGACAAATACACAAACCCAACTAATCACAACCATTATGACCTCCCCAGGGGACAGTGCCTACCCTCTGAGCAAACACATGATGACGCCAATACGGAACCCCACCACACCGCCTCAGGTAAGATATAACACTGCCCATTGACCGCTCTGGCAGGCAGCTACTATATGCACCCCCAGTAGTGTGCAGGATCATTGTGGCAGCATGTGTCCTGCACAATGTTGCAACATGGCAGGGTGTACTGGTGGACATGGTGGTGCCCCCACATTCCCAACCACAGGCACAGGCGCTGCCCATGGGAGGTGAAAGGGCACGTGGTGAGGCAGCCCGGACCCAGCTTGTGGCCACATTTTTCACCTAAACTCCCACCCCTGCGGAGTGCACACAGCCCTGGCACATACCAAGTGACAATCAATGATGACAAAGAGACAGTCAACCGTCACAACCCTACCACCCTGAGAATGTTGCCACGGAAGTGCTACTTTGTGTGCATCCCTAGCTATTTAAACATAACCAATCCAGTGTGATCAAAAGGAACACATGCAATGTGTACATAACACCCCCCCTACAAAACAGGCCATGACAATCACTGGTATGTCACCCAAACCCTCCCAACCCACATCACCCTTGTCTGCCACACCATGACATGGCATGCAACAGCAAAAGAGCAAACCAAAAGCCCAACACATGACCAATTAGATATGAAGTGGCATGTGACAAATGGAAACAAGCCTGAGACAATCACACCTGACATGGAATCAGGTCAAATGGCTGACCAACAACCCCCCACATACAAAGTCATACACAAATGCATGCCACCAGCGGTACCATCAACAAAAGACAGAATGCCTGTTGGCATGCACATTGTCCAAGCCAAATCTTCAAATCCCAAACCCATGTGCTGTGTGTGTCTCCTGCAACATACCGCTCAGCACACAGCACAATGAGCAGCCATTCTGTTCGGGATACACCTTGAGCATCATATAAAAAGGACATGCAACAAAAATAATCCAATGACGCATGTACATGATCCACAAATGGTAAGCGATCATGCGCTGCAGGGACACACGCATGCCAGAGAAGGCAATCTGTGTGCACGTGTGGGCATGGAAGGGTGGTTGTATGTGTGGTGGAGCATTGTGTAAGAGTGTGAGTCAGTGGGGACATGCAAGCAATACATGCATTTGAAATCAAGTGACCCTCAGTGTCCTGTACACATCACATGTGAACATTGCCCATGTGTACACCCCAGTATGTCAAACCACAACAATCCCCTGACACCTGAAAAGTAAAGCCAAAACAGGAACAGCCATTGACCAGCAGAACACATCATGTACATAGTACCCCACCATGAGAATGTCATTGAGTGCACAAACACCATAGCCCAAGCATACTGTCCGACAACAAAAGGCCCTCCCTCATTTACTCATCACCATGACCTTCAGAAGAACTGTGTCGGGGTCCGTTGCCTCCTTCCTCCTAGTCTACCTGGCTTCAGGATCCCCCTACCCCTTGGTTTGCTTGTTCTACCCTGCGTGGAAATAGGGTCCAGCCCCCTCAGAGGCCAGCTTGACTGGTAAAAATACCAAATCGCAAAGAACTCCAAGGAGCCAAACCCCCAAACCAGGGAAAAAGCCTATAGCCCACACAAAACCCTGGAAGAGTCTCCAGTAGATGACTTGAAGTTGCTGAATATGGCCAAGCACATGTCCAAGCAGAATGATAGAAGAACTACCAAGGTAGCACACTTGAACAATGGATCAACAGGATGGGTAGCATTTTCAGTACACAATAATCAATGAGGATGCAACAACTGATGGGTAGTGTCACAGCTCCGGTCTCCAGGCGCAGCAGTGGCACAAACCATCCACCCTGTCCACGGTCTGGGCACCTGCAAGGTCAAATTTACACAGGCCTCCGAGACCCCGGCGGGGAAAGAGGGTCAGGGATAAGTAGGTTGGATAGGCATCGGTATTCAGGATAACCGGAAAGAGGGTCAGGAGAGGGGAGGTGGATGGGCAAGGGAAAGTAGGCAAAAGACAAAATACAACTATTGACAATTACACATACTCAATCAGAGAAAGCATGTTCCTCATGCACATTGTACAAAATGGCTCAAAGCCGAGACAAAGAGAGACTTATCTCTCGGGTGAGTGCTGGCCTCCTGCCTGCGCACTTTCAGGTCCGGTAACAGGAGCAGTTCAATGCTGCAAAGAGAGCGTGAATTACTATTCTGTGTGTGTTTTCCCCACACACACATAACAGCATTCATGCCTCAAACTTAGTGACTCCTCCCCAAACAAGCACTCTTGTCTGCTGCTTCGTTCGTATACTTTTACTTGCCCCCGTGATGGTTCATACACTGTTAATGCCATAAGGCAGCCACATGTGTCCCTGCGGTAAATGGAAGACCATGTGCTAAGAATCACACATGATCGAATGGTCCTTGGGTGAGCTGCTAGATGCGCGTGGCAAGGTGCGACTTCAGTACAAGTTGCATTCTGCCAGCCATCGATTTCTATAGGTAGCGCACGTGGCAATTTTCATATGCTAATGATATGCACTGCACTCGAGTTTGTGCGGTGCTGGGCCCTTGCGCTGTATTAGTTTTTGTCTAGGAACGCTACTGCGCTAACAACTTCGCTTCTATGGAGCAGGGAGGACTCGAGGATATGGCCGACACCCCTGCATGTGCCCCTGACAACTGGGAAAGCTTCTTGGCATTTTTTCCTCAGCAGGGTTTAGCTGTACTTTGCGCATCTTCCCCAACGCCTGGCAAACCTCCCCAGCACTGGTGCAATTTAGCTTGCATGTGTGAGGGGCCTATAGGAAGGTCGGCTGGGGCATGGCCCCTCATGCTGCTCACCTTGCTTGGAGCTCCTTGAAAGACGTCTGCTTCTGTTGCACTGTTCTTCTGCTTGTGCGCGCATGCGCATGTGTGCCCCACCCAACGTGGCAAGGGTTTAGTAGTTTTTGGAATGGTGTCTGCTGGCAAAGGTAGTCTGGATGCTCCTTTTCCTGCAGAAAGGGCCAGGGCATAAAAGGCATCTATAAGTTTTGAAAGTTTACTGTGTGTGTCGTCATGCTGGTTGTCAATGTGCCATGTCTGAGACCTACATCCAACCTCCTCCCACACAACCCCAAGTTCTGTAGCCTGACAGGTAGAGCTGGAACTTGAGTTGAAAATAACAAAGGAGGCTGGCACAACAGGAGGGTTGAGCTAAAACCCAACCAATCATTGATAGTGTGAACTAAGAAAGGCAGAGACAGCAGAAGTCTTGAAAGGCACAGAGAATGTGAGATAGCAGGAAACAGCTGACAGCAAGTCAAGAGCCACAACAGTTGAATATTATTAGTAAAAGCCAACAGCCAACATAAAGGCATGGATGTAATAGATGAAAGACAGGAGTAGTGATAGAAAGATGCTGTTGAACAGAATCACAATTACTCTACGAAGAAGAAACGATCAATCCCCCTAACGATATTTCAACAAGTCTAGGTTCTACCAGCATCACTTATTTGCAGACAGAGGTGTATGCCTCAACCTAGATGGCACTCTAATATTTGTTAGGACGGGAGAGAAAAATAAGCAGGTTACGAAATCAACACAGTTCAATACTTCACGGGAAAATGCAAGGCAAGAAGGCAAGAACCACAATAGATCATAAAGTTCAGAGTCCAGGGCCACTCGGAGATAGGCAAGGCGATATGTCCCAAAAAGTCTCTAGTGGAAATGCGTTCGAGTCTTTGTAGCAAATTGTTATCGGCAGTTTGAACCAGTTCAGAACAATACGTGAGAAAGCTTGGAGGCGACCCAACGGAAAGGAGAGGATTAAAACACCTCACTCGAACTGATCGAAAGGGAAGCCAAGCGGACACGGTACCTTGTTTGTGGAGAGACAGCTCCGGCGGGGGCAGTTGTTCCTGGTGGTGGATGCACGTCGGGTCTTTGCCAAGAGTAGAGATGATCTCGTCATTGAAGAAAAGTGAAGTCCGGTGCACCACCAGGGAAGAGACCAGCCGCGGAGTGCTCCGTCACAAGGCACCACCTTTTGGTCGCGGTACAGGGGTAGTGGCTATCCAGTTGCTGAGGTGCTCTGCGCGGGCAATTCGACCACTGCGTCCTGAGGCGAAGAAAAAGCAAAGGGGACTGGTTGTTCCCACCAGTCAGGGGAAGAGACTCTTCGGCAGGGAGATTTCCTCTGTCGTCGGGAAGTGGTGAGTCGGTTCCGCAGGGCTCCACCGGAGGTGTCGTCGTGCAGGTTGGCTCAGCGGTACCCTCGTCGGATTCTTAGGTCCTGTGGTGACTTCTGAAGATCCAGTCCCAAAAGCCCTGCTTTTATGCAGAAAACCCCTCATTCATTCAACCTAGCTGTCACTCGACACACGCTAAGTGGTGAGCGGGGAGGCTCACCACTTGGGCCAATCACACCAGAGTGCGACCAGAGTTGGCAAGGCAACTCGGTCCAGGGTGCCTAAACCCCCTCCCACACCCCTGTGGTAACCCAGACAGAATGGCACCACTTTGGAGGGTCTCTGTACAGAGGCCCGCCAAAAGTGGAACAAAGGGCTCAACCTTTGGTTTAGGAGTCACAGAGACGAACACAGACGCCATTTTAAAAACCGGGTTCTGGCAGAAAATACCATCCGATAAACTTATTTAAGATAAGTAGACCGGTGGTACGTTAGAGATTAACGAGGAAAAGTATCAATCTCTAACAATGGGCCGAATCCCATAGGGTTATGTTTGGGGTCGAACATAACAAGTAGTTTCCACTGCCACCAGCCAAAACTCGAAGAGGGGGGACGGGACAGTGCCCCCTCGAGTAACAGACCCAGGAGTAATCGAATTACCCCTACTAGTACGTCCACAATAAGATGGTTGGTACTAGTTCTGTTAGTAAATTTAGGTCTAGTAAAGCCAATGGTGACTTTACATGCCTGGGGAGACAGTAGTCAGTCCCCGGGTATGGAGTCTATGGTGGAGGTCCGCTAGGACGCCCCAGTGTTACAGCACCTAGGGCGCGGTGTAACACACATAGAAAAACATATGAGACCCTATGGAGTAAAAGACCCCATAGCCCATAGAAAACATTCATGTCCAAGAGTGGGAGGAAAAGAGTCTCACTCTTGGCAGGATGGAAAAAACAAACTCCAGAAATCCAGCAAAGCTGCTGGGGGACTCACTAGGTTAGGAAATTCAGCCTAAACAGAGAATTCTCCCTAACACTCGCCCCCCCCCCAGACTAAGGGACAGGAGGATTTAATCCACTCCTGGATGAATCTCATACCTCTAGTCGATGACATACATCCTAGAGAGACCATCAGCATTTTGGTGGTGACATCCTGACCTGTGCTCAATGGTGAAATCAACCCCTTGCAGGCAGATCGACCATCTCAATAGTTTTGGGTTTTCCCCTTTCATTTGCATTAACCATCTCAAGGGTTGGTGGTCAGTCTGAATGACAAAAGTAGAACCATACAAGTACGGCCTAAACTTCTTTAGAGCCCACACGATAGCAAAACACTCTCTTTCGATTGTTGCCCACCTTGTTTCAGGATCCTTCAGCTTGTGGGTGGCTGATGAAGCAAACGGGGTGCTCCCTACCTTTCCCATCCAGTTGACTGAGTATGGCACCTATCCCTACATTTGAAGCATCTTTCTGCACAATGAAGTGTTGGCGGTAATCAGGAGCTCTGAGTACTGGGGCTTGGCAAAGAGCCTTTTTCAGGTTTTCAAAAGCCTGATTGCACTCCTCGTTCCATTTAACCTTTTTAGGAAATTTCTGCGAGAAGATGACATTCAGTGGAGAAGCTATGGTCCCATAGTTCTCTATGAAATTCCTGTAATACCCAGTGAGGCCTAGGAAGGCTCTCACTTGGGTCTGAGTAGTAGGTGTTGTCCAATTTTGCACAGCTTCAATCTTACTGAGCAAAGGCCTTATTTCTCCACCTCCTACCTCATGCCCAAGATAGACTACCTTACTCTGTCCAATTTGGCATTTACTCGCCTTTATGGTCAGATTGGCTCATCCAAGAGCCTGCAAAACATCTCTTAGGTGGGTTACATGTTCTTCCCAGGAATTGCTGAACACTGCGATGTCATCCAAGTATGCCATGCAGAAGTCCTCCATCCCATTCAGAACCTGGTTTACCATCCGTTGAAACATAGCAGGTGCATTCTTCAATCCGAAAGGCATTACCTTCAACTGGTATAAGCCAACGGGGGTAGAAAATGCAGTTTTCTCCTTGGCATGGTCTGTCAGGGCTATTTGCCAATAGCCTGACGTCAAGTCAAATGTGCTGAGGAACTTGGCGGCGCCAAGTTTATCCACCAACTCATCTGTTCTTGGCAAAGGGTGGGCATCAGTCTTGGTGACTGCATTGAGAGCTCTATAATCCACGCAGAATCTAAGCTCTTTAGATCCGGCCTTTGGTACTAACACAACTGGGCTAGACCATGGACTAGTAGAGGGCTCTATTACCCCGAGATCAAGCATCTTACTGACCTCACCTTTGATGTGGGTTTGTACGTTTTCTGACATTCTGTATCCTCTGCTTTTGACTGGCAGACAGTCACCAGTGAGTATGTCATGCTGGCCCCAAGGGGTCAAGCCTGGTGAAAGCGAGAACAGAGAGGAAAACTGATTCAACATGGATTTACACTCTTCTTGTTGCTCGGGTGTCAGATTGGAGGAGAGATTTACTCCTTCAATTTGTTCGTCTAAAGGTAAGCCTCTGAGGAGATCCGGAAGAGCTTCACTCTCTTCTTCTTCCTCGGATGATGCTAGAAGCAACGCTCCTACATAAGGTCGTGAGACATACGCTTTGTGACGGTTGGTGTGGAAGACTGTCGGCGCCTCCTTGGGATTGCCCAAGTCCACCAGATAGTTAACCTCTTCGAGTTTACCCACAACTCTGAAGGGTCCCATCCACTTATCTTGCAAGGCTCTCTGCCTTGTTGGGATCATAACGAGAATGAGCTGGTCTTGAGCAAACTCAAACATGTTAGCCTTTTGATCGTGCCAGTGCTTGACCAATGCTTGTCCAGCTTTCAAGTTATCGCTTGCTTCCGTCATCATGTGCGACGTTCTCCTCCGGAGACCTATCATGTAGTCAGTCACTCTGACTGGCTTGGGGGAAGGAGCACTCTCCAATCCCTCCTTAATCAGGGCCAATGGACCTCTGACGGGATGACCATAGAGAAGTTCGAAGGGAGAGTAACCTACTCCCTCCTGAGGGACTTCTCTATAAGCAAAGAGAAGGCATGGCAGTAGAAGGTCCCACTTACGCTTAAGGGGTTCTTCTAAAGCACCTATCATGCTCTTCATGGTTCAGTTGAACCGTTCTACCAACCCATTGGTTTGTGGGTGGTAAGCTGTTGAGAACTTGTAAGTAACTCCACAGGTTTTCCACATGGCTTTCATGTAGTGGGACATAAAGTTTGACCCCCTGTCAGAGATTACTTCCTTAGGAAACCCGACCCTAGTAAAAATACCAAGGAGGGCCTTAGCCACAGCCGGAGCTGTAACAGTCCTCATAGGAATTGCCTCAGGATACCTAGTAGCATGGTCTACTACAACAAGTATAAACCTGTTGCCTGAGGAGGTTGGAGGATCAAGGGGACCAACAATGTCAATCCCTACTCTCTCAAATGGGACTCCCACAACTAGGAGACGCACTAAAGGTGCCACATTCTTGGAGCCAACCTTACCAGAGGACTGGCAGGTGTGGCAGCTCCTGCAGTGTTTTTCTACTTTGGCCCCCATCTTTGGCCAATAGAAGTAGAGAGAGAGAGCCTTTCCTTAGTCTTCTTGAAACTCAAGTGACCAGCCAAAGGAATCTCGTGGGCTAACTGCAAGAACCGTGGTCTGTTCTCTTGGGGTACTACAAGTCATTTATAGTCTCCAGGTGCAGACTCGGTCGGTTCACTGTAGAAGAGGCCATCTTCCCAGTGCAACCTGTATTTCCCAGGCTCTTGCCCTTCAGCCTGAGCTTCTGCCTGGTGGCGAAGACCTTCCAGAGTTGGACATTCCCTCTGTCTATTACTGAAGTCTGCCCTGCTGGGTCCACCTTCTGCCAGTAAAGACTGCAGCTCAGGATGGTCAACAGGATCCAGATCTCCAATGAGTTCCTGGCCTTCCATTAGCTCTTCCTCAGAGTCGAATTCTACCACACAGGGTTGTACCTCCCTCTCAGCCTCAGCTGGAGGTGGAGTTACGGGTGTAACTTTGGACAACCGAGGGGAAGTCCATTGGCTGCACTGAAATGCTGGCTGCTGGTTTCGGGATAGAAGTCTTAGGTTTCCCTTTCGCTTCTGATTTCTTGGAGACAGCTGCCGACAATTCCAGTGGAGCAGGAGTGATTTCTTTCTTCATCATCTCCTGGAGAGTACCGCGCATGGTCCTCTCTCTTGCGGGTCTGGTTAGCTCCTGTAACCATTTACTAGGAGGTCTGGGAGTATGCGATACAACTCCGAGTGTTTTCAAATTGTTACCTAACAGTACGCGTCCTGATACCTCACTCTGTATGCTGACAGGTATCTTCACAGTCATGTCATTACACTGGATGAGAACTGGTAATTGGGGAAGCATCTGCACAGGCCCTCCAGCTAACTTGGTGAGGCGTTTGGGTACCTTAGCAACATCCTCGGCCTGAAAAAATGTTTTATCCACCACAGTTATGCTGGCCCCAGTGTCCCTAATGGCAGGAGTCTCCTGACCGTTCACCTGGACACTGTCCTTATAATACTCTTCAGTATTATCGGGGATAGAATTATAGACAACTAAATTCTGTTGTTCCCACAACCCCAGAGATACTAAAGAAACGCTGGCTGAGACTCCAATGGGTTCGTCAGCTAGCAGTAGAAAGTTTCCACTTGCCATTTGGACTTCCTCCTCTGGAGCGAAGGCTAAGGAGACAAGCTGGACCCCTGAAGGTTTACCCTTACATCTGGGATCTCCTTTCACGTGGTCAGTCGAGCCACAAACAAAGCATTTACCGAACGCTTTTTGGAATGGTGGATTGTTCTGACCTCCTTCCGGTTTGGCACCAGAAGACACACTATTCTGCTGTGGTTTTCCCGGTGGCTTACCCTTCTGGTTTTGTTGGGGCCCTCTTTGGAATTTGAGTTATTCGAATTCTCTTTTGAGTCTTTTTTAGGCTGTTTTCCCTCATCCTTTTTCTGAGTTGCCCCAGAATCCTTATGAGTAGCCCTGTTGGCAACCCATAAGTCAGCAGCCTTAGCTAGCGTCCTGGAATCCAATTCCTTCGATTCAGCCAAGTGCTGTCTGAGCTCAGGAGAACAGGCATCATAAATCGACTCCAACATAAAAAGATTCTTCATACCCTCATAAGTGTTCACTTTGTAACCCTTAATCCATCCCTCTAAGTTTTTCAACCCTTCACTCACCCAGGTAGCCCAAGGGGTACCATCATGCTTTTTGAGGGTTCTAAACCTCTTAAGATACTGAGAAGGGGTCTTCCCGAATCTAGCTATTAAAGCTAGTTTCACACTTTCGTAATCCATCTTATCTGCCTCCCCCAACACCATTACCACATCAGTCGCAACAGGAGGGAGCCTAGAGAACAACCAGTTAAGTAAATCATTCCCGGTGATGTCCTGGAGGCCATGATTGTACTCAAACAGTTTTAACCAATCCAACACCTCCAATCTCGGTTCATACATACCCACTAATTCCTTCGGCATCCGGGGTCTTTTGGGACTGGAGCTCCTAGAGGAACCAGAGGAGAGAGAAGCATTTTCTATAGACAACTTTTTCATCTCTAACCCGTGATTAAGTTCTATTTCCCTGTGTCTTAACTCATCTTACTTCTGCTCAGCCTGGGCATTCATCCGTCTGAACTCGAGCTCTTGGTTTCGTTCAGATTGAGCCAAGAACCGTTTGTATTCTAATTCGAGCTTCATTTTTTCAAGTTCAAAATAAGCAAGGTTACTTGTGGGACCTGGTATGGGCCCCGTAGACACAGCTGGTAAGGCAGGTAGAGGAGCAGGGGAGACAGTTTTGTTAGCCTCTCCGTCCTCGTCAGCCTCTTCATCGCTATCATCAGAATTACGATTCAGATCAACACCATCACTGTTATCTACATTTGCTGGAGAAATTGGTTCCTCTGAACCAGTACCCAGACTTTGGTTCGCCAGCAATCTCTCTATTAATTATAACTTCTTGCCTCTTACAGAAAGATTCTCTTGTCTACAGATAGAGCGCAAACTCTCAGTATTTTCATCTGACAAGGATTCTTGACTGTAAGTTTCCATCGTAGACATGTTTTTGAAAGTTGCTTTTTAGTGCTAGCTTTGTGGTTAGTTATCCTAAAGTGTCGAAAAGCACTCTAAACTGTATAATCGATACAAATCCCACAGCTGCCACCAGTGTTAGGCGAAACCTGTGCAGTTCCCTCTGGGACCACTGCAAAAGATTTAGGACTACAGGTGTTTGGCAGTAAACCCACTTGGTAGCAGTCTGTACCACACAGATTCACTTGGTAGCTGTGGCTGAGCAGTCAGACTTCCCTCAAGAAGAGTTAAGCAGTATGTGGAGTATACAAGATAGGGCAATTCTTCACAGTAAGACAAGCAAACACGCAACGAGGATCAGTGTACAAATATTAAGGTATTTATTTATAACGGAACATCTATGGAAAACACTATGACACTATCACGGCAAACACTTCAATCACAATTACTCTACGAAGAAGAAACGATCAATCCCCCTAACGATATTTCGACAAGTCTAGGTTCTACCAGCATCACTTATTTGCAGACAGAGGTGTATGCCTCAACCTAGATGGCACTCTAATATTAGTTAGAACGGGAGAGAAAAATAAGCAGGTTACGAAATCAACACAGTTCAATACTTCACAGGAAAAATGCAAGGCAAGAAGGCAAGAACCACAATAGATCATAAAGTTCAGAGGCCAGGCCCACTCGGAGAGAGGCAAGGCGATATGTCCCAAAAAGTTTCTAGTGGAAATGCGTTCGAGTCTTTGTAGCAAATGGTTATCGGCAGTTTGAACCAGTTCAGAACAATACGTGAGAAAGCTTGGAGGCGACCCAACGGAAAGGAGAGGATTAAAACACCTCACTCGAACCGATCGAAAGGGAAGCCAGGCGGACACGGTACCTTGTTTGTGGAGAGACAGCTCCGGCGGGGGCAGTTGTTCCTGGTGGTGGATGCACGTCGGGTCTTTGCCAAGAGTAGAGACGATCTCGTCGTCGAAGAAAAGTGAAGTCCGGTGCACCACTAGGGAAGAGACCAGCCGTGGAGTGCTCCGTCACAAGGCACCACCTTTTGGTCGCGGTACAGGGGTAGTGGCTATCCGGTTGCCGAGGTGCTCTGCACGGGCAATTTGACCACTGCGTCCTGAGGTGAAGAAAAAGCAAAGGGGACTGGTTGTTCCCACCAGTCAGAGGAAGAGACTCTCCGGCAGGGAGATCTCCTCTGTCGTCGGGAAGTGGTGAGTCGGTTCCGCAGGGCTCCACCGGAGTTGTCGTCGTGCAGGTCGGCTCAGCGTTACCCTCGTCGGATTCTTAGGTCCTGTGGCGACTTCTGAAGATCCAGTCCCAAAAGCCCCGTTTTTATGCAGAAAACCCCCCATTCATTCAGCCTAGCTGTCACTCAACACACGCTAAGTGGTGAGCGGGGAGGCTCACCACTTGGGCCAATCACACCAGAGTGCGACTGGAGTTGGCAAGGCAACTCGGTCCAGGGTGCCTAAACCCCCTCCCACACCCCTGTAGTAACCCAGACAGAATGCAGCACTTTGGAGGGTCTCTGTACAGAGGCCCGCCAAAAGTGGAACAAAGGGCTCAACCTTTGGTTTAGGAGTCACAGAGACGAACACAGACGCCATTTTAAAAACCGAGTTCTGGCAGAAAATACCATCCGATAAACTTATTTAAGATAAGTAGACCGGTGGTACGTTAGAGATCAACGAGGAAAAGTATCAATCTCTAACAATGGCCCAATCCCATAGGGTTATGTTCGGGGTCGAACATAACAAGTAGTTTCCACTGTCACCAGCCAAAACTCGACAAGGGGGGACAGGACAGTACCCCTTGAGTAAAAGACCCAGGAGTAATCAAATTACCCCTACTAGTACGTCCACAATAAGATGGTTTTTACTAGTTCTGTTAGTAAATTTAGGTCTAGTAAAGCCAATGGTGACTTTACATGCCCGGGGAGACAGTAGTCAGTCCCCGGGTATGGAGTCTATGGTGGAGGTCGGCTAGGACGCCCCAGTGTTACGGCACGTAGGGTGCGGTGTAACACACATAGAAAAACATATGAAACCCTATGGAGTAAAAGCCCCCATAGCCCATAGAACACATTGACATTCAAAGGAATTACACACGTTCATGTCCAAGAGTGGGAGGAAAAGTGTCTCACTCTTGGCAGGATGGAAAAAACAATCTCCAGAAATCCAGCAAAGCTGCTGGGGGACTCACTAGGTTAGGAAATTCAGCCTAAACTGAGAATTCTCCCTAACAGTGACTTGTGCCTCTTGGGTCACATTCCTAATGCATCCTCCTTTGCCACAATCCCCAGGGGCTGAACTCAACATGCACCAACTGGACATTGTCAACATCCGGCCCCCTCCTACCATCAGTGTGACTCTGACAGGCAAATGATGCAGGCTACTGTCTACAGCATGAAGGGCAACAAGCACATCTACAGGCAACAATAGAACATACATCACAATCAACATAAATAAATGGACATTTCAATAATGTACTCACAAAAAATGATTGCAGACATGCCGTGGAAAAAACATCCATAATCCACACTAGGGGTGTTAACTCAAGTGGTACAACAGCAGATAGGCCACAGATATGACGAAAGTCCAATGCCCATGTGTAAACGGTTGTAACACCGAACCGTTCTTGCGAGCCCATGGATAGGGGAAGCATGAGTGGCATATGTGAGTCAGGACCCCAAGCTGCAAACACATACAAGAGACAAGCTTGAAGGGCCCCGCTGGAACAGACAGTGGATGCTTTCAAAAGCCACAAAGCACCACACTGTCACATGAATGCACAATAGACAAGCAGTTTTAAACTATATTAACTAATTAAACTAACTATACAAATCAAAAATGGCCACATACGACCCGGGGGGGAGGCACCCAGGAGGGGGGAGGTACAGGGTGCACCTCAACACCCACATACATTGATGTTGAGATTAGAAAAAAAACTCCATGGGTTCAATGCCTGCACAGCCCGACCTATGTGGGAGATAAGTCGTCATCCTCCTCACCCTCTGAATCAAAAGGTGGACGTGGCACAGTGCCCTGACCATACCTATGCGCAGCTTGCCCCTTGTCAGCAGCAAGACTACAGGACCGGTGAGCCTGGTTCTGTGCGGTGGTAACACGTAGGTCAGCATGCAGAACCTCACGTGATACGCGTTCTTCCTCTTGCAAGGTAACACGTGTAACACAGCGTTCTTCCTGCATGGCCTGGCATGACATCTGGAGCTCCTCCCGGCAAGCACGTAGCTCAGCCGCGATGGTATTTTCAAGCTGCTCCAACCTTTCCTCTGTCCGCTGCCTCTGGTCCATCAAGAGCACACCCAGAGCAGATCTATGGGATTTATGGTCATCCCTCAGGGCCTCCCGGCATGCCCTGTCTGAGGCCGTCATGCCCAGCCTGATCGAGCAGGCCGTGGACTGTGCTGCCCGCTGCTGGAGATCCATCTGCCTAGCAGGGGGGAGCACGGATTGGGCCACACATTCCATACTCTGAGCGATATTATCAATTGCTGCCCCCTGTTGGTAGGGATTGGCAACCATGGCTTGCTCCCACTTAGTGTTCCCCGGTGGCGCATGGCCACCGCGTTGCTGAGCTTGACACCCGCAGGGCCCAAGGAGCCACGGTCCTTGTTGGGTTGACACCACCCACGGCTGCAGGACCCTACATTCCTCCATTGACGTGATGCCCCAGGCACATCAGCAACTGGTGTGGAGTGTGACCGTGCGTCCCGATCCACCACAGCCCGAAGTCCCACCACCGTCTGGCCCCTCAGTGCAGGTGTCGCGGACAGAGGATCTTCCACATCAGAATCACTCACCGTTGATGAATGGACATGTTGTGCATCCAACTCAACATTGTCGTCAGAGTGATCATCCGGGCTATACTCATTGCCAGCCCTAGACATGATGGTCTGTAGCACAAGTGGGTTCTCATGGCCTGCCACCCCACGACCCCCACTTGTATTGGGTTGCTGGTATAATAGGAACCTTTGTGTTTGGAATGACATTGCCTCCATTGCATCATCATCTGAAAAGTGGAAAAAACAAACATGAGTACACATGTCAGAAGCACATAACCCACACACACATAGACATCACATCAACAGCCAACACATGAAGCATACATGTCACAAACAAATGAGAATCTGGCATGCATCCAGTGGCATTGATATGCAAACACATCCCAAAAGCAGAAACGGATGTGTCTAAATAGCACAAAATGTAGTACATCACCTCCATCACATACCACCTCTGTCAGGCACATTTCACAGGCAGAAAAGACCGATGGCAACAAATAGATGGCACATACCATAAGCATGTCTGAACTGCAAAATGGCCACAGCTGCAAGTGAATCCAAACACACAATGACACACATAATATGCCTGTACACATGCATCACTAAACCATCATCACCAATATAGCTTCATCCATCTGCAGCTCGGCCTGTACCGGGTGTCATGGGCCATGTAGATATAGTGAACGTCCTGAGCAAAGTGAGGTCCTGCAACCAGGCATGTGGGACCATAACGCCCAGTACGGTCCGAGCTGCAGGCCATGAAGCCTCCAGAACACCCCTCAGGGCCTGATAGAGCACATTGTGCTATGAATGTACCCTATTCCATTATTCCGTGTGTAAATTAATCACAGCCAGGCCCCAACATATTAGCTAAGTGGGCCTGGGCGTACACATATTGCACAACAGTGCACCTTCAGGATCATGCCAGTTTAACATAATGGGCGCAATGCTGAAATCTCACCAGCATTAATGACAATCAACTACATATTAGTCAGTCAACAAAAAAGCTGCAGAAGACACATGTGTAAATGAACACTTTCACACACACATAAGTGAGTAGCCGCAATGTTGCACTACACAACGTTGAAGCTGCTTGCATATGTACATGTGAAAGTGTTGAAAAACACCCCTTTCCCTATACACCTG
The DNA here is from genome assembly GCF_040938575.1 of Ambystoma mexicanum. NCBI lineage: Eukaryota > Metazoa > Chordata > Amphibia > Caudata > Ambystomatidae > Ambystoma > Ambystoma mexicanum. The sequence goes on along the minus strand of NC_090941.1, from coordinate 820,284,587 downwards.
TATTGTGAACATGAACAGCATCCAATACAGCAAAGCAAGCAGCTACAACGCTGCTTGCTTTGATGTATGTGAAAATGTACACATACACACGTGAAGGCAGCTCCGTAGTCATTACAAGCCAAATGGCAGGTTACGATCAATCTGCGCCCTATACCAGTTAGTATAGGCCACAGATTGACCAATCAACTTTGCTAAACTCCCAGTAGGGTGTTCCAATACTGAGTACATGTGTCACAGGATGTACCTGTGCCCGTGGCATTCATGGAAGTGAATGGATGGAAATCTGACCATACATGCCAGGTCACTTGGACATTGCAGCAGTGAGTAGGCATGTAGAACGGTGTAACACAGCTCAAAAGTGGGTTGATGCAGTGCAGAACATGTTTATGTTACCCACTATCTACATGAACAAGTACATTATGATGTCAATCAATAAATATGAAGGCAGTGTAAGGGCAAGTTCAGGCATCACGTGCAATGTGCATGCAATATGTTGCATGGCTACATGCAACCCCCCCCCATAGTGAAAATGCAGGGAAGCATTGCATGGCAGTGAAAGGGTGTCCAGTGAACTGTGTATTGGCAGACAGTGTTGACTAGCGTCAATTGCATCATCTGAGTCAACTGACAACACAGCAGATGAGAATGGGACACTAAGCAGGACACATGATGAACCCTCAGTAGTACACCCATGTGTGGAGAAGCCACTACACCAGTTGAACAGAGTCAGGGGGCCTGAAACAGGGGAGGCCTGTGCCCACACACAGACTGTGACACCCTAAACATGTGCGTGATGCAGGACTGAGCCAAAGTGGGCATGGAATGGATGATCAAATCCCATTAAATGTATGTCATCTAGACACGTACTACAATGATCATCCGGGCAAGGTCACATAGGGGCATGCATGGAATGCACATGGAGCATGAATGGGCACTCATGTCCCTGCTGAGCATCTGCCAACTGCACAGTCCGAGTGAGACACCCTGAATCAAGGACAAAGGATGTACCCCACTGTATGTGTCTGGCAGGTTGGCAGGGGGAAGTGTGCATGTACACAGGAGCATTGCACAGGCCATTGCAGTACTCCAACATGATACCAACCAGTGCCATGGTGAATTTGGGGGGAAGGGGGTGGAGAGGCAAGGGAGCATGCCTAAGTGCAGTATCCTCATGCAGGCAGAACCCACATGCACGTCAGTCATGCGATGACATAGTCTCATTGCTGAGTGGAAAGACACCCCAGGCTACATACAGAAGGGCCAGTGAGCTGGAACATGGACTGGAGTGGCTGCCGGGTGACTAGCATGTGAGCAGGGTGCAGGTGTGGTGATGAGGACAGTCCCCGTCTGCTCTACATGTCAGCATGCTGCACAGCAGGCACGCATCAGTGAAGCATTGCATGACTCGCACATGAGAACCATGTACACATAGCATGAAGTGGCAGTCAAGCACAACACATCACACAAGCAAACCACACATGGTCTGTACAAACACGCAACAACACTCACTGGAGGGGCATCAAAGTCCAGCATCTCTCCCACTCCTTCGTACAATTCTGGAAGTATGAACTCCGCAGCGACTGACTTGTGCGGAGTGAGATCTTACTCCTCAGGTGGTGGCCCACTGCCAGTCAACGCTTTTTGCACTCCTGAGCTGTGCGCACCTCATGGCCAATTGCACTGACACCCTCTGCAACATGCTTCCAGTGGGACCAACACTGGGCAGCCGCAGTGTGACAATTTGGGCCCACTAGCGTATCACGGTCGTGCCCCGACACATAGTCCACAAGGAAGTCCAGTTCCTGCTTGCAGAAAGGCTTCTTCCTCGATGTGCCAGATGCCAGAGCCGTGTCTGGGGTCCCAGCCTCTGCTGCAGATGCAACCTTCCTCCTCTTGGACAGTGGTCCGGACCCTGACTGGCATATGCCGCCCTGGTCAGTATGGGCAGTGGTGCTGGTGGATTGAATCAGGGAGTGGCAGGTGGAACAAGGACTGAAGCCCTGACTTGCGTCAGTGGCTGCTAGGTGCCCTTGACTTGACCCTGTGCATCAACATCTGCTGTGCCATGGTCATTGACCGGGACTGTCCTGGATGGTAGACTCACAGCCGTGGTGGTGTCGGCTGCATCTGCCCATGCACCTGCCAACACCCAGCTACTCGGGGCAGCAGATGACAATAATGCCCCAGTGACATGTGCCTCGGTCAGGGCAGCCCTGCGTGCACTTACTGTGTGCCTCCTGACCTCCTGGAAATCATCCTGGTACTCTTTAGGTGCCAACGCAACATGCGCTGGCCGACCCTGAGCCTGGGTGGTGGTGTCCACAGCTGCACCTGCAGCTACCCCTACCATTGGGCCCGTGGCAGTCGATGAAATGGACTGCCGGGTCACATGGGCGCCAGTGCCAGATGCAAGAGCTGCATCTCCTGGAACCACAGGGGGTGGAGGCATGACTGCACCAACACGTGGCACAACATCGTGCCGAAGTGGCGCACCCCTGCCTCTTCCCCCTCTCCAGCCACCTTGGACACCCTGGAGTCCCCATACTCCCTGGTCACCCTGGCCACGTCCCTGACCACACCCACCACGTGGAGTACGCCCAGCTGAGGCGCTCCTCATCTTTCATGGCCTCCAAACCATGACACAGATGTAGTAGTGCAGGCACAGATGTAGTAGTGCCAATGGGAGGTGTACACAACAATTTTCCTGGGCAATTGCGGTGAAGGGGGTGGGATACAAAATGTTAACAGCACCCCTGCACCTCCAAGGCTGTATGTGACCTCAGTGATAATTTGACGGGTCACACAATGCTCAGGCACCCCAAAACTGCAGTAAAACTGTGCACACATCCCCCGGTTGCCCACGTGTGTGGAATTAATCTCCTGCAGTACTCGGTGGCACCCAGGGAAATGAAAAACACGTACGTGTGGGACACGCAGTCTACTATGACCTCAAAAACAGGTACACGATACACAGGGGGACCCGCAGTGGGAAAAATAGCATGCGCGACTCACCGTCTGACCACCGTGATAATGAAAAACACGCGTAGCCAATACCCCTGCCAAAAGAAGAGATACGTCCTTGATCCGTTGTGAAGTTGTGATGGCGTGTGAAACAACCAGAAGTAGCAACACACATCAGTCTCCATGACAGGCACGTACAGTGAACTGCTGGCCCCGCTTACCTTTAACCCATGCTGAGGGAAACGCCCGCATGTGTCATGTCACTTACGCGCTTAGGCCCTTTCCTCGAATTACACGCATTAACATGTGGACGTGCTGTTTTTTCATGTGCAGAATCACTATGCATCCGTGATGAGGGAAATGACCGCGCGTATCACATCACATACGCGCTTACGTGATAAGGGCCTTTCCTTGAATTACACGCTGATGTGCTGTTTTTTCACATGCCAAATCACTCTGTATCAAGCTGGCCACATAACAACACACGGAAGACCACGCTCCTGCCCAGAAGGCCATTTTCCTGCCCCCCAGAGCCCCGAGCAGACTCCCACCTGGCATCTGCTGCTGCCTGCCTGCTGGCCACGTGCCCTGCCATTTGGTGCCTGCACGTCAGTCATCTGCAGGGGTCCAGTTGCTGTGTCCACCCCTGCAGGAACAGAAGACTCCCGAATGAAGTTCCATTGCTCCACAGCCCAGCCCCAGGACCTAGCTGCCCACCCACACCTGCCTCAGGGGTTGCCATGTCAGGGAAAAGACCATCAGAGACCACTGGCAACCCCCAGCCAGAGAGGCAGAGGGCTGCCAGCCTCTCAGCAGGAGAGGTTGGCATCCTGGTGGAGCAAGTCCTGGGGAATTATGATGCCCTCTACGGAAGAAGACGCGCCGACAAGGATGGATGCGAGAGGACCTGGCTGGTCATTGTGGTTGCCATCAACATGGAGGGGGTGGCAACCCTTGACATACAACACGTCCGTAAGCGTTGGGAGGACTTCAGGTCCAGAACCCTCCGGAAGGCCCGGTGCCTCTTGGAAGCAGGGTCCAACTTACAACCAACGACATGAGGGTCCTGGAACGTATTAACCCAGCGCTTCACTGCCAGGTCCTCGAGACGGAGAGCGTTCCGGGGTCGAACGTTGAGTGTCCATGCATACTTATTAGACGCAGTGCATGTTGAGGTGTGCAAGGAGTGTGCAGCTTGGACATATGTCTGAAAAGGTCCATATATGGATGTGTATGTGCAGGGACATGACCATGCTACATGTGAGTCCTGTTATGAGTGATGCACATCAATGGTGTATGTGTTCCAAAGCATGATGCCCAATTGCATGTGGAGATGCACACATGTTGGTATTTCTGTGTATGTACTGTGGCATGGTTGGGGTGTGACACATGGATGCTGATTATACCTTCATGTATGTGCACGGCATTCGTGTGCATGCTTGGGTTGCATGTGTGCAACTGTGAGACAACATGGATGCCTGTGAGATGGACTTGTATGAACCCGATTGGCAGCTGTGACACAGTTGCCAATGATTGCACTGTGACAGGTAGTGGAGATGTACAGATGCATGTCTGTCTGTTGGCGCGTGTGCATTTGTTCGGCACTCCCCATGTTGCTTGTGACGTCATGCCATCCTTCGGATGTTCATGCTGTTGTCTGCATATGGATGCTGCTGCCTGCTGCACGATTCCTGTCAATTCCTGCATGTGTGTGGGTTCAAATGATATGAGTGTTGGGGGGTGTGATGGCATCTGTGAAGTTTGACACTGCGATGCAGTGCAACTGTGACATGTGTATCCAACCTTTGTACAGTGCCCTGATGCCTGTGTTCTGTCTCTCCCTGTCTGCAGCGTCGACTGATGAAGAGGGCGGAGAAGGTGCTGTGGAGCTCAGAGGCAGGGATCCCATCGCCAGCCGGAGATGCAATGCACAGCTCTCCTCCCACGTTGTCATCTCTTCTGGGAGTGAGAAGTCTGGTGCCATGTCCATGGCTGCAGCTGCTGAGGGAAGGCCCAAGAGGCAGAGGTTGGAGGTGGACTCTTCGACAGCAGTAGGGGCATCTGAGCACCCACAGGGGCCTATGGAGGAAGATAGCACAGAGTCATCCAGGTTGGTGGGGAGTTTAGTTGAGGAGGAGGCTGTGGAAGGGTGCATTCCACTGGTGCTAGTGGTTCAGTCCAGGGGCAGGGATAGGAGGCAGCACAGGCCGCCACAGAGGTGTCTGTGTGTAATACTGTCCCTGATCCTGTGACTGCATCATCCCGAACCAGCAGGGATGTCTTCGTCCAGACCCGTTTTCAGGGAGGGGATGCGTGAACAACAACTGGCCTTCCTCTCCCTGCGGATGTGGCAATCCGGGACCGGGTTGAGCCTGTCCTAGCTGGGGTGGCGTTGCATCAACGTGGTATTTGGGATGACGTGCAGGGTTCTCGTGTGGACAATGCACGTCATTTTGAATACCTCATTGACCGCATCGGCCTACTAGGACAGGTCAACCAGGCTGGGTTTCTCTGTGTGCTGGATCTTCTATCGACCCCCTCTTCAACTGAACTCCCTATGCGCCAATTGTCCCCTGTGCCATCTTCCTGCCCAAGTATCACATGGGCACCCTGTGGAGTTGCCCTTGACCCAGCGGCCAGGCTGGTGGAGGACACATCCCTGCCACAGTCGGGAGTTGGAGGTCCAGCAGGGGTGGCCACCCTAACAACTGGACCCCAGCAAGAGGAGGACGTGTGGGCATCGACCAGCAAGGCACATGCACAGCAGCAGCAGGCTTAGGGTGGGAGGTTCAAAACTGATGCAGAGATGTTAACCCACTTTGAAATTCAATCACTTGATCATATACTTTACAAGCTTTACTTGGTACAAATATTTAAGTTGTATATTTCAAGGCCTCCAATAAATTGCCTCATAGAGTGTACATAGGAAATGCACAAAATGCAAAACAAAACAACCTGACAGCATAAATCCTTATAGAAACACGTTAAGTCAAATGAATGTCACTGTAGCGTTATATTCCACTACTCGAAAGGAAAACTATAAGCCCCAGAATGAAAAGTAAAGCAAGCCTGAAAAAATTCATTTTGAACACCTTTGTACTTCCAGTACTTTAAGACACAAACTAAATAAAATTGTATATTAAAGTCACTTTGATGTAGAGATTGTCTTTGAACTTTTTTTTTGTTGCTATGTGTGGATATACACGAATCTTTATAACCTAATCTATATCAGGGAGCCTTATTGTGTTACTCACTTTAACTGTCTTGGAAACAGATAGTGATATGCTAGGTAATTGGAGCTGGGGTCTTTCACTTCCCATTTCTCTTCAGTCCCATCATGCATATGAAAGTCTATGCTGATAACAAACGACATGCGTGTGCTAGGTTGTTATGGTGCTCGCTGCACAGCTCTGAATGTTTGGTAACAGACATTGCGTGATAATCCTAGAAAAGCAGATGCTCAATTTGGTTATGGAGAATGTAAATGAAAAAAAGTGCATCCAGTGCACCTTTGTATTGAAGGTGCACACTTACAAATTATCTATTCGTACAGCATACCAAAGATTTATATTCGATTCCCACCTCTGATTTAGATGTATAATATATGAACATGCATACTGGCGGCCAATCTGAGCAGCAATTCAACAGTCACCAATGATTAGACCATTGAGTATATGCCCACTTTAGTGTGCAATTGCCTGTGTTATTTTGCGAGAGCCAAGACTTGTTTTAGTTAATTCATTTATTAGTATTTTCATTCAAAAAGGTGGATGTGTGTTAATAGACTGTGGTTAAGGTGAATAATAGTTGCTTTTGCTTTAAAAAGAGTGCAGACATTCTCCAGTATGATGGCCTTTAGTGAAGTAGCTTTCTGAAAGCACAGACGATACTTATATGTTTTACTCTTTATGACATTGAGTGCTTTTAGTGCCCGTGGAGTAGACACTTGCAGTCCATATAGAAGCCTTGGTCATATGTTGGTATTGGTTATTTCAGGGACTATGCCAAATGAAGAGTGTAAAATGTTTTTGAAACTCAAGTAGCTGCCAGTGGACTTCCATCCTAACTTCAACAAGTCTTCTTTTAAAAACTCTGTTTTACAACAAACTCCAGGATATTTGTATGAATTGTATTTTTTAGTTTGCCATAATCCACAAAGAAAGCAGTGTTTTTCAAAAGAGTACTTGTCATTGGCATTTGCAATGCTGTCCGACAAACAAAGCATAATTTTCTGTGATAGGCTACCCTGCATCTCTGCTGTTGAGGACATTAAGTGCTTTCAGTGCCCGTGGAGAGGGCACTTGCAGTCCATATAGAAGGATTGGTGACATGTTAAGGTTCATATGCTGTTATTGGTTACTTCAGGCACTATGCCAGATGAAGACTGTAAAATGTTATTGAAACCCCATTGGCTGCCAATGAACTTCCATTCTAAGCTCAACACGTCTTCTTTTAAACATTCGTTTACGAATGTGCCGCAGAATGTTTTGGCCTTGAGCTATAAAAAAGCTGTATTTTTCATAGATTCCTTATCATTGACATTTAAAATGGTGTCCGATAAGCGAATCCTCATTTTCGGCAACAGGACAACCTCTATCATTGCAAGCAGACTCCTCAACATATATTTATTTTTCCCCTTTTCCAAGTCAGACTAAAGGCAAACTATTTCCAAATATTACCCAATATGTTGCAATATATACTGTCCTGCAGAGTAATCACTCAATGACACCCCAAGATATCCCCAAATTCCTGATGACAACTCTTGCTGATCACATCATTGCAATGTTGAGCTTTGAACACTCACATTTAAAAAGAGAGAAAACATGAGAGCTTTTTTCAAACCTTTCTGTCAATGCTGATTTTTAAAATGATTCTAAACTGTTGTGAGTTTAAGTATTCTAGAATAACCCCCTAGTTAAAACAATATAACAAAATGATCAGTTGCACAAAGTAGCAGGTTACATCTTGACCAAAGAATACTCAATGATACTCCTGTCCTTCCCCCACTCCAACTGGACCACAATGAAAACATGTGACTTAAGAATTAAGAAAATGTCTCTGCTTTTAAGAGGTGCTTTTAAGATTCCATCCAGTGGGAGCATGCATGTGATGGGTCTTGGGTGGGGGGGGGGAGCGGTTCACTTGAAGATGTGGATTTTCAACTTCCAGGGCAGGCAGGTCAATAGAGAGCGAGTAGTAGTGGTATTGGGGGTGGGGGGTTAGGGCAAAAATAATATCAAGGTATTGATGGGTTTAATGTGCAGAACCCAGGCAAAAGACAGCGGGAAGAGAAAAGGCAGAGACCTTAGTGCATCAGTGAACCTTCAGGGAAGAACCATTATCCCAGTTATTTTATTATTTTTCCAACACAGTGACTGTTTTGAGTTCGTTTTATCGTGCCCATGATAGTATTTACGAAGAATACCAGAGTATGTCTAAGAGGCACCTAATTCCAGTGTGAGCCAGAACCATCCATCATGTCTGTAGTGCAGGAAGGGATGAGGATCGGAATTCTGCATTGAATTTATTGAGAGTGTACCGAGGTACCTTGGCGTGTTGGTCTTTAGCGAGATACATAACGTGCATAGCGAATCCAGGTTTTCAAATGTCCATCAGTACATTATCTGCATAGGCTGACATGTAGGAGTCCTTGTTTTCAAATAGGATGCCCTTGAATTCGAACGTTTCTGCAGGAAAGTATTGACAACAATGGACATCCTTGTCTCTTGTCTATGGACACACTAACAGGGTAATTCATAGAATTTCGCACAAAAGTGGCGCATGCGTCTGGCGCACAGTGTCCCCATGCGATACACTGCGCCAGCCGCGTGCAATAAAATCCATTTAATCGCACAGCGTATTCATGGATTTTAGCCTCCAAAGCGATTGTCCTGGGTACGTGTATATCAGCGGTGCGCGTGAAGTAACACACGCGATTCCATCAGGGCACGTGTATTTCAGGGGTGCGCGGGAAGTTCCACACGTGATTGTCCTGGGTACGTGTGTTCCAGGGATGCGCGGGAAGTTTCATACGTGAATCCAGCAGGGTACGTGTATTTCAGGGTGCGCGGGAATTTCCACACACGTTTGTCCTGGGTACGTGTATTCCAGGGGTGCACGGGAAGTATCACACACAAATTCAGCAGGGTACGTATATTTCAGGGGTGCGCAGGAAGTGTCACACGCGATTCCATCAGGGCACGTGTATTTCAGGGGTGCGCGTGAAGTTTCACACGCAAATTCAGCAGGGTACGTGTCTTTCAGGGGTGCGCAGGAAGTTCCACACGCGATCGTCCTAGGTACGTGTATTCCAGGGGTGCGCAGGAAGTATCACACGCAAATCCAGCAGGGTACGTGTATTTGAGGGGTGCGCGGGGAGTACTACATGTGAATTGGCCGTGTGGGTCCTCCCAGGTGTTACCTCTACACCCTCCAGGGTCCCTGCAGGCAGCCTACACCACAGGGGACTACCCTGTACCCCTGCTCTTGTCCCGCAGGCAGCCCATCCACCATGGGCATGACCCCCATCCCAGCCACATGTCACCTTGAACTACTGATCAACAACGCATTTCTCCCAGCACCCTCACCCCCCAGCACTGTGGGGCACCTGCCAGCAGGCCCCAGCCGATGTCCAAATCATGTCCCTCTGCACCCCCACCCCCCAGCATCCAGGGAACCCTCCACCAGGCCCCCACTCATGTCCAACTCATGTCCCCCTGCACCCCCACCTCCCAGCAGTGCAGGGGCACCCTCCAACAGGCCCCCACTCATGTCGCCCAGCACCCCCAGCCCCCCGCAATGCAGGGCACCCTCCACCATGCCCCCACTCATGTCTCCCAGCACCCCCACCCCCCAGCAGTGCAGGGGCAGCCTCCAACAGGCCCCCACTCATGTCTACCAGCACCCCCACCCCCAGCACTGTGGGGCACCTGCCAGCAGGCCCCCACTCATGCTCAACTCATGTCCCTCTGCACCCCTCCCCCCAGCATCCAGGGGCACCCTCCACCAGGCCCCCACTCATGTCACCCAGCACCCCCACCCCCCAGCAGTGCAGGGGCACCCTCCACCAGGCCCCCACTCATGTCTCCCAGCACCCCCACCCCCCAGCAGTGCAGGGGCACCCTCCACCAGGCCCCCACTCATGTCTCCCAGCACCCCCACCCCCCAGCACTGTGGGGCACCTGCCAGCAGGCCCCCACTCATGTCCAACTCATGTCCCTCTGCACCCCCACCCCCCAGCATCCAGGGGCACCCTCCACCATGCCCCCACTCATGTCCCTCTGCACCCCCACCCCCCAGCATCCAGGGGCACCCTCCACCAGGCCCCCACTCATGTCTCCCAGCACCCCCACCCCCCAGCACTGTGGGGCACCTGCCAGCAGGCCCCCACTCATGTCCAACTCATGTCTCCCAACACCCCCACCTCCCAGCAGTGCAGGGGCACCCTCCACCAGGCCCCCACTCATGTCTCCCAGCACCCCCCCCGCAGTGCAGGGTGTTAGGGAGAATTCTCTGTTTAGGCTGAATTTCCTAACCTAGTGAGTCCCCCAGCAGCTTTGCTGGATTTCTGGAGTTTGTTTTTTTCCATCCTGCCAAGAGTGAGACTCTTTTCTCCCACTCTTGGACATGAATGTGTGTAATTCCTTTGAATGTCAATGTGTTCTATGGGCTATGGGGTCTTTTACTCCATAGGGTATCATATGTTTTTCTATGTGTGTTACACCGCACCCTCCGTGCCGTAACACTGGGGCGTCCTAGAGGATCCCCACCATAGACTCCATACTCGGGGACTGACTACTGTCTTCCCGTGTATGTAAAGTCACCATTGGCTTTTACTAGACCTAAATTTACTAACAGAACTAGTACTAGTACAAACCATCCTATTGTGGACGTACTAGTAGGGGTAATTCGACACTGTCCGGTCCCCCCTTGTCGAGTTTTGGCTGGTGGCAGTGGAAACTACTTGTTATATTCGACCCCAAATATAACCCTATGGGATTCTTCCCATTGTTGGAGGTTATTACTTTTTCTCGTTAATCTCTAATATACCACCGGTTTATTTATCGTAAATAAATCTATCGGTTGGTATTTTCTGCCAGAACTCGGTTTTTAAAATGGAATCTGTGTTCGTCTCTGTGACTCCTAAACCAAATGTTGAGCCCTTTGTTCCACTTTTGGCGGGCTTCTGCACAGAGGCCCTCCAAAGTGGTGCCATTCTGTGTGGGTACCACAGGGGGCGTGGGAGGGGGTTTAGGCACCCTGGACTGAGTTGCCTTGCCAACTCAAGTCACACTCTGGTGTGATTGGCCCAAGTGGTGAGCCACCCCGCGCACCACTTAGCGTGTTTTGATTGACAGCTAGGCTGAATGAATGAGGGGTTTTCTGCATAAAAGCAGGGCTTTTGGGACTGGATCTTCAGAAGTCGCCACAGTACCTAAGAATCCGACGAGGGTAACGCTGAGCCGACCTGCAACAACGACACCTCCGGTGGAGCCCTGCTGAACCGACTCACCACTTCCCAACGACAGAGGAGATCTCCCGCCAGAGTGTCTTCTTCCCCTGATGGGTGGGAACAACCAGTCCCCTTTTGCTTTTTCTTCGTTCC